>NC_081862.1:10396159-10703795 GCF_963259705.1 Myotis daubentonii | reverse complement strand
ATATACAAATTAACTGCCAACCATGATGTTGGTTGGCAGCCAGGCAGCTGAAGCGAACAGGAGGCAATCTTGCTCCAGTGAAGGAAGAAGCCAAGGTTCCCCGCCTGCCACTGCTGGGCTGTGTGCTTGCACTCTAAGCAACTATGTTGCAATTATAGACACTAAACAAACCCCATGCTTTCAGCCAGCCGGCAGAACTGGAGTTGCAACAGAGTTTTGATAATAGAACCCTAAGAAACCCAGATACCTGCTTTCAGCAGCCAAGGCCTCCGCACTGGAGCCAAGCCTCAGAGCTAAATTTAGCTCTCAGTTCCAGTGACAGCCATAGAAGGTAAACAAGTCCCACAATTAAAAAGAAAAAACGGACAGGTTGGGCGCTTCAGTCACCCGCCAACCTGAAAACGGCCCTCAGCCCCTCACCCAGACTGGCCAGGCACCACAGTGGGGACCCCGACTCTGAAGGGGGTGTGTCCAGCTGCAAACAGCTATCATCCCCTCATCCAGGCTGGCAAGGCACCCAAACGGGAACCCTGCCCTGATCCAGGACACCCTTAAGGGCAATCCAGCCAGCCCCCACCATGCACCAGGCCTCTATTCTACATAGTAAGAGGGTAATATGCCTCCCAGCACCGGGATGAGCAGAGAAGTGAGGCCTCCTGAAACCGGGATCAGTGGAGCCTGCCAGCACCTGGATCAGTGGAGCAGTGAATGCTCACTGCCCCTGTGTCAAGCGGAGCCGTAAGGCCTCCCAGCACCGAGATCAGTGGAGCAGTGAGTCCTAACTGCCCCTGTGTCAAGCGGAGCCGCAAAGCCTCACAGCAAAGGGATCAGAGGAGCAGCAAGTCCTCACTGACACTGTGTCAAGCGGAGCTGCGAGGCCTCCCAGCACTCTGATCAGCAGAGCCATGAGTCCTCCTGGCCCCTGCAGCAGCCTGAGGGGGGGCAGTGCCCAAAACCCATGATCGCCCTGAAGCTCTGTGTGTGACAGGGTGAGGCACCCCAACCCCCCCATGGGCCCTATTCTGTGTGTGACAGGGTGGAGCCACAACCACCTCCTGGACCCTGCCCTGAGTGTGACAGGGGTGGTGCTCCAACCCCCTGATCCGAGGTGCTCTGTGTGTGACAGGGGGTGGTGCCCCAACTCCCCTATAGGCCCTATTCAGTGCATGACAGGGGGGAGCTCCCAAACACCCTGATTGGCCCTGCTCTGTGTGTGACAGGGTATGGAGCTCCAACCCCCTTGATGGGCCCTGCTCTGTCTATGGCAGTGGGTGGTGCTTCTACCTCCCCATCAACCCTGCCTTGAGTGCTACAGGGGGTGGCACCCCAACCCCCCAATCGGCCTTACCCTGAGCATGATTTGGGGTGGCATCACAACCTCCCGATCCGCCCTGCTCTGTGCATGACAGTGGGCAGCGTCCCAACACCCCAATCGGCCCTGCTTTAAGCCCGACCAGAGGTTGCGCCTAGAGATTGGACCTGCCTTCTGCCATATGGGAGCAGGCCTAAGCCAGCAGGTCGTTATCTCCCGAGGGGTCCCAGATTGTGAGAGGGCACAAGTGGGGCTGAGGGACACCCCTGCATCAGTGAACATATTTTTGTGCACTGGGCCTATAGTATACACACACACACATACACACACACACAGACACACACACACACACACATACCTACATACATTTATGTATATGTATATGTATATGTGTATGTATATGTGTATGTTATGTATATGGATATGCATATGCATATGCATATGCATATGCATATGCATATCTATATGTATATGTATATGTATATGTATATGTATATGTATATGTATATGTATCTCCCATAGATGGCTAATGAACTTTGATATTCAGCAGGGCTGAAAATCAGCATTATATTACCCTGCTGTTGGCAAAATGGCTGAAGGTAATCTCCTAACCTGATAACCCTTTTAATGTTTTGCAAACTTGACTGCTGATATGCCTGTTTGCTTTGCTAAAGGACATATATGAGAAATGTAAAGCCAAGTCAATAAAAGCTGATGGGTACTGGGTTTCAGAGAGCTTCTCTGCTAGAAAGAAAGGTCTCTAACTGGCTCCCAAATGTCTTCTAAATTTATATTTGTTGTCTAGTGTATTCATTTTTGTGCACCTCCTTTCCCATATCCTGAATCCTTGCTGCAAAAGGTTGCAGCATTCTGGCGCCCAATGTGGGGCATCTGGAGAAGAAATTTCACCAGAGTGAAAAAGGAAGACATTTCACCAGAAAGCTGAGAAGTGCACTGAAAAGGAGGGGAAAATTCTCTGCACAAAGCCCATGCCAGCTTTAGAAACTGTGAAACATAAAATGGGCGGAAAATCTTTTATTTCTGCCAGGCCATAATGAGGAAAACTTTGAGTATAAAGCAAAAAAATAAAAAAATAAATAAATTAATTAATTAATAATAATAATAATAATAATAATAATAATAATGATAATGATAATAATTGTAAACATTTACTTGCATGCTCAAGGATAAAGAAATTAAAATATCAAAAGATACTCTCTTAAATCAGGCTCAAGGAAAAAAGGTAACCTTCTCATCTTAAACTATGTGGGCTCTTGTTCGCACTGCATTATGCCTAATTCGTATTGGGGATCAAAAGTCTGTAATACCTAAGCCCTGGTTCCTCCACCTTTAGTGTGGAAAGGCTCAGCAGCTAGAAAAAATGGGGTTAACAGTCATTTTAAAAAAGGACTCTTTAATGCTTTGTCTGAAAATGACCATATGACACCTTGGGACAGGCAGATTTTATCAAAAATAACTTTAGAGTACAGTCAATGCCATGAAGAGCAGAATACGATAAGACCCATGAAAACTACTCTGATTTATGAAGCCTTGTCTCTATGTTATGGGCACTGGTCTGTTGATTATAATCAATCTGTCTTGGTTTTTTATTGTTAGTCTATTAAGCATGCGTTCAATTTAATTTAATAAGAAAAGAAACAGTAGATGGACAGGTCATTATTAATATCTAAAACACCTCCCAACCCATTAATTACTAGTCTTTTGGTGATCCCGTAAAATGTATGCCCACTCTCGAGAGTGTTATTAAAAGCCTCATTTTATTTCCCAGACTGTCTTTTGAAATTTGGATAGATGAGACATTCCTCACAATTTAAGGGATATCTCTGGGGTTTCTGTATCCGTGAAGAGAAAAACACTGGCTTAAGGGAAGTCGCATCCCACACGATTTTGGGTGGCCTCTTGGACTGACCCCTATCTCCTCACAGATGCTATAGTACAAACCCAAGACTGTTTTTCTTTATAAGCTGGAGAAAATGACACAAGGAAAATATACAGGCTGTGTTTAGGCAATAAGATTAGTGTTTCCATAATAAAGGGCAGTTCTTAAATAATAATGGACCATACTCCAAGGTTAACATTAAAGCCAATGAAAGCCAGTAAGTTTTCTCTGCTGCAAAATTTGCCAAAGTAAAACGCCTTAGATGGTGATAACTGGCTTTGGAATCTCAAAATTGTTAAAAGTTAAATAGATAGATATAACTAATATGAAGGCTTTGTGGCAAAGCTTTTCAGTAGTAATGATAAATTAATATATTGATGGTGAGGGTGCAGTCACTAAGGAGAGGCTGACTGCACTCTCTGTTGGAGGAAAGGACCAGTGGATCTTCTCCCTGTAAAAGCAGAGAACCTGGCAGAGCAACCTTATATCTAACCTCTGAAGGAAAAATGTGGTGGTTTTAAAATTCAAATGCCTACAGGCCTTCTTCCCTTCTCCCCCTACTCCTTTGGCAACCTCATATGTGTAAACATACACTTGTAAAGTTTTGGTAACTTAAAAATTTGGAGTTGGTTACATTAAGGAATAAAACTTATTAAATCTCTAAATGTTTTGAAATAACAAACTACTGAAATATTAATTTGAGTTTGCCTAGAATGAAAAAATAAAGGAAAGATTTGAATGTATTAATTAAATAAGTCTTTGTTAATTTTATTGGAAATATATCCTTAAAAATGTGAAGGTATTACTAATCTAAGAAATGCTAAGTATTTAACTTGTCACCTAAAGTTTAAGGCTTCCAAGAGTTAAAAGTTCAAATTAAATTGGGAGAAATTATATGGTTGTAATGATAAAATGCATAAAGTATAGAAATTCATTATCAAGAAAAATACATAGAGAGAAAACCAAGATGGCGGCATAGGTTAACGGCGGAGATTGCTACCTCGAACAACCACTTCAAAAAACAACTAAAGACGGAACGGACATCATCCAGAACCACAGGAAGGCTGGCTGACTGGAAATTCTACAACTAGGAGGAAAGAGAATATCATACCCAGACTCAGAGGAGGCACAGTGCTGAAGTGAAATACTCAGGTGTGGAGTGTGCGCGGAGCGGGCTGGCAGCGGAGGGCGCGGTTGTTGTTTTCAATCGGGATGGGAGTTTCAGACTCTGAACTCCAGATCCGGGCGAGTCTCTAGGGACCCAGACTCAAACGGGAGAAGCGGGACTGTCTGGCTTCGGTCAGAACTCCAAGACAGCTTTCTCTCTGAGGTTTGCAGCGGTTGCTGGGACTCTGTGAGGCAGATCCCCCAGGGACGGAACTAAGAGCAGCCATAACTGCTTGCTCCGGCACGCCCTGTAGATCCCCGGGGACCCGCCCCGACCAAGCCCTGCACACAGCCATTTGCGGGATAGCCTCAGGCAAATGCTGGATTAGCACCTCCCTAGAGATCCAGCACAGAAGCTCTCCCACTGCAGACACAGCAGTCTCTCATAGCCAGTTAGCCTGGAGGTCAAATCACCCCCGGTATTGCCAACAACAATCAAGGCTTAACTACAACAAGACTGTGCACAAAGAACACTAGGGGGTGCACCAAGAAAGCATAAAAAATGCGGAGACAAAGAAACAGGACAAAATTGTCCATGGAGGATATAGAGTTCAGAACCACACTTTTAAGGTCTCTCAAGAACTGTCTAGAAGCCGCCGATAAATGTAGTGAGAACCTCAAGAAATCTAATGAGACCCTCGATGTTGTGATGAAGAACCAACTAGAAATTAAGCATACACTGACTGAAATAAAGAATATTATACAGACACCCAACAGCAGACCAGAGGAGCGCAAGAATCAAGGCAAAGATTCAAAATCCGAAGAAGCAGAAAACACCCAACTGGAAAAGCAAAATGAAAAAAGAATCCGAAAATACGAAGATAGTTTAAGGAGCCTCTGGGACAGCTTCAAGCGTACCAACATCAGAATTATAGGGGTGCCAGAAGATGAGAGAGAGCAAGATATTTAAAACCTATTTGAAGAAATAATGACAGAGAACTTCCCCCACCTGGTGAAAGAAATAGACTTACAGGTCCAGGAAGCGCAGAGAACCCCAAACAAAAGGAATCCAAAGAGGACCACACCAAGACACATCATAATTGAAATGCCAAGAGCAAAAGACAAAGAGAGAATCTTAAAAGCAGCAAGAGGAAGAAACTCAGTTACCTACAAGGGAATACCCATATGACTATCAGCTGATTTCTCAACAGAAACTTTGCAGGCCAGAAGGGAATGGCAAGAAATACTCAAAGTGATGAATACCAAGAAACTACAACCAAGATTACTTTATCCAGCAAAGCTATCATTCAGAACTGAAGGTCAGATAAAGAGCTTCACAGATTAGGAAAAGCTAACGGAGTTCATCACCACCAAACCAGTATTATATGAAATGCTGAAAGATACCCTTTAAGAAGAGTAAGAAGAAGAAAAAGGTAAAGATACAAATTATGAACAACAAACATGCATCTATCAACAAGTGAATCTAAGAATCAAGTGAATAAATAATCTGGTGATCATAATAGAATCAGGGACATAGAAAGAGAATGGACTGACTATTCTTGGGGGGAAAGGGGTGTGGGAGATGCGGGAAGAGACTGGAAAAAAATTGGACAAAAATCGTGCACCTATAGATGAGGACAGTGGTTGGGGAGTGAGGGCGGAGGGTGGGGCGGGAACTGGGAGGAGGGGAGGTATGGGATAAAAAAGAGGAACAAATGTAATAATCTGAACAATAAAGATTTAATTAAAAAACAAAACACAATGAAGAATTAAAAAAAAAAAGAAAAAGAATTCCTGGGACTTCTCTGGAAAAAAATAGTAGTACAAAATATATTGTAGTACTTATGTGTACCATGTGTGGTAAAATTTCATCCTAGGATAGAATATTTAATTGGATTGATTAAAAAAGAGGAATAATTCTTTGGTCTGAACCAAATTTTTAATATAAAAACCAGTTTAAATTTAATTGATCTATTTTAGAATACTTACAACAAATGTATAATGTAATGTTTGGGTTACACATATTTGTGATAGTCTTTCCATGTTAAATTTCAAGACTTTAACCAACAAATAGCATTGAAACTTTCCAAGTGCCCTGGGATAATTCAAGGGTTTACTCTTCTTAAAAGAAATATTTTGGAAAAGAAATATTTTTAAACCAATTTACGCCGATCTTATATTCTTGAAATCACTTGAAGCTTCATCAAATAAAAATTAATAACTGTGTTCTCTTTACATACACATATTTTAAATGTTATAAAAGTATCAACCTCTAAGGGAGGGCAGGACAAAGTTGCTGAATACTTCTTAAGCAACATCGGATTATTCAGCAGCAGAATTTTAACATGGGAGCCCTGACAGCCTGATCTTTAGATAGGCCAGGGGGTAGTGCAACATCTGGACTTCATAGGTCAAACGTATAAGTTTACTTACTTTGATTTCTCAATAAAGATGCATACTTTAGTCACTTAACAAATTAGCTTTTTACAATATAATCAAGGTCTCATATAAACTCAGTTATACGAGAAGCAGATATTTGATTAGCAGTTGGTTCTGACACAGTCCAGAGTACAATTTCTGTACCTATGCAAATGAGCACTAGCCAAAAGAATGCTGTTTAAAAGTAAATTTTAAGCTTAATAAAAAGGAGAATTTTTTAAATCTCTTCTGCTATTTACAAGGTAAACAAAGAGTTATTATTCAAACATTAAATCTCACCATTAGTAAGAAACCATAAAAAAAGAGAGTTACTTTTACTTAATCTGAATGCACTGCACTATTGGCCAGCATACGTCTCTCTTATAGGTATTTCTGAAAAGGAACCAAGTTTGTAGCTCTATTTAAAAGAAAGAAAAAGGCTTTGAAAAGAAACTCCCTAATTGTGGCCTATAAATTTCTCTGTAAGAAAAAACGGAAGGAGATTCCCTTCAAATATCTAGAAAACTGTAATTAAAAATAAATGTATTAGGCCTCAGAAAGAAAAGTAAACAATTTGCATTTTGCCTCCTTAAAGAAAGCTTATGTCAATATACTCAAAGACTGATAGCAGAAACCCTATTAGTGTCATTGACTGTCCCCACCCAATGACAAAGGAAGTTAGGAAAGAAGCCTTATGTTAGACTGATTTAAATTAGCAAATGAAAATAAAAGAATATTCAGGGGAACTTAGTTGTAATAGGCAGAAACCTATTCCTGGAGCAGTCACTGTTTTTACTGATAGTTCATCTCATGGTAAAGCTGCTTATGATACAATGAATTCAGATCAAGTCATTCAGACTAGTCATACTTCTGTGCAAAGAATCAAATTAGAAAGGATCAAAACTGACTTGCAGGATTTCCAAAAGCCTCTTCATATTATCTCTGATCTGTGCCGGGGTCCAACCCCAGCAGGTCCAGGGGTTCCCAAAGGCGTACACGGAGTCGGCGAAGAAGGAAGGACACGGAGACAGTGTTAAGTTGATCAGCAGCCTAGCCAGTATCTCCAGCCAGGATCTCCAGCCAAGTTCTGGTCTGGATCTCCAGAGAGGTTCTGCTTCGAATCTCCAGCCAGGTTCTGTGTCCATGTTCTCTTGCTAGGTTCTCCAGGTTCTCCAGCAAAGTTCTGCCAGTTTCTGTACAGGATCTTTTGCCATGTTCTCTCCAGCCAAGTTCTTCTGTCTCTAGGTAACATTCTGTGTAGGTTCTGTGCCTAGGTTCTGTCTCTCTTGGTTCTGTCTTCTAAGTTCTGTGTTCTAAGTTCTGTCCCCTAAGTTCTGTCTTGCTGTCTTGTTACATCTGTATTTATACCAGTTGATTCAATCCTATCAATCTCTATTACAAAGGTTAGGGCATTTCTTATCTCCATTCCAGGGAGTAAAGATTATGTAGCTTAAGCATGATTGTTAGTAGTTAAAGTGATTAATTACCCGCCTGGCACTTAGTTAAGAGGTTTTATTCCCTCCCTACCTTCAGGGGAAAATCCCTACCTGGGGAAACAACCTTTCTCAGAGACCTTGGTTAAAACACATAATGCCAAGAAGGTGAGCAAACATATTAAGAACAGTATGCCATATATGCCAGGTCCCTTGAAAACAGCAAGCACGGACCGGCTCCCGGCAGATCTGCCTATGCTGCCAGCCTGGTAAACAGAACTGCAACTACTCAACTTAAATGGCTGTGACCTATGTCTATGTCTACTATTTGAACAAGTCCTCGTCCTTTAACGAAAGGAAATGAATATGCCTATCAATTAGTTATTTTAAAGAAACAGGTCAGGGGAATCTCATCAACTTTTACATTAGTCTGCCAAAATATTGTACAGCAGACAAAACAGATTATCAAGAAATGTCCCTCTTGCATGTTATATCTGCTACAAGGGCCTCTAAATCCCAACTTGAAAAACAAAAGTGGGGGAATAGTGAAATCTCCTATAAGTAGACTACACAAAGCCTTAATTACTTTTAATTTTTCCCTTGTAATGCTCATGGCAAGACACCTATGGAAAGACACTAGTGAAAGAGTAAGCTAAAGGAAAATGTTCTGGTTAAATGGAAAGATACTGAGTCTGGTTTATACAAGGGTCCCTTTATTAACCTTTGGTTGAGGATATACTTGTGTCTTTCCAGAAAACTTCTCTAATTCCTGCAACATGAATCTGAGAGAGGATCTGACCAGACTACTGCAACCACAGATAGCAGTGGCCCCAAGCAAAACACTGAGGAGTCAGAGGAAAACATCCAGAGATGGGGGATGGTGAAGACGGCTTGCCATGCTAGCACTCATCAGCTGTGCATTGGTGCAGGTTGCCCATGACAAAGCCAAAAAAGGTCAGACATGCATTGTCATTTCTCACCATTTGTCCACCATCCAGAACTCGAACATCATTGCTGTCATGTCACAAGCTAACAGTGCCTGGGAAAGGGATCCATAAAAATCTAATGGCTCCAAACGAAGCCTACTATGAATGAATTCCTTAAATACCTGACAATAATATTTAGAAGGACATGAAAGAACTCAATCTTTGTCGTCGAATCTCCCTATATTTCCTTTTTAGAATAACGACTAGTGTCTTTCTTTCTTGTTCTTCTATGTTTGCTTCCAGTCTGAAGATGCAGCATGAACTCCTAAAAGGATCTGAGCCCAGCTAATGGCATACACCTTTCTAAATTAATTAAGAAAGCAAAAAGTGGGAAATGTAGAGGAAAGACCAACAGTAGTGAACATATCAATGAGAGAAGTCCCACAGAAGGCGAATGGACTTTGATATTCAGCATGGCTGAAAATCAGCATTTTGTTACCCTGCTTTTCGCAAAATGGCTGAAAGCAACCTCGCACCATGATAATATTTTGATGGTTTACCAAACTTTACCATCGATATGCCTGTTTGTTTTGCTAAAGGGCAAATGTGTATTCAAGTAAATAAAAGCTGATGGATCCTGGGTTTCAGAGAGCCTCTTTACTAGAGAGAAATATCTTCACCTGGCTCCCCATGCCTTGTAAATTTGTAATTGTTTTCTAGTGTATTCATTTGAATTCATCCACTTTTCCAGATCCTGAATCTTTGCTGCAAACGGTTGCTGCAGGGAAGGTAGGGGAAGGTGGGGTTAGGGGGAGAGATCAACCAAAGGACTTATAGGCATGCATATGAGCCTGACTAATGGACAGAGACACCAGTGGGGGTGTTGACATGAGTAGGAGGTAGGGGGGACAAATGCGGGATAACGACACATATGTAATACCTTAATCAATAAAGAAAAAAAAAGCCCTAGCTGGTTAGGCACTGTGGATGGATTATTGGTCTCCAGACTGAAGGGTCCCAGGTTTGATTCTGGCCAAAGACACATGCCTGGATTGTGGGCTTGGTCCCCAGTGTGAGGCGTGCAGGTGGCAGAGGATCAATGATTCTCACTCATCATTGATGTTGCTATCTCTCTCTCCCTCTCCCTTTCTCACTGAAATCAATAAAAAATATTTCAAAAAAAAAGATGAAAGAGATGAATGAAATAGTGCCAGAGTAAAAAAAAATATGTTTTAGAATACAGTAGAAGGAATCCTATTATTTTCAGATATTTAATAATTCCTACAACTTTTCTGATAAAATAGGTTTGCACTGTTTTGGTAATATTGTATTTAATTTTTTTTCTTAACATATTAATTTTTATTGCATGTAACTCTATATTATAAAAGTCTAATATGCAAATTGTCCCTTCAAACAGGAGTTTGACCAGGAGATCAACCATGGGGTGGGACTGTGTAGCTGTTGTCCCGGCTGCACCCTCGAGCCAGCCCCACACTGTTCTGTCTGCCCCCCCCCACCCCCTGCAATGATTGAGGACCCGCCAGCCAGTAAGCTTCCCACAGCCCCTTCCCCTAGCCTTCATATTCCCCCATCTGATCCCCCACTCGATCGGGGTTGGGCCAGCCAGTCAAACACCTGCATCGCCTTCCCCTGGCCAACCCGGCGATTGGGGTGTGAAGGCCAGACACCACGCATGCATGAATTTGTACACTGGGTCTCCAGTATTAGTATATTTAAAATAGTTTTTCTTGGAATATTAATGCTTATTGCATGTACAATTATTACATTTAAAATAGATTTTCTGGAAATATTAACATTCATTGAATGTACCATTATGATACTAAAATCATTTTTCTTAAATATTAAAAAAGTAAATCTAAAAAGAGGGACACTGTATCAACATGGATTAAAAGGAATGCATTCCTCACTCTGGTGTTATCTACTTATTACCTCACTCATTAGAAGCTGAAGAATTATTTCCTAACAATGAAATAATAAGATAGTGTTCAGTACAGATGCCCATCCACTACTCACTTTCCACATGGCTTCCTGAAATTAAGGTGCAGCATTCCTTTTCAAACAGCTCATTACTCTAATCCATGAGAGGCTGTACCATGTACCTTGACTTCCCATATCAGTAGTGCTTTGCCTTGGAACAGAATGGGCAGGTTTTGTAGGTGGAGGATCCCAACTTCTTGAAGATGGAGCCCTTTTCATTGGAAGGAAACCCATCCATAGAGCCACTGCTGTGAAGATTAATTGTATGTCTACCACCGTCTGTGTTATAAATAACATCATTCTACTTGAGTAGGGTCAACATTTTTTAAATGGTCAAGTCTGGTTATTGTGTATAAATCTTTCCTAAACAAGATCCTGGTCATAGTCTGCTGGTTAGCCCAAAATGATAAAATACTATCTTGTCATGTCTTCAGTACAGTGCTCAGAGTTATTGAAAATCAGTTTGGATAACCAAGAACAAACTGAAGCAGCATTATATATACTTGCCAAAAATGAAACAAAACAGACACACACACACACACACACACACACACACACACACACACACACATATCAGAATTTGAATGCAGAGAATCCAGATATAGTAAGTGAAAGAAGTTTAACATACAAGAAAAGAGTCTCAACTAGTCTTCAAATTAGTTTCATCTTAATTAAATCTTTTAAAACATGTAATGTCATAGATAAAAATTAAAATATACAGTCAAAACATGATGCATCACAAAAAAGTGTTACTTAAGGTATGTTATCATATAATGCCTACAGTTTAAATGAGTCTTTAAAGTACTAGTGAGGGAAATAGTCTTATTTCTCTTTAATCGTCAAGTCTGGCCAATGTAAGTGTGTCCCATATCCTTCAAAGTTGCCGGTGCTCCTTGCAAAAGTATTCCTTAATAATACCCTGAAAGTCACACCATTTGGGCATCGTTTGGGGTACATATTTTCTTTGGTTCTATTACATTTTCAGATATTTCCAACATATCATACCATTATTTTAAGCTACGGTCCTTTGGATTTATTAAGAATCACTCTTCCCTGGGACAAGGTAACATATGCAGATTTCTATGTCAATAACCACGCTTGTGCTTTGGCTACACTTTTGATCTTAAATTTAAGTTCATTTGTGTGTGTACTCGTTATGCCATATATTAAGTTGTTGATCTTCAATGACTTTTAGAACATAACTCACTTATGTGCCTGGCCTTTATTTGGAGAGCCTGTTTTATGATATATCGAAGGGGGTCAGTACATATTGACCCTTTTACTTTACCTTTATCTTTTAGGGTTTGTCAACAGCCAAGAGTTGGATTTGTCTCATGATTTTTCTTGAGTTCAGAAGGCCATTTATTTGATTTATGAAGAATGGTTGATGTTGTTTCCCTAGTTTCTAAGCAGAAGAAATGTAGTTTGTGTAGATGTTATTCCCAAGTGTCTTCTTTCAAGTGATGTTTTGTAGCCTGCACAATGATTCTGAATAAGACAAAATCCCTACTTATTGGGCACTTCTTTTCTATGGTAAAAATAACAAACATGCAAGGAAATGTAAATAAGTACAATCATGCACAAAAAAGACAAGAGGAGAAATATAGGGGGCAATTATTTTTACAAGTTGTATTGGTAGGAGATAGTGCTTATATTCATAAAATTCAGGGGATCAAGGGATGTTTGTTGAATCTCAAATGTCGGGAAGGAGGCCATGGCGTATAAACCTGTGGAAAACATTTTGGACCCAGAAAGCTTAAGTGATTCCTTAAGGTGGGAACTGTGTCCAGTGGCTGTTTAGTTTGTGTCGCTGCCCATCAGTGCCAGGCATCTTGGTGGAACATGTGAACACCCACTTCAGATTTGTTTAGAAAAATAGTTCCAAACATCCAAAGAGTTTTATGTGGAGCAATTACAGTGACCTCAGTTTACACATGCCATGTTGATTTAGCTAAAAGATCAACCATCATGAAGTTATTGGGAGACTGGGGAATTTATGTATGCATGTTAATCAAATTAGTGTATTTAAAAGGTATAAATCTAGGAACACATTTTTAAAAAAATTCTTTATGGTTTAGAGGATTACATAGAGTATTACATATGTCTCCTTTTCCCAGTTGTGCACCTGCAACCCCAGCACATGCCCTTTCCCCTCCTAGTGTCTATGTCCATGGTTAGGCTGATAGGCATGCATACAAATCCTTTGGTTTTTCTCTTACCCCCTAGTCCTGCTTCCCTCTGAGGTTTGGCCGTCAGTTCCATGCTTTTCTGTCTCTGGATCTATTTTTGTTGAATAGTTTATTTGTTCATTGTTCCACCAATTAGTAAGGTCATGTGGTATTTATCTTTCTCCAACGGGCTTATTTTGCTCAGCATAATGCTCTACATGTCGTTCCATGCTTTCGAGAATGGTAAAAGTTATTTTTTACAGTAGTGTATTGTTCCTATGTGTATATGTGCCACAGATTTTAACCCATTTTTCTGCTGATGGGCACTTAGGCTTCTTCCAAGTCTTAGCTATTGTATATTGTGCTGCTATAAATATGTGGTTGCACATGCCCTTTCCCATTGGTGTTTGTCAATTCTTGGGATATGTTCCTAGTAGTGGGACTACTGTTCAAATGGGAGCTACATTTTTTAAAATTTTTGTGGAAACTCCATACTGTTCTGCCGAGCCCAGAGACCTCTGCTCAGCACAAACCTTGGTGAGCCCTGGACTGAGGTTGGGGACACTGGGGCCCAAACAAAGGTTCCCTGCTGTGTCCCTATTTGTGTCTGCAGCTGCCCCACAGGCAAACAGAGCTGCAGCATCTACCCTTGCAGTGTCTCCCCTTAACCAGTGCTTGCAACATCTCCCCTGGGACCATTGTCACCAACAGCAGCCCCTCCCCACCCCTGGAAACAAGGTACCCAGCCTTGTAGTACCTGCTGTGCTGCACATAGCAGATGGGCAGGGCCTCCCTGTCCAGTACGGTAGCCACCAACCCCATCTGATGAATAAGCCCTTGAAATATATCCAGTGCACTTGAGGAGCTGAGTTTTCATTTTAATCTATCATGGTAACATATACTTTGGTTAGAGTTTAGAACACCTTGGGTGTGTGAATGAATCTATTTTATCAAATGTTAGGAAATGCAAATACAGACTCAGCATTCCTGATTTAAAAAGATACAATTTAGCACTCAATCCTTAGTGAGATGGCCTGTGAGAGACATCGAACTAAGAAGACTTTGTGCAAAACTTGAAGGTAAAATAAATCATTAATATTTTTGTGGCAGCTTGGTTCTTCTAGGCCGGGCAAATAGCCAAATTAACAGACAGAGATTAACAGAACATCAGGGGTTAGTACATGTGCAAGAAGGTTTCACATAGAATCGATGTAGCCATGAAATTACAAACACACTGAAGCAACATTGGGTATATGACATTTTTAAAGTATTTTTATAGCAAGTTTTTATTGATTTCAGAGAGGAAGGAGTGGGAAAAAGGGGTAGGAACAGTAAAGATGAGGGAGAATCATTGATCCACGGCCATCCATGGGCACCACGCTGGGGATCCAGCCTGAAACCTGTCATGTGCCCTGACAGGAAAATATATCCTGACGCCTGGCTCATAGGTCCATGCTCAACCACTGAGCCAGGCTGATTGGACTATGTCCTATATATTTTGAACAAAGGAGAAAGGGAGGAGATTATTTTTCAGAAGTGAGAATAGGCAATTTGCAGGTAGTTGAGGAAGAACAGAACGCTGGTGTCAGGAAAGTTAAGAAACCACGAGACAAGGGCTATCTAGCCGACTGACACCAGTCTGAACCCTCTTAGCCAACGGTGAAGAAATAAAGGAAACCAAGATTCTGCCACCCTGAAGCTTCTTTTGGGGATATTGATTTTCAGCTGTTTATTAAGTAGCCAAAGTGTCAGAGAGCACCTTTGGGCACCCCAGCACCCTCCTGGCCAAAAGAGAGAGAGGGAGAGACCTTCTTCAGAAGGTTGTTGCCTTTGCCTGATTGGAGTGAAACATGTTAAACAAGAGGGCTTCAGCAGATGTCAATTAGCTAGATACCCCTCCTCCCCTGTGACACCATCAATCAGGAGTGTGGGAGCGGTTCCCAGACATTGTTGGTCCCAGGAGGCAGGGTTATAAATTCCAGTGGCTGCTGCGTCCAGTGCTGGAATTGGTGGCAGTTCAGCTCACCCAGAACAACTCCTGAGCCCACAGCTGGACAGGGCAGAGGCTGGGTCCAGGCGGGCTGGGCCCAGGGCCTGGAGAAGAGGGGGAAAACAGAGGGGGGTGACTCAGGTGAACCTGGAGGGGAGGGAGAGGCATCAGTGCAGGTACCCACATGAACTGTCCTTGGGAAAGTTCACGTATGTCCTGAGGGGAGAGAGTGGAGTAGAGCCCAGGCCATGGGGGAGACCCCGCCAGGACAAATAATTGCCAAATGCATCTAGGAGAGAGGTGGGAGTGCTAGGCTGAGTCTCTAGTTCCAATATAAAATAATAGAGTTGGTTCTTGTTTGTTTGTTTGTTTCTGTTTTTTATCTGCTCTGCTCTAGGTGACAATCCAAGATCGACTGGGGCTGAGAGCAGTCGCCTCATTTGTCCTCATTCCTCCATCTATGAAGCTGGAAACTTTAAACTCTGCTAGTTCATAGGCATGGGGTTCATCTGGAGGAATGGCAGGGTAGGGACCCACAAGAAGCCAGCCTCACCACCCTGCTGTTACGCTCCACAGCCACAACCGCCCCATAGCCTAAGGTGAAGACATGCAGGGTCACCTGCATGACAGGGACACAGTGTCCTGTGCCCACTCTCCCTCTCAGATAAGGTCTCACACTTTCGGGAGTCTGAATATTCCCCAAGTCTGAGTGAGGAAGAGCAAGGCAGCACAATGTGTCTAAGGCTGCCTGTTACTACTTGAGCCAAGTTAAGCAGAGACAGGGTTGAGCCACACAATGAGTGTTTATCCAAGGATGCGGTCATATGGGGAGAGCAGTCACTCACCCTGGAAATTCAGCTCTCAGCCTCTTGGGGAGAAGATAGCTACCTGTAGCTGCCAGCTGCAAGTGTCACATGGAAAGGGGAGGGGAGGGCCTGCTGTCTGCCCTTCAGGAGCTCAAAGGCTGACCACAAGGTGGCTAATCTTCCAAGACTTTAGGGACAGCTCAGCCCCTTCCTGGGATGGGATTGGAATGGTCAGCCTTCCTAAGAAAGACCTCAGGAGGGGGTCAGGGTGCGGGCACAGCTGCCAAAGCAAAGCTTGTCCTGTGCTTGGTCTCTCTTCGCAAAATGCAATTTTTTCTGAGTAATGGGTCATGGAGGCAGCCTGTTTTCCGTACAGCCTGTTTCATCCTCCAGTGTCCCAGGGCCTCGTATTTATAGTTTGTAAGTGATGAGTAAACAACTGCAGCTCTCTTCTTATTACAAGCCCTTCTGCACTATGAGAAGCTGATTTCCAAAGACCCCCAGGAGATGCTTCAGGCCAGCCTGGATGACAGGGCTGGGCCTCAGCTTTGCTCTTCGCTTCTCCCTCTCTCCTCAGAAGCCTGACTTTTGTCTCCTAAAGAGACTATGGAAAAGCAGGCAGCAAAACCTGTCAGACTGAGCATGCCAGGCCCCCTGTGCCCCCTGGAGGCATCACCTGAGAGGAGAGCCCTGGGTTAAGGTTCAGCTAAGGGGCAGCTCTTCCTGCGCCTGAGCACCAGGCTGTGGCTGGTGCCTCCCCACTTCTCCTCAGCTTTGCTGGCCTGCTCCTCCTCAGGAGCCTCCTGCCCACTCTGTTCTGCTTCCAGGCCCAGGGGTGACTTTGCCAAAGGGATTTCTTGGTGAGAGGAGAACCCCTTCATGAGGGGGGAGGAAGGCAGGGAGGCTGCCATCACCTGAAGGCTTAGGGGAGGTGAGCAGAGCAAAGGCTGGATTCAGGGCTTGTCACAGAGCTCTGGTGGCCCAAACCCCAGGGGAAGACTGAGGAGAGCAAGCACCTGTGGAGAGAGCCAATGTAATTGCATCTGGCCAGCTCTCCTCTGCCCCGGGGGTTACTAACATGTCCCCATCCAGACAGCAGGGACAGTGGACTAGCCCAGGGCAGGGAGCTCTTTTCCAGACAGAGGGCTGCGGTGGGGTGGGAGTGGAGCGCCAAGCCTGGCCCAGGGAACGAGGTAGGTAAGTGGCAGCCACAACCACAGAGGAAAAGGGGTCCCCAGAAACACAGACCAGGGGTGGCGAGTGGGAGGTTAGCTGTGGGTCGCGTCCGCCTGTTTCTCCCTCCACATCCGCGACTGCCCCCACCCTCATGCCTGGAAGCAGAGGGTCCTCCTAACTGCCATCCACCCTATGCCACCACTTGCAGCCTGGTGGGTGTGGCACAGGCGCCCCTGTCCCCACCTTCTCTGGGCCTGTTAAAACAGCCCCCCTCCTGCCCCCTGATCTTGGTTTGTTCCTGATCTCATGATCTCGCGAGATTTCACCCCCAAAGGAACCAGTGCACAGTCCCAGCAAGCTTGCGAGGCGCCGCCCCCTACCTCTTCCTTCCTGCCAGCCCCCCTGCTGTGCAGGAGTCCCAGTGGTGAGGAGCACAGCCTGTGGAAAAGGTAAGCACACACTCTGGGTTCTTGCTGTCTCCAGGGGTGAACTTGCTGTCTCCAGGAGTGAACTTCCTCTAGTCACTGGTAACCCGCAGCCCCTCCCCCGCCAGCTGTTTCCATCTGAAAAGGAGTTTCCACCTGGTTGGAGTGAAGGCCTGAGTTCCAAACCTGGCTCGCAGGCGTGGGGCCTTCCGCTTGCTGCGCCAGAGTGGGAGCTCGCTGAGGTGACTTACACGCAACAATTCATGGAACTCCGGCATCGGCCCTTATTGTGTGACCTCAGCTGGCCGAGTTTGCACTTGACCAAGGTCGCCACCACAGCCCCAGGTGCCAACTCCCCCTGGATCTGGCTCCTGAAGTCTGTGGGTTCTCAGGCCAGCCCAGCCCTGCTCATGGCGAGGGGGACAGGGAAGGGGCAGAAAAGTGGCTGCTGGACGGTGGGCAGTGCCCAGGAGGGAGAGGTCGCTTTCCACAGAGCACCAGGCCGCTCACTCATCATTGTCCCCTGGTTCAGCTGGTGGGAAAGCAGTGGTCAGGCTGGGAGATAAGAGGTGATTCCCACTGAGAGCAGCAGAGCCCTCTCCTGGTGCGAGTGTGCGTGTGCGTGTGCCTGAGTGTGCGTGAGTGTGAGTGTGTGAATTCTCACCTGATGATATGTTCCTGGGTTCCTTTTCATTCCTATTACTGATTAAGGTATTACATACGTGTTCTTATCCCCCACACCCCCACCCTCACCCGGCAAGTATGCCCTCATGCTCACCCCCTGGTGCCTGCGTCCATTGGCTAGGCATATAGGCATGCATACAAGTCCTTTGGTTGATCTCTCCCCCTTAGCCCCACCCTCCCCTCCCTTGTCTCTGAGGGTGATGGTCTGATCCATGCTTCTCTGTCTCTGGATCTGGTTTTGTTCATTGGTTTATGTTGTTAATTATAATCCACAGATGAGTGAGGTCATGTGATATTTATCTTTCTCGGACTGACTGACTGGCTTTGCTTAGCATAATGCTCTCCAGCTCCATCCATGCTGTTGCAAATGTTCAGTGCCCCTTCCTTTTTTGTGACAGCGTACTAGGCCAATGTGTAGATGTACCACGGCTTTTTAACCCACTCATCTACTGACCAGCACTTAGGCTGTTTCCAAATCTTAGCTATTGTAAATTGTGCTGCAGTGAACATAGAGGTGCATGTATCCTTTCTGAGTGGTAATTCTAGGTTCCTGGGATATATTCCTAGAAGTGGGATCACTGGGTCAAATGGGAGTTCCGTTTTTAGTTTTTTGAGGAAACTCCATACTGTTCTCCATAGTGGCTGCACCAGTCTGCATTCCCAGCAGCAGTGAAGGAGAGTTCCTTTTTCTCCGCATCCTCACCAGCACTCGCCCTTTGTTGATTTGTTGGGGATAGCCATTCTGACAGCTGTGAGGTAGTACCTCCTTGTCCTTTTGATTTGCATCTCTTGGATGATTAGTGGCTCTGAGCATGTTTTAATGTGTCTCTTGGCCTTCCTTTTGTCCTCTCTGGAAAAGTATCTATTGTGGTCCTTTGCCCATTTTTGTGATTGGGTTTTTTATCTTCCTTTTGTTAAGTTGTATGAGTTCTCTGTAAATGTTGGAGATGAAATCCTTATCAGAGAGAACATTGGCAAATATGTTCTCCCATGCAGTGGGCTTTGTAGTTGTCTTGTTGACGGTTTATTTTGCTATGAAGTAGCTTTGAATTTTGCTGTCGTCCCATTTGTTTATTTTAACTTTATTTTGCATTGCCCCAGGAGCTGTGTTGGTGAAGAGATTGCTTCAGCATATATCTCAGACTCTGCTGCCTATGGATTCCTCTATATATTTTTCTGGTTTCCAGCTTTCTGTTTAAGTCATTATCCATTTTGAGCTTATTTTTGTGCATGGTGTAAGTTGGTGGCCCAGTTTCATTTTCTGCATGTGTCTGACCAAATTTCCCAGCACCATTTATTGAAGAGACTGTCTTAACTCCATGGTATGTTTTGGCCTCCTTTGTCAAATATTCATTGAGCTTATTGGTTTGGATTGGTTTCTGGGTTCTCTGTTCTGTCCCATTGGCCTATATGTCTATTCTTGTGCCAGTGTCAGGAAGTTCTGAGAACAGTGGCTTTGTAAAGCAGCTTGAAATCTGGTACTGAGATACCTCCTACTTTGTTCTTCTTCCTCAGGATCCCTGCAGCCATTTGGGGTTTGTTTTTTAAATATATTTTATTGATTTTTTGCAGAGAGTAAAAGAGAGGGATAGAGAGTTAGAAACATCGATGAGAGAGAAACATAGATCAGCCTCCTCCTGCACACCCCCTACTTGATATGTGCCCCCAACCAAGGTACATGCCCTTGATCGGAATCCAACCAGGCACCTTTCAGTCTGGAGGCCGACGCTCTATCCACTGAGCCAAACCTGTTTGGGCTCAGGGTCTTTTTTTTTTATTACAGATGGATTTTTGGAGAGTTCATTCTAGGTCTGTGAAATATGCTGTTGGTATTTTAATGTGGACTGCATTGAATGTATAGATTGCTTTGGGTAGTATAGCCATTTTAATGATGTTGTTTCTACCAATCCATGAACAAGGTACGTTCTTCCATCTGTTTATGTCTTCCTCTTTCTCTTTTTTCAACATCTTCTAGTTTTCTGAGTGGAGGTCTTTTACCTCCTTAGCTAAATTTATTCCTAGGTTTCTGAATTTTTTTGGTGGGATGATACATGGGATTCTTTTTTCAATCTCCTTTTCTGTAAGTTCACTATTGGTGTATAAAAATGCCATATATTTCTTGGTGTTAATTTTGTAGTCTGCTACATTGCCAAATTCATTTACTAAGATTACTAAATTTTTGAAGGAGTGTTTGTGGTTTTCTATGTACAGTATCATGTCATCTGCAAATAATGACAATTTACTTCTTCTTGTCCAATTTGGGAACCAATTTTGTATTTTCTTCTGTGATCACTCTGGTTAGGACTTCCAGTACTGTGTTGAACAGGAGTGATAAAAGTGGGCGTCCCTGTCTTGTTCCTGTTCTAGAGGGAAATGGTGTTTGTTTTTGCACTTTGAGTATGTTGTTGGCTGTAGGTTTGTCATATAAGGCTTTTATTATGTGGAAGGATGATTCTTCTATACCTACTTTGCTGAGTGTTTTTATCAGAAAAGGCTGTTGCACTTGGTCAAATGCCTTTTCTGCAACAATTGATATGATTGTGTGGTTTTTCTCTCTCAAATAGTTTATGTGATGTTTCACGTTCATTGATTTGCAGATAGTGTACCATCCTTGCATCCCTGAAATAAATCCCACTTTGTCATGGTGTATGATCTTTCTAATGAAATGCCGAATCCAGTTTGCTAGAATTTAGTTGAGGATTGCAGCATTAATGTTCACCTGGAAAATTGGCCTGTAAGTCACTTTCTTTGTGGTGTCTTTTTCTGGTTTGGGATTATGGTAATACTGGCTTCATGAAAAGAGCTTGGAAGTATGCCGTCCTCTTGAATTATTTGAAATAGTGTGAGAAAGGTTGGTTTTACCTCTTCTTTGAATGTTTGGTCAAACTCCCCTGTGAAGCCATCTGGTCCAGAGCTTTAGTTTTTTTGGAAGCTTTTTGATTACTGTTTCAATTTAACAGTATTTATCGGTCTGTTCAGGATTTTTGCTTCTTCCTGATTGAGTTTTGAAAGCTTGTCTTTTTGTAGCAATGTGTCCATTTTGTTGAGCTTGTCCAGTTTGTTGTAGTAGAGTTGTTCACTGTAATTTTTTACAATCCTTTGTATATCTGTGGGGTCATTTGTTACTTCACCTCTTTCATTTCTGTTTTTGTTTATTTGGGTCCTCTCTCGTAGTTTCTTGCTGAGCCTGACTAGAGGTTCATCAATGTTGTTTATTCTTTCAAAGAACCAGCCTTTGGTTTCATTGATCGTTTGTAATATTTTTTTTTTCGTCTCTTCGTCACTTATTTCTGTTCAGACGTTTATTATCTCTTTCTTTTTGTGTACTGTGGGCTTTTTTCTCTAATGGAGGGGCACTCTGAACCTCAGGACAAAACAGCTTCTATTTACTTGAATACACATTTGTCCTTTAGCAAAGCAAACAGGCATATTAAAGTTTGGTAAACAATAGAAGAATTTTCATGTGAGGAGGTTTCCTTCAGCCATTTTTCCCACAGCAGGATAACAAAATGCTGATTTTCTGCCATGCTGAATATCAAAGTCCATTTGCCTTCTGTGGGACTTCTCTCATTGATATGTTAACTACTTTTGGTCTTTGCCCCACAATTTCCCCCTTTTTGTTTTCTTAATTAATTTAGAAAGGTGTATGCCATCTTCTGGGCTCAGATCCTTTTAAGACTTTTTATTCTGCTTCATCAGACTGGAAGAAAACATAGAAGAACAAGAAAGAGAGACAATATTAGCTATTCTAAAAAGCAAATGTAAGGAGATTCAATGAAAAGGATTGAGTTCTTTCATGTCCTTTTAAATATCGTTTTCAGGTATTTATGGAATTAGACCATAGTAGGCTTCTTTTTGGGCTGTCAGTTCTTCATGGGTTCTTTCCAGTCACTGTTCCCTTGTGACATGACTGCAATGATGTTCGAGTTCTGGATGGTGGACCACCGGTGAGAAATGACAATACAGGTCTGAACTCTTTTGGCTTTGTCAAGAGCCACCGACACCTAGGCACAGCTGATGACGGCTAGCGTGGCAAGGCGTGTTCACCATCCCCCATCTCTAGATGTTTCTCCTCTGTCTCCTCAGCATGTTGCTTGGGGCCCTGCTGTCTATAGTTGGAGTACTCCGGTCAGTTATTCTCTCAGATTCATGTTGCAGGAATCCACACAGGCTTGGAGAAGTTTTCTGGAAATACACAAGCATATCCTTGACCAAAGATTAATAAAGGGACCCTTCCTTAAACCAGACTAGTTATCTTTCCATTTAAACAGACCGTTTTTGCTTTGGCTTAGTGTGACACCAGTGTTATTCTATGGGTGTCTTGCCATCAGCATTACAAGGGTAAAATTTAAAGTAATTAAGGCTTGGTGTGGTCTACTTACAGGAGATTTCTTCACTATTCCCCCACTTTTGTTTTTCAAGTTGGGATTTTAGAGCCCTTGTAGTAGATGTAACATGCAAGGAGGGCATTTCTTCATAATCTGTTTTGCCGGCTGTACATTATTTCGGCAGACTGATGTAAAAGCTTGTGAAATTCTGGTACCTGCTTAATAAAATAACTAACTCACAGGCATATTCATTTCCTTTTGTTAAAGTACCAGGGCTTGTTTAAATAGTATAGAAAGGCTTCGGTCACCGAGCCATTTTAATTGAGTCGTTGCAGTTCTGTTTACCAAGCCAGCAGCATAAGCAGATAATAGATAATAGATAATATCAAGAAGCTTTTGGAAATACTGCATGTCAGCCTTGATCATTTCTAATTCGATTCTTTGCACAGAAGTATGACTGGTCTGACTGACTTGGTCTGAATTCATTGCAGTATAAGCAGCTTTACCGTGAGATGAACTATCAGTAAAAACAGTGACTTCTCCAGGAATAGGTTTCTGCCTATTCCATCTGTATTAACCTGAATGTTCTTTTATTTTTATTTGCTAATTTAAATCAGTCTAAAATAAGGCTAATTTCCTAACTTCCTTTGTCATTGGGTGGGGACAGTAAATGACACTAATTGGATTTCTGCTATCAGCCTTCTTTATACACACACACACACACACACACACACACACACACACACACACACTACTGTTGGTCTTTGCCTCCAGCAGTTTTCTCTGAGGTTTGACAGTGTGATCAATGCTTCTTTGTGTCTGGATGTCTTGTTGTTCATCAGTTAATGTTGTTCATTATATTCCACAAATGAGTGAGATAATGTTATATTTCTCCTTCTCTGATTGGCTCAATTTGCTTAGTGTAATGCTCTCCAAGTCCATCTGTGCTGTTTCAAATTATGAGAGTTCTTTCTTTGTTACAGCAGTAGAGTATTCCATTGTGTAGATGTTCCACAGTTTATTAATCCGTACATCTGCTAATGGGCATTTAGACTGTTTCCAAATCTTAGCTATTGTAAATTGGGCTGGTATGAACATACAGTTGCATATATCTTTCCTTATTGGCCTTTCTCATTTCTTGGGATATATACCTAGAAGAGAGAACACTGCGTCAAAGGGGAGCTCCATTTTTAATTTTTTAAGAAAACTCTATATGGTTTTCCACAGTGGTTGCAGCAGTCTGCATTCCCACCAGCAGTGCACAAGGGTTGCTTTTTCTCTGCATCCTCACCAGCACTTGTGGTTTGTTGAGTTGTTTTTTTTTTTTTTTTTTCTGACAGCTATTCTGACAGGTGTGGATTGGCAACTCAGTGTCGTTTTGATTTGCATCTCTTGGACTGTTACTGCCTCTGAGCATTTTTTCATATGTCTCTTGGCCTTTTATAGGTCTCCTTTTAAAAAGTGTTAATTTAGGTCCTTTTCCCATGTTTTGATTGGATTGTTTATCTTCCTATTGTTAATTTGTGTGAGTTTCCTGAAAACTTTGGAGATTCAACACTTATCCGAGATACCATTGGCAAATATGTTCTCCCGATGCAGTGGGCTTTCTGGTTGTTTTGTTCGGGATTTTGTTAGCTGTGCAGAAGATTTTTATTTCGATGTAGTCCATTTTTTATTTTCCCCTCCGTGTGCATTGCCTTTGGAGCTGTATCAATAAAGATACTGCGAAGACATATCTGATATATTGCTACATAGGCAATCTTATAAGTTTTTTTTATAGATTCTCATTTGATGTTTAAGTCCTTCATCCATTTTGAGTTTATTTTTGTGAATGGTGTAAGTTGGTGGTCTAGTTTCATTATATTGTATGTATCTTTCTAATTTTGCTAACATTTTTTGAAGAGACTGTCTTGACTCCATTGTATGCTCTTGCCTCCTTTGTAAATTAATAATAGAGCATAATGACTTGGGTCCACTTCTGTGTTCTGTTTCAGTGGAGTATATATATGTCTTTTCTTGTGCCAGTAGCAGGCAGTTTTGAGAATGGTGGCTTTATAGTATAGCTTAATATCTGGTATTGTGAGCCTGCCAACTTTTTCCTTCTGCCTCAGGATTGCTCAGGCTATTTTTACTCCAGTTGAATTTTTTTCAAGGATTTTTTTCTGTGTCTGTGAAATATTCTGTTGGTTCATTAATGGAGATTACTATGAATCTATAGATTGCTTTTGGTAGTATGGGCATGTTAATGATGTTAAGTCTACCAACCCATCAACATGGTATATTAATCCATTGGTTGATATCTTTATGTCTTTTTCAATGGCCTGTAGTTTTCCAAGTGCAGTTCTTTTGCTTTCTTTATGAATCAATAAAAATTTAATTTTTAATCATAAACCTGTGTTTTCTATCAAAATTACTTCTTGCGTGAATTTTGAGACACCTTTACTTAGGCGACTCCTGTGAAAGGGCCATTCGACCCACAAAGGTTTCGCAACCCACAGGTTGAGAACGGCTATTCTAAAATGTCAGTTAAATCTAATGAATCCAGTGTGTCCATTAGAGGCTCTGCATCCTTGTTATTTTTTTCATATGGAAGATCTATTCAGTGAAGTCATAGGGGTGATAATTTTGTCACACTCTCTGTTAAAGTCTTCTGGAATTTTTGTTTGTTTTGATTTTTTGTTTATTTGTTTGTTTGATATATATATATTGAGGTGCTCCTATGTTGGCTGAATATATGTTTACTAAGGTTATATCGTCTTGTTGGTTGGTCCCTTTGGTGTCATGCAGTGACCTTTATGTCTCTTGTGATGGCCTTTCTTTTAAAGTCTATTTTGTCTGATATGCGTATTGTTACTTCGGCCTTTCTGTTTCTTTTCCATTTGCATGGAAATTTTTCCCATTCCTTCACTCTCATCCTGTGTGTGTCTTTTGTTTTGAGGTGGTGCTCCTGTAGACAGCATAGACTTGCATCATGTATTTGTATCCATTTTGCTCCACTACACCTTTAGATTAGAGCATTGACCCATTTACGTTTAGGGTTATTAGGATTATTATTATTTTTTTTATTGATTAAAGTATTACAAAGGGTATTACATATGTGTCCATTTCCCCCCCCCCCCGCCCTAGACAGTCCCCTAGGCTCCCCTATCCCCCGGTGTCTTATGTCCATTGGTTATGCTTATATGCATGCATACAAGTCCTTTGGTTGATCTGTTACCCCCCTACCTCCTGCATCCCCACCCTCCCCGGCCTTCCTGCTGCAGTTTTACAATCTGTTTGAGGCAGCTCTGCCTCTGTATCTATTATTGTTCAAAAGTTTATAATGGTCTCTAATATCCATGAATGCATGAGATCATGTGGTATTTTTCCTTCATTGACTGGCTTATTTCGCTTAGAATAATGCCCTCCAGTTCTTTCCATGCTGTTGCAAATGGTAAGAGTTCCTTCCTTTTTACAGCAGCATAGTATTCCATCGTGTAGATGTACCACAGTTTTCTAATCCATTCATCTACTGACGGGCACTTAGGCTGTTTCCAGATTTTAGCTATGGTGAATTGTGCTGCTCTGAACATAGGGGTGCATATATCCTTTCTGATTGGTGTTTCTGGTTTCTTGGGATATATTCCTAGAAGTGGGATCACAGGGTCAAATGGGAGTTCCATTTTCAGTTTTTTGAGGAAACTCCATACTGTCTTCCATAGTGGCTGCACCAGTCTGCATTCCCACCAGCAGTGCACAAGTGTTCCTTTTTCTCCACATCCTCTCCAGCACTTGTCGTTTGTTGATTTGTTGATGATAGCCAGCCTGACAGGTGTTAGATGGTACCTCGTTGTTGTTTTGATTTGCATCTCTCGGATGATTAGTGACTTTGAGCATGTTTTCATATGTCTCTTGGCTTTCTGGATGTCCTCTTTTGAAAGGTGTGTATTTAGATCCTTTGCCCATTTTTTCATTGGATTGTTTATCTTCCTTTTGTTGAATTGTATG
Source organism: Myotis daubentonii (assembly GCF_963259705.1). Classification (NCBI taxonomy): domain Eukaryota; kingdom Metazoa; phylum Chordata; class Mammalia; order Chiroptera; family Vespertilionidae; genus Myotis; species Myotis daubentonii. The sequence continues at coordinate 10,677,137 of NC_081862.1, read as the reverse complement.
AGTTCCCTATAAATTTTGGAGATTAGGCCCTTATCAGATATGACATTGGCAACTATGTTTTTCCACGCAGTGGGCTTTCTTGTTGTTTTGTTGATGGTTTCTTTTGCTGTGCAGAAGCTTTTTATTTTGATGTAGTCCCATTTGTTCGTATTCTCTTTCGTTTCAAGTGCCCTAGGAGCTGTATCAGTGAAGAAATTGCTTCGGCATATGTCTGAGATTTTGTTGCCTTTGTATTCTTCTAGAATTTTTATGGTTTCCTGTCGTACATTTAAGTCCTTTATCCATTTTGAGTTTATTTTTGTGTATGGTGTAAGTGAGTGGTCTAGTTTCATTTTCTTGCAGATATCTGTCCAATTTTCCCAACACCATTTATTGAAGAGACTATCTTGGCTCCATTGTATGTTCTTGCCTCCTTTGTCAAATATTAATTGAGCATATTGGTTCGGGCCGATGTCTGGGCTCTCTATTCTATTCCATTGATCTATATGCCTATTCTTGTGCCAGTACCAGGCAGTTTTGAGAACAGTGGCTTTGTAATAGATCTTGATATCAGGTATTGAGATCCCACCTACTTTATTCTTTTTCAGGATTGGTGTAGCTATTCGGGGTCTTTTTTTATTCAGGATGATTTTTTGGAGAGTTCGTTCTAGATCTCTGAAGTATGCTGTTGGTACTTTAATGGGAAGTGGGTTGAATTTATAGATTGCTTTGGGTAGTATGGACATTTTAATGATGTTGATTCTACCAATCCATGAACATGGTATGTTCTTCCATCTGTTTATGTCTTCCTCTATCTCTTTTTTCAACGTCCTGTAGTTTTCTGAGTAGAGGTCTTTTACCTTTTACTTAAGTTTATTCCTAGGTAGCTTAATTTTTTTGGTGCGATGGTAAACGGGATTGTTTTTATAATCTCTCTTTCTGCACATTCACTATTGGTGTATAGAAATGCCTCAGATTTCTTGGGGTTAATTTTGTATCCTGCTCCATTGCCAAATTCATGTATTAAGTCTAGTAGCTTTTTGATGGAGTCTCTAGGGTTTTGTATGTATAATATCATGTCATCTGCAAATAAGGACAGTTTTACTTCCTCTTTTCCAATTTGGATGCCTTTTATTTCTTCTTCTTGCCGAATTGCAATGGCTAACACGTCCAGTACTATGTTGAACAGGAGTGGTGAGAGGGGACATCCCTGTCTTGTTCCTGTTCTTAGGGGAAATGTTGTTAGTTTTTGTCCGTTGAGTATGATGCTGGCTGTGGGCCTGTCATATATGGCTTTTATTATGTTGAGGTATGATCCTTCTACTCCCACCTTACTGAGAGTTATCAAAAAATGGGTGTTGAATTTTGTCAAATGCTTTTTCTGCATCAATTGATATGACCATGTGGTTTTTTGCTTTCAATTTGTTTATGTGATGTATCACGTTTATTGATTTGCGGATATTGTACCATCCTTGCATCCCTGGGATAAATCCTACTTGATCATGGTGTATGATCTTTCTGATGTACTGCTGGATCCGATTTTCTAAGATTTTGTTGAGGATTTTGGCATCTATGTTCATGAGGGATATTGGCCTGTAATTCTCTTTCATTGTGTTGTCTTTACCTGGTTTTGGTATTAGGGTGATGCTGGCTTCATAGAATGAGCTTGGAAGTGATCCTTCCTGTTGAATTTTTTTGTAGTAGTCTTAGGAGAATAGATTTTAGTTCCTCCTTGATGGAAGGCTTTTGATGACTGCTTCAATTTCTTCCATAGTTATTGGCCTGTTGAGGTTTTTAGATTCTTCCTGATTGAGTTTTGGAATGTTGTGTTTTTCTAGGAATTTTTCCATTTCCTCCAGGTTGTCTAGTTTGTTGGAGTAGAGCTGTCCATAGTATTTTTTAACAGTCATTTGTATTTCTGTTGGGTCTGTTGTTATTTCGCCTCTATCGTTTCTGATTTTGTTTATTTGGGTACTCTCTCTTTGCTTCTTGGTGAGCCTGGCTAGAGGTTTGTCAATCTTGTTTATCCTTTCAAAGAACCAGCTCTTGGTTTCATTGATTTTCTGTATTGTTTTTTTTTTTTTTTTTTTGGTCTCTATGTCATTTATTTCTGATCTAATCTTTATTATCTCCTTCCTTCTGCTCACTCTGGGGTTTTCTTGTTGCTCTCTTTCTAAATCTTTGAGTTGTAGAGTTAGATGATTTACTACCATTTTTTCTTGTTTTTTGCGATAGGCCTGTAGCGTTATAAACTTCCCTCTCAGGACTGCTTTCATTGTGTCCCATAGGTTTTGGATTGTTGTGTTTTCATTGTCATTAGTTTCCAGGATGTTTTTAATTTCTTCTTTGATCTCATTGGTAACCCAATCAATATTTAATAGCATGCTATTCAGCTTCCAGGTGTTTGAGTATTTTGGGTTGTTTTTCTTGTAGTTTATTTCTAGTATTATGCCATCGTGGTCTGCGAAGATGCTTTTTATGATTTCAATCTTCTTGAATTTGGGGATACTTTGCTTGTGACCCAATATGTGGTCTATTTTTGAAGATGTCCCTTGAGCACCTGAGAGAAACCTATATTCCCTGGTTTGGGGTGAAGTGTTCTGAAGATGTCGATTAAGTCCATCTGATCTAGTGAGTCATTTAGGATTGCTGTATCTTTGCTGGTTGTTTGTCTATAGGACTTATCCAGTGCTGTCAATGGTATATTAAAGTCCCCTACTATGATTGTATTGTTGTCGATCTCTCCTTTGATATGTTCCAGGAGTTTTTTTATGAATTTGTGTGCTCCTGCATTGGGTGCATATATGTTTACCAGGGTTATATCTTCTTGTTGTATTGATCCCTTTAGTATTATGAAGTGGCCTTCCTTATCTCTTGTTAAGGCCTTCACTTTGAGGTCTATTTTGTCCGATATAAGTATTGCTACCCCAGCTTTCTTTTCCTTTCCATTTGCCTGAAAGATATTTTTCCATCCTTTCACTTTCAGTCTGTGTGAGTCCCTTCTAATGAGGTGGGTTTCTTGTAGACAGCAGATGTATGGGTCATGTTTTTTTATCCATTCAGCCACTCGATGTCTTTTGGTTGGAGCATTTAGTCCGTTTACGTTTAAATTTATTATTGAAAGGTACTTGTTTGTAGCCATTTCTTTTTTTGTGTGGCTGTTTTCTTTCGGAGCTTTTTATTTCTTATTTTTATACCAGTCCCTTTAGCATTCCTTGCATTGCTGGCTTGGTGGTGATAAACCCCCTTAGCCTTTTTTTGTCTGTGAAGCTTCTTATTTCCCCTTCAAGTTTGAATGATAGCCTTGCTGGATAGAGTATTCTTGGATTCAGTCCTTTGCTTTGCATCACTTTGTAAATTTCCATCCATTCTTTTCTGGCTTGATGTGTTTCTGTTGAGAAATCATTTGATAATCTAATGAGAGATCGCTTGTATGTGACTTTCCGTCTCTCTCTTGCGGCCTGTAAGATTTTCTGTTTGTCCTGAACATTTGCCATGATAATTATGATGTGTCTTGGTGTGGGTCTTTTTGGGTTCACCTTGTATGGGACTCTCTGAGCTTGTGTGACTTTTTTCTTCCCCACCTCAGGGAAGTTTTCTGATATTATTTCTTCCAATAGGTTTTCTAATCCTTGTTCATCTTTCTGTTGTTCTGGTACCCCTATTATTCGTATGTTGTTTCGTTTCCTATTGTCCCAAAGCTCCCTTAGGCTCTCCTCCTGTCTTTTAATTTTTTTCTCCAATTGCAGTACATTTTGGGTGTGTTTAGCTTCCTTGTCTTCTAATTCACTAATTCGGTCCTCCGCTTCTCCTAGCCTACTGTTGATACTTTCAATGGTGTTTTTTATTGCAGGTATATCACTCTTCATTTCTTCTTGGATCTTACTTAAGTTGTTGATTTTTTCATCTGTTTCTTCTTGCTTCTTGCAGAGGTTGTCGATTTTTCCCTCCATCCGATTTATGCACTCTAGGACCCTTATTCTGAATTCTTTTCTGTCATGTTGCATGCCTCTGTATCCCTTAGCTGCTTTTCTGGAGAGCCCTCCTTCTCTCTCCTTTGGGGGTTTCTTTGTCTACCCATGTTTGATCTCACTGACATATCTAGACGTTGAGTCGTTCAGTGGCTGCTCCCTGGGTGGCAGTGACTCCTTGGTCTGTGGTTGCTCTTCGGGCAGTTGCGGTAGCAGCTGCTGTTCAGTTGGCAGCAGCTCCTCTGGTGGGTGCTGTTCACAGCTGTGGTGGCTCTTCTGACTGTTGAGGGGCGGTTTCTCGTACAGCTGCTGTTCCTTAGCAGAGGGTGTGGTGCTCAGTAGACTGCTATTGCTCGGATCTGCTGCGTTGATTTAAGGGCACAAAATACAACACAACAAGGCACCACATACCAGGCACTAAACACGAATATATTCCCAATATTAATAACCCCAAATAAAGGTGACCACCCGAATAAAGAGAATTAGGGGGTAAGGAAGAAGGAAGAGATAAAGAGAAAAGAGAAAAAAGAAAAGAAAAGTAGTGATCAAAAAGGGGAGTGCAAAAATGAAATTGGGAAAAAGAAGGGGGGAAAATAAAAGCGAGAAAAGAAAAGAAAAAAAAATCGAAAAAAGAGAATGAAGTGGAAGAGGGGAAGAGACTCTTTATATGAGGAGAATACTCCTATAGAACCGCCACTAATCCCAGCAAATTCCAGCAACAGCTCCCTGTAGATGGATCCAAACTAGAAACAACCAATAATATAACGATGAAAATAGAATGGAGAACACTAATCCCAAAATAAAATAAAGAGAAAATAAAATGGCACTTTAAAAGATGGTAAAATGGTAGCAGTAATAATGCTGGTTAAAAATACGAAGGTAGTAATTAAAAGGGTAAAATCAGGAAAAAGAAGATGGAAAAAGAAGAAAAAAGAAGAAGAAAAAGGAGGAAAAAAAAAGAAAAAAGAAAAAAAAATTGGTTTCTTAGTTAAAAGGTGAAAAAAGAAAAAAAAATTGCAGTAGTGAAGGTCTTTCGGTTCTTCTATTCTTCAGTCTGGCTCACCTTTAGTACTGTCAGATATTCAGGAGAGTGTTGATTTTCCCTGTGATACACTTTTCCTCTGTGTTGTAAACCCACAGTCCTTATTTCAAAGCAGGCCTTATTTGTTTCTCAGACTGAGTTATTTTGTGTTTAGCAAAGAGTCAGTTTGTGGCTCAGCCTCTGGGTGGCAGTGTTCTGGGGTTGGCCTCTGTTGCTATATGGCATTGAAAATCCTTCTATAGGCCAGACCCTGTTAATTCCCAGGGACTGATCAGATAATTTTAATCCTTGATCTTGTTCAGGGTGGAATCTGGGTGTGGCTGTGCTCCTTGCCTGGGGGCTTGGGGGGAGGAGTCTCACTCTCCAGAGAGAATGGCTGCCCCAGTCCTGGGGTAAGGGGTGTCTCAGCACTCAATACTCAATTCGCTGCCACCTCTCCTGGCCCCCCTTCTCTCCTCAGTCTCTCCCCAGATTCCACTCCTCCGCACCCTCTCCCTCTCTTCAGCACAGGTGAGTGTCTGTATCCAAAATGTCCCATGAACAGGATTCGGTGAGAACAAACAAACAAACGCCGGCCTCAGAAATGGGGAAGGCTTAGGTTCCGTAAGCTCCTCTCTTACTGGCACTGCATGGTCAGGTCAGCTCTTCAGGCTGCCCCCTTTAGGCTCAGTCCTCCGTGGTCACAGAACCCAGTTCTCAAATCCCCTGTCAGCGCCAGGAATCCCGCGGATCTCCTTTCCCCAGTCAGGGGCTGTGCCTGTCCCAGGGGACGGGGTTGTCTGCCATGCGGTCTCCCTCCGACCCTCTGGACTCAGAGGTCTGGCAAACTTTCCTGCCCAAATCCCTGGGTGTTTTTTTTTTGTTGTTGTTTGTTTGTTTTTTTTTACCTTTCCAGGGGAGTTCTGCCCTTACCAGCTGCAAACCCTCTCACCAGCTGAGCAATTTCGCCAATTCGGGGTGGGTGTTACTAGTTCCAGCTGCTTACTCCATTTGCTCCGTGACACAACCTGGGATGCGTCTGCCTTTATCCTTAGGGTTATTATTGATAGGTATTTATTTCTTTCCATTTCGTTTCTGTGTGGCTAACTTTCTGTCTCTGTTTCTCCGTCTTATTACAGAAATCTCTGTAGCATTTCATGTAAAGCTGGCTTGGAGATGATGTACTCCTTCAGCCTTTTTCTGTCTAGGAAGCTCTGTATTTGACCGTCTATTTTGAATGAAAGAATTGCCAGATATAGTAATCTTGGTCTCTGATCCTTGCTTTCCATTAACTGGAGTACTTCATGCAATCTTCTTCTGGCCTGAAGAGTTTCTGATGAGAGATCAGGAGTCAGACTTATGGGAACTCCTTCGTGGCTAACAGTTTTCTTTTCTCTTGCTGCCTTGAAGATTCTCTCTTTGTCTTTAATCTTTGGCATTTGAATTATGATGTGTCTGGGCACCGGTTTGTTTGGGTACTTCTTCTTTGGGGTTCTCTTTGGCTCTTGATCTTGTGTGGGATTTTCCTTTACCAGGTTAGGTAAGTGTTCTGACATTGTTTCTTCAAAGACCTTCTCTATGCCTTTCTACCCTCCTGCCTCTTCTGGCACACTGGCTATGCTAATACTGTTATGTAAGTTTAAAAAAAAAAAACAACTTAATTTTTCTGTCTTTTTTTTTTTAATTGGGTGATATTTTTAACTTTGTTCTAAATCAGTGATTGGATCCTCAGCTTTCCCTAATATCTGCCTATTTCTTCTAATGTGTTCTTTATTTGTATTATGTCATTTTATATCTAGGACTGTTCTTCCTTTCTTACGCACTATATCTTTTTTCATGCTGTTGAGCTCTTTTACCTTCATAACTCTGAAGTCAGATTCAGATAAATGTCTTCTCTGTGCTTCATCTCTCTCTATATCTGGAGAATTCTCTCGTTCTCTCCTTTGGGGGTTGTTTCTTTATCTCCTCTTTCTGGTTTCTGTGTGGGTTTGTGGTGACGATTTAGGTAGATCCTGTCTGCCTCTCAGTCTCTAGTGCAGAACATTGTTAAAGGATGTTTCTGACTAATTAGGTCAGGCAAAGACTCAAAGCCTCCAGAGGCCTCCTCTGTCTATAGACTGATAGGGTTCCAACTTAACTTGCCCCCAAGGCAATGGTCCTCAGGTTATAGCAAGAGTTTGTTTCAACAGGGTGGGCAGTTGCCTCTGCCTGGAGGTTAATTGTTATTTATAATCTCTTCAGTGTCCTCAGGGCAAGGTGTTTCCCAGTAGTGTGTGTTAATTGTCTCCCCTCCAGGAAAGGCAGATGTCTACCTGGGAAAGATTTTCTCTGCTGCATGAGGAAAGTACTCCTCCCAGGAAACTTTAAGTGTCTGTGTTCTGTGCTGGAACCCTTGACTCCCCAGTTCTGGCTTTTTCCCTCACAGCTCCAGTCCACTTCACCCTCCCTTTGCCAGGGCACAAGGTGTGTGGCTCCACAGGGAAATTTGTGTGATGGCCTTTTAAGAGGATACCTGAATTTCTAGCTGTCTCTCCCTGCCAGACAGTGCCCTGCTGCTATTCACATCCACAGGTTATATGGCTATCCTCCTCAGTTCTGGTGCTCTCTGCTAGGAGGCCCAGCTTGGGGATTAGACCCAGAGTTCTCAGTGGCAGTCCTCCACAGCTGAGATATCTCTCTGGGACTTCAGTTGCTGTCTGTGGGTGTCCGGCCCACCCCTTCAAGCCTCCTCTCCTCCTACCAGTGTCTAAGTGGTCTCCACCTTCGGTGCTCAGGTGTCAGGGTTCTCTCCTGTGAGTTTTCCATTGATTATTAGGAAGTTGTTCTGTATTTTAGTTGGAATATCAGTTTGTTCCTGGGAACATGTCCCTGTAGCATCCACTTATTCTGCCACCATTCTTTCAAATATGTTTTTTCTTTATCTCAGAGAAAAATGGAGAGCGAGTGAGAGTTAGAAACATCAATGATGAGAGAGATTCATTGATCAGCTCCCTCCTGCTTGCCCCAGACTGAAGATTGAGCCCCCACCCAGGCAAGTGCCCTTGACCTGAATCGAAACTGGGGCCCTTCAGTCTGAAGGTCGGTGATCTGTCCACTGTTCCAAAGTGGCTAGGGTTCTGCCACCTTTTTCAATCTTCTTCAGAATCCCTCTGCATTGTAAAGTCCCTGCTAACATTCTTGTCCAATATGCTCCTTTTCATGTGGTTTTAGGATGGAGTTGTGCATGAAGGCCCTAATGTCCTGTGAGTGCACATTCTGATCAATAGCACTGTCAGGAAATGTGCATTGAGGCATGCTCAGTAGGCATATAATAACTTAAACCTGCCATGTCTCTTACTGTTTCTGTTTCTGTTAGGATCATGATGGAGCTCAACTAAGGCTCTTGTTTCAAGTAGGGGTTGGAAGGTTATATTCTTCATTTCAACACGTGTTCTTCTGAGAAACTTTCGTAGTCATGCCCTACTCTAAAATGTATTAGGCCATTCCATTATGAGGCCAGATCTTTTATCAGGACAAGGCATTTATTTTTATTGAATGAAAATTCAAGCCAAAACCGGTTTGGCTCAGTGGATAGATCATCGGCCTGTGGACCGAAGGGTCCCAGGTTCGATTCCGGTCAAGGGCATGTACCTGGGTTGCGGGCACATCCCCAGTAGGGAATGTGCAGGAGGCAGCTGATCGATGTTTCTCTCTCATCGATGTTTCTAACTCTCTATCTCTCTCCCTTCCTCTCTGTGAAAAATCAATAAAATATATTTTTTAAAAAAAGAAAATTCTAAGAATCACATAAATATATAAAGATATAATTGGTACTTCCAACAATCATATACGTATTGAAGAAATATGGAAACTAAATACCTACATCTTAATCAATAGGATACAAGTACAGTAGGTCCTCGCGTTACATTGTTGACATGTTCCTGCAGTGGGATGTAATGCAATATTCGCATAAGTCAGCACCCACCTACATAAGCACGTATGTCACTCACATGGAGCACACATACACAGCAGTACTGGCGTGAAACAGTAAAAATTAAAAAAAATAAATTAATTAATTAAAGAAAGATAACAATTCCTGACCTTTACTTGTGGTAAATGAATAATAATAAAACATAAAGCACATATGTACATACGTAGAAATGATCAAACATTTTTTTTTAATAAATAAATGGGGAATGGCAACATAACCACAAAACTCATGTACTTCGAGTCCAACGTAACCCAAGGAACGTCTGCATTATCACAACAGGCTGAAAAGTGATCAGGGTGGGATTCCGATGGTCTGTTTTTAATGAAAATAGGGTGGAAAGGGACACTTGAAAGAGTCTGGCAGTGAAAGTTGCTAAATCAGAGCATGCACATAGTTGTGAAGAAATCAGGTAAAAGTGACTTGTTCATATTAGGAAAGAGATGTTTTAAAGTCTAACATAGAGACCCTCACTATAAATTATGTTGGAAAATTTAAAGTATTGAGAGCATCAGTGAAGTTAAGAAGAATAGGCCTCTGCACTTGAATACAGACAAGCAGCCTGCCCATTTCAATTTTGGATGAGCTAGTGAGCAAAGAAAATTAGTGAAAGGCTCATTTAGGAGCATTGGTGGAAAGAATTAGCCCTGAAACATAGTACTGTTTGTGGGAGATGTAATAGTTCTCATATTTTGAAGGAGATTAGTGCCCTTCATATAAGCCATTAAATAATACCGCTAAAGAGCAGTAAAATCTATATGGCAATCATTACCAAAATTCAGGTTATACCTTTAAATAATTCAGCATTAGAAGAGAACCATGCTAAATCAGTGATAAATAATAAAATGACTCGAGGCCCGGTGAACGAAATTCAAGCACCGGTGGCGTCCCACAGCCTGTCCTGCGCCCTCGCGCAATCTGGGACCCCCTTGGGAGATGTGGGACTGCCAGGTTAGGTCTGACACCTCCTGAGGGATGTAGCAGTGCACGAAACGGCAGGCAGCCAGGCAGGAGCCCAAGCTGGAGCCAGGTGCTCTGTTCCCGCTCGTCCAAGCCCCACTCCACCTGCCACCTCTGCTTCGTAGCCTTGTCACATAGGCAGCAGAGGCTCTTGCTGTCACAGCTGCACTTTCCAGCCATTAGCCCGCCTTCTGGCTGAGTGATGTTCTCGCTGTGGGAGAGCATTGACCACCAGGGGGAAGCTCCTGTGTTGAGCGTCTGCGTCCTGGTGGTCAGTGTGCATCGTACCAACCACTCATAATGTCGCTTACGCTTTTATATATATAGATATGTGTGACCAATTTGGCATGTCCTGGCCCAATAGAATATTAGTACTCACAGATGATATCTTGCCACTATTAGAACACCCGTGGCCAGGTGCATGGATTTGTGCACATTGAAAGGAAATTAATTAGAAGAAATATTTTAATACTGCTATTTTCTCTTTCTCTATAATAGCAGTGTCAACCAAATGCAGATTGACAATGACAGTTTGAAACACATGCATGCAATTGGCGCCAGCAAGAGCTTCATATGCATGGCACATGCATGAGTCACCTTAGCCATATAAATATGTGTGTGTGTGTGTGTGTGTGTATTTAGATAGACAGACAGATAGATGGATAGAGAATAAACTTGCTTAATTAGACCTGCTTTCTGATTTAGCTCAACTTTTTCCAACCCACTGAATCACCTTAACTTCTCTTCCAGGTAATTGTCAGCAACACAGCAATAAATATCAACACAAAGCACATTATTATTGTAGTTCATGCGGGGAGAACAACGGGTAAAATATTTAACTGCAGCAGTGTTTGACTTTGTTCTGCACAGTGAGATAACCTGAAGTCATTTTCAAGTTCCACCATTTCTTCCTTTTTTTCAGTCCGGTCAAGATTCTAAACTTTCAAAATCTCCGTTTTCTGGCTAATGAAGAGAAAATAGGATACCTCCGAGTCTACCATCTACCTACACCAGAGCTTTGAGTGAGGGGCGGGCTGTGCAGGGTGACACCCACTGCCCCGTCCGTGATTGGAGGAGGCTTTTGAGGAGCCCACCCAGAAACAGCAGGCTGGGCCTGGCCAGGTGCCTTCTGTACCACATGTTCACATGACCAGCGCCTGTGCATGAGCCCAGTGTGCACCCACTCAGCACACCAGGGCCTGGTTGCATGCACTAGTGAGCAAGCACCTTGCCTGGACTCAGCAGGCTCTGCACCACCTGCTCCTTTCACAGCACCAATCTCAGAGCCAGGGGGCATCCAGAGTCAGGCTGTGTTGGGAGACTGAGGGGCTCCTGGTGGCAGCACGCTTCCTCTCAGTTCCACTAGGGGACCTTCAGCTGCAGGGCGCCTGAGGATTCACAGTGCACCCCAGGGCCTTTGCACCAGGAAGGACAGGGCAAGCAGGATGGCCCAGAAGGATTTTGGCTTCACCTCGGTGCAGGAAAGTGGTGAAACCCAGGACACAAGGGCACAGGAGGTTCAGAGGGCAGCTTTGGGGCTGGAGTGGGAGGACTTCATGCAGGTGGGGGAGGCTGAGACCCTGGAGCTGAGGTTGGACACAGGCCAGGAGGTTTGGCTTGATCTCGAGTGTGGGAGAGGGGAGGACCGGGTGGCTACAGAGCAGTGTGTGCAGGGTGATGAGAGTGAGGTGCAGCAGGGAACCCAGAGTGAGGAGCAAGGGGAAGACAAGGAGGGCCTGGGGGAGGAGTTTCAGGCACAGGCTCAGTTTGTCCTGTGGACAGAGGGCCTTCTGCAGGTGGTGCCATGGCAGGGCACGTGGGCAGGGGAGGAGGTTTTCCCAGATCTGCAGGTGGGGAGGCAGGAGAAGGTGGTGAGTGAAGAGCAGAGGCTGGAGGCACAGGCTCCAGGTGACCCACCAAGGAGTCACCACCAGGAAGAGGGGTGGATGGAGGAGCCATTAATTGCAGGGGAACAGTTTGTCCTGGAGGGGGAGGGGAAGTGCACCATGGAGGCAGTGGAACAGGTGGGAGAGGTGGAGCCTCAGTCCAAGGCCAAAGCAAAGCCAGAAGAAGAGGAGCCAGTGCAGCAGGAGCAGGCCCAGTTGGGGCCCGGGGCCAAGTTAACCTGGTCCCCTCTGGAGGTGCTCCAGGCCCTTCAGTTGGAGATGGAGCCCGTGAACGAGCAAGCCAGCAGGGCCTTCTCTCGGCTCAGGTGCAGGACTCGGAAGAGGCTCAAGCCCTATTTCGAGCAGAGAAGCCTCAATATCCGGCGCATCCCTGGGTTCTGGCTCACAGCTGTATCCTTGAGGGTAGAGGAGCAGGATCACAGGGAGCATGGGACAGTGCAGGAGAATGGTGGAAGCGGGGATGGTTCCCATAGAAAAGAACATTGAGGACAAGCTAGGGGCAGAGCGCCCCAGTCTGGCCCAGCATCCTGGAGACACCCTCTTTCTTATACAGGCACCATAGAAACGGTACCTGAGGGTCCAGGGGTAGAGCTCCAAGGCAGAGGCACGCATACACCAGGGGCTGATGCCCACAGACAGGGCTGTGTTGCACGGGCTCTTCTGGGACTAACTTACAGACCGTCTCTATGTCCAATTCCTCATTCAGAAGCAGGAATGTGTGATGTGTAGCCTGGCAAGCCCTCAGCACAAAACAATCTGGTGGGCATCAGGGTCTGTCAGGAAACAGAGTGGTGCTGGGCCCCTTTCTGCCATTTATGGAGAAGGAGTGGCCTTAAGGGAAGGAGAAGCCAGGCCAGGCCAGGCTGCTCTTCCTAGCTGGTCCATGCCCAGCTACCAGGGTGCAGGCTCCTTGACCCAAAGCAGTTTATGAACCACCCAGAGTTGTCGGCCATGATCAGTGTCCAAGATGAAAATATGCTGGGCCATATGATGGATTTGAAGGTAAGTGCACCTGCTCCACGGAGTGGTGTAGAGCAGGTGGGGAAATGGCCTGTCCCTGAAAACAGCGACAGGCGGGAGCACTGGGCTGCGATTTCACTCCCTGGATCCACTTTCCTTCTGCAGGTGAGGGAAGTCAGGCATCCCTGGGGTTGCTGCACCATTAGCCTGTACTTCCGCAGCAACCCCTACTTCCACAACCATGTGATTGTGAAGGAGTATCTCATCACCCTCACAGGTAAGAGGAGGCTCCCTGCATGGGCTGCAGCTGGTGGTGGGCAGGGATGGAAGGCGATGTGCGCAGCTTCACATACCCATCTCCTGCAGGATACAGGGTGTCCCGTGCCACTCCCATTCAGTGGTCCCAGCATTGTGAACGAGAAGTGTACAGCCACAGGCTCCAGGACAGCAGCGCCAGCTTCTTCTACTTGTTCTCTGACCACAGTGTGGCAGCATCTGGCAGGATTGCTGAGGTGGGATGTCACTGGCCATGCCAGCATACAGCTTCCTGTGTCCGCCTTCTGCTTGTGTTTCTATTTGGGTCCCTGTGCTCTCCTGACCAAGCTCTGTTGGCTCTACCAGATCATCAGCAAGGACCTGTGGCTCAATCCTCTGAAGTATTATGGGGAACCAATATGGCGGCGATATAGGCAGACTTGTCCCAGGTCGTGTCCTGGAGCAAATGGAGCGAGCAGCTGAAGCTAGTAACACTCACACCGAATTGGCGAAATTGCTCAGCTGGTGAGAGGGTTTGCAGCCGGGAAGAGCAGAACTCCCCTGGAAAGGTAAAAAAAACCCAGGGATTTGGGCAGGAAAGTTTGCCAGACCTCTGAGCCCAGAGAGTCGGAGGGAGACCGCATGGCAGACAGCCGCGTCCCTTGGGACAGGCACAGCCCCTGACGGGGGAAAGGAGAACCGCAGGATTCCTGGCGCCGCCAGGGGAATTGAGAGCTGGGTTCTGTGATCACGGAGGACTGAGCCTAAAGGGGGCAGCCTGAAGAGCTGACCTGACCATGCAGTCCCGGTAAGAGAAGAAGCTTACAGAAACCAAGCCTTCCCCGTTTCCGCGGCCGGCATTTGTTTGTTTGTTTTCACTGAATCCTGTTCATGGGACATTTCGGATACAGACACTCACCTGTGCTGAAGAGAGGGAGAGTGTGCTGAGGAGTGGAATCTGGGGAGAGACTGGGGAAAGAGGGGGAGCCGGGAGAGGTGGTAGTGAATTGAGTGCTGAGACACCCCTGAGCCCAGGACTGGGGCAGCCACCGGCTCCTGAGAGTGAGTCTCCTCCCCCCAGCCCCCAGGCAAGGAGCACAGCCACACCCAGATTCCACCCTGTATGAGATCAAGGATTAAGATAACCTGATCAGTCCCTGGGAGTTAACAGGGTCTGGCCTATAGGGGGATTTTCAATCCCAGCAACAATATAGCGCCGGTAACTAACTATTACGCAGTCAGCTCTGGGCAGTGAACTTCCACTGGACAGTGAGGCCCTATAGCCTCAGAGGCCAACCCCAGAACACTGCCACCCAGAGGCTGACCCACAAACTGACTCTTTGCTAAACACAAAATAAGGCAGTCTGGGAAATAAATGCGGCATGCTTTAAAATAAGGACTGTGGTTTACAACACAGAGGAACAGTATATCGCAGGGAAACTCAACACTCTCCTGAATACCTGGAAGGTCTAAGGCGAGCCACACTGAAGAATAGAAGAAACAAAGGACCTCCACTACTGCAATTTTTTTTCTTTTTTCACTTTTTAACTAAGAAACCAATTTTTTTTCATTCTTTTTTTTCTGTTCTTTTTTTTTTCTTTTTTTTTCTTTCTTTTCTTTCTTTTCTTCTTTTTCCATCACCTGATTTTACCCTTTTAATTACTACCTTCTTATTTTTAACCAGTATTATTACTGCTACCATTTTACCATTTTTTAAAGTGCCATTTTATTTTTTCTTTATTTTATTTTGGGATTAGTGTTCACCATTCTATTTTCATCGTTATATTATTGGTTGTTTCTAGTTTGCATTCATATCCAGGGAGCTGTTGCTGGAATTTGTTGGGATTAATGGCTATTCTATAGGAGTATTCTCCTCATATAAAAAGTCTCTTCCCTCTTCCACTTCATTCTCTCTTTTCGCTCTTTTTTTCTTTTCTTTTCTTTTCTCGCTTTTATTTTCCCCCTTCCTTTTTCCCAATTTCATTTTGCACTCCCTTTTTTTGGTCCCTACTTTTCTTTTCCTTTTTCTCTTTTATCTTTTTCTCTTCCTTCTTCCTTATCCCCTAATTCTCTTAATTCAGGTGGTCACCTTTAATTGGGGTTATTAATATCGTGAATATATTTGTGTATAGTGCCTGGTACGTGGTGCCTTGTTGTGTTGTATTTTGTGCCTTTAAATCAACGCAGCAGATCCAAGCAACAGCAACCACCTGAGCACCTCATCCTCTGCTGAGGAACAGCAGCTGTACGTGAAACCTCGCCCCACCAGCCAGGAGAGCCACCACAGCTGTGAACAGCACCCACCAGAGGAGCTGCTGACAACTGAAGAGCAGCTGCTACCGCAACCGCCCAAAGAGCAACCACAGACCAAGGAGTCACTGCCACCAAGGGAGCAACCACTGAACAACTCAACGTCTAGATATGTCAGTGAGATCAAACATGGGTAGACAAAGAAACCCCCAAAGGAAAGAGAAGGAGGACTCTCCAGAAAAGCAGCTAAGTAATACAGAGGCATGCAACATGACAGATAAAGAATTCAGAATAAGGATCCTAGAGTGCATAAACCGGATGGAGGAAAAAATCGACAACCTCTGCAAGAAGCAAGAAGAAACAGATGAAAAATTCGATAACATATGGAAGAAGCTAGAAGAAACAGATGAAAAAATCGATAACCTAAGTAAGACCCAAGAAGAAATGAAGAGTGATATAGCTGCAATGAAAAACTCCATTGAAAGTATCAACAGTAGACTAGGAGAAGC
The DNA here is from genome assembly GCF_963259705.1 of Myotis daubentonii. Classification (NCBI taxonomy): domain Eukaryota; kingdom Metazoa; phylum Chordata; class Mammalia; order Chiroptera; family Vespertilionidae; genus Myotis; species Myotis daubentonii. Next base: position 10,661,358 of record NC_081862.1, on the reverse strand, counting down.
GGAGGACCGAATAAGTGAATTAGAAGACAAGGAAGCAAAACACACCCAAAATGTACTGCAATTGGAGAAAAAAATTAAAAGACAGGAGGAGAGCATAAGGGAGCTTTGGGACAACAAGAAACGAAACGACATACGAATAATAGGAGTACCAGAACAACAGAAGGATGAACAAGGATTAGAAAACCTACTCGAAGAAATAATATCAGAAAACTTTCCTGAGGTGGGGAAGAAAAAAGTCACACAATCCCAGAGAGTTCCAAACAAGGTGAACCCGAAAAGACCCACACCAAGACACATCATAATCACCATGGCAAATGTTCAGGACAAAGAGAGAATCTTACAGGCTGCAAGAGAAAGACGGAAAGTTACATATAAGGAATCTCCCATTAGATTGTCAAAAGACTTCTCAACAGAAACACATCAGGCCAGAAAAGAATGGACTGAAATTTACAAAGTGATGCAAAGCAAAGGACTGAATCCAAGAATACTCTATCCAGCAAGGCTATCATTCAAACTTGAAGGGGAAATAAGAAGCTTCACAGACAAAAAAAGACTAAGGGAGTTTGTCACCATCAAGCCAGCAATGCAAGGAATGCTAAAGGGACTGGTATAAAAATGAGAAATAAAAAGCTCCGAAAGAAAACAGCCACACAAAAAAAGAAATGGCTACAAACAAGTACCTTTCAATAATAAATTTAAACGTAAACGGACTAAATGCTCCAACCAAAAGACATCGAGTGGCTGAATGGATAAAAAAACATGACCCATACATCTGCTGTCTACAAGAAACCCACCTCATTAGAAGGGACTCACACAGACTGAAAGTGAAAGGATGGAAAAATATCTTTCAGGCAAATGGAAAGGAAAAGAAAGCTGGGGTAGCAATACTTATATCGGACAAAATAGACCTCAAAGTGAAGGCCTTAACAAGAGATAAGGAAGGCCACTTCATAATACTAAAGGGATCAATACAACAAGAAGATATAACCCTGGTAAACATATATGCACCCAATGTAGGAGCACCCAAATTCATAAAAAACTCCTGGAAGATATCAATGGAGAGATCGACAACAATACAATCATAGTAGGGGACTTTAATATACCATTGACAGCACTGGATAAGTCCTATAGACAAACAACCAGCAAAGATACAGCAATCCTAAATGACTCACTAGATCAGATGGACTTAATCGACATCTTCAGAACACTTCACCCCAAAGCCAGAGAATATACGTTCTTCTCAGGTGCTCATGGGACATATTCAAAAATAGACCACATATTGGGTCACAAGCAAAGTATCCCCAAATTCAAGAAGATTGAAATCATAAAAAGCGTCTTCGCAGACCACGATGGCATAATATTAGAAATAAACTACAATAAAAACAACCCAAAATACTCAAACACCTGGAAGCTGAATAGCATGCTATTAAATATTGATTGGGTTACCAATGAGATCAAAGAAGAAATTAAAAACATCCTGGAAACTAATGACAATGAAAACACAACAATCCAAAACCTATGGGACACATTGAAAGCAGTCCTGAGAGGGAAGTTTATAGCTCTACAGGCCTATCTCAAAAAACAAGGAAAAATGGTAGTAAATCATCTAACTCTACAACTCAAAGAATTAGAAAGAGAGCAACAAGAAAACCCCAGAGTGAGCAGAAGGAAGGAGATAATAAAGATTAGAGCAGAAATAAATGACATAGAGACCAAAAAAACAATACAGAAAATCAATGAAACCAAGAGCTGGTTCTTTGAAAGGATAAACAAGATTGATAAACCTCTAGCCAGACACACCAAGAAGCAGAGAGAGAGGACCCAAATAAATAAAATCAGAAACGATAGAGGCGAAATAACAACAGATTCCACAGAAATACAAATGATTGTTAAAAAATACTATGGACAGCTTTACTCCAACAAACTAGACAACCTGGAGGAAATGGACAAATTCCTAGAAAAATACAGCATTCCAAAACTCAATCAGGAAGAATCTAAAAATCTCAACAGGCCAATAACTATGGAAGAAATTGAAGCAGTCATCAAAAAGCTTCCAGCAAACAAAAGCCCAGGACCAGACGGCTTCACAGGGGAGTTTTACCAAACATTCAAGGAATTACTAAAACCTATCCTCCTCAGACTACTACAAAAAATTCAAGAGGAAGGAACACTTCCAAGCTCATTCTATGAAGCCAGCATCACCCTAATACAAAACCAGGTAAAGACAACACAATGAAAGAGAATTACAGGCCAATATCCCTCATGAACATAGATGCCAAAATCCTCAACAAAATCTTAGCAAATCGGATCCAGCAGTACATCAGAAAGATCATACACCATGACCAAGTAGGATTTATCCCAGGGATGCAAGGATGGTACAATATCCGCAAATCAATAAACGTGATACATCACATAAACAAATTGAAAGAAAAAAACCACATGGTCATATCAATTGATGCAGAAAAAGCATTTGACAAAATTCAACACCCATTTTTGATAAAAACTCTCAGCAAGGTGGGAGTAGAAGGATCATACCTGAACATAATAAAAGCCATATATGACAGGCCCACAGCCAGCATCATACTCAACGGACAAAAACTAACACCATTTCCCCTAAGAACAGGAACAAGACAGGGATGCCCCCTCTCACCACTCCTGTTCAACATAGTACTGGAAGTGTTAGCCATTGCAATTCGGCAAGAAGAAGAAATAAAAGGCATCCAAATTGGAAAAGAGGAAGTAAAACTGTCCTTATTTGCAGACGACATTATATTATACATACAAAACCCTAGAGATTCCATCAAAAAGCTACTAGACTTAATACATGAATTTGGCAATGTAGCAGGATACAAAATTAACCCCAAGAAATCTGAGGCATTTCTATACACCAATAGTGAACTTTCAGAAAGAGAGATTATAAAAACAATCCCGTTTACCATTGCACCGAAAAAACTAAGCTACCTAGGAATAAACTTAACTAAAGAGGTAAAAGACCTCTACTCAGAAAACTACAGGACGTTGAAAAAAGAGATAGAGGAAGACATAAACAGATGGAAGAACATACCGTGTTCATGGATTGGTAGAATCAACATCATTAAAATGTCCATACTACCCAAAGCAATCTATAAATTCAACGCACTTCCCATTAAAGTACCAACAGCATACTTCAGAGATCTAGAACGAACTTTCCAAAAATTCATCTGGAATAAAAAAAGACCCCGAATAGCTGCAGCAATCCTGAAAAAGAACAAAGTAGGTGGGATCTCGATACCAGATACCAAGTTGTATTACAAAGCCACTGTTCTCAAAACTGCCTGTACTGGCACAAGAATAGGCATATAGATCAATGGAATAGAATAGAGAGCCCAGAAATCGGCCCGAACCAATATGCTCAATTACTATTTGACAAAGGAGGCAAGAACATACAATGGAGCCAAGATAGTCTCTTCAATAAATGGTGTTGGGAAAATTGGACAGATATATGCAAGAAAATGAAACTAGACCACCAACTTACACCATACACAAAAATAAACTCAAAATGGATAAAGGACTTAAATGTACGACAGGATACCATAAAAATTCTAGAAGAATCCAAAGGCAAGAAAATCTCAGACATATGCCGAAGCAATTTCTTCACTGATACAGCTCCTAGGGCACTTGAAACTAAAGAAAAAATGAACAAATGGGACTACATCAAAATAAAAAGCTTCTGCACAGCAAAAGAAACCATCAACAAAACAACGAGAAAACCCACTGTGTGGGAAAACATATTTGCCAATGACATATCTGATAAGGGCCTAATCTCCAAAATTTATAGGGAACTCATACAACTTAACAAAAGTAAGATAAACAATCCAATCAAAAAATGGGCAAAGGACCTAAATAGACACCTTTCAAAAGAGGACATTCAGAAAGCCAAGAGACATATGAAAACATGCTCAAAGTCACTAATCATCCGAGAGATGCAAATCAAAACAGCAATGAGGTACCATCTCACACCTGTCAGACTGGCTATCATCAACAAATCAACAAACGACAAGTGCTGGAGAGGATGTGGAGAAAAAGGAACACTTGTGCACTGCTGGTGGGAATGCAGACTGGTGCAGCCACTATGGAAGACAGTATGGAGTTTCCTTAAAAAACTGAAAATGGAACTCCCATTTGACCCTGTGATCCCACTTCTAGGAATATATCCCAAGAAACCAGAAACACCAATCAGAAAGGATATATCCACCCCTATGTTCATAGCAGCACAATTCACCATAGCTAAGATCTGGAAACAGCCTAAGTGCCCATCAGTAGATGAATGGATTAGAAAACTGTGGTACATCTACACGATGGAATACTATGCTGCTGTAAGAAGGAAGGAACTCTTACCATTTGCAATGTCATGGATGGAACTGGAGAGCATTATGCTTAGTGAAATAAGCCAGTCAATAAAGGAAAAATACCACATGATCTCACTCATTCATGGACAATAGAGACCATTATAAACTTTTGAACAATAATAGATACAGAGGCAGAGCTGCCTCAAACAGATTGTCAAACTGCAGCAGGAAGGCCGGGGAGGGTTGGGGGGCAGGAGGTAGGGGGGTAAGAGATCAACTAAAGGACTTGTATGCATGCATATAAGCATAACCAATGGACATAAGACACTGGGTGATAGGGGAGGCTAGGGGACTGTCTAGGGCGGGGGGATAAAATGGATACATATGTAATACCCTTTGTAATACTTTAAGCAATAAAAAAAAAAATTAAAAAAAAAGAAAATACACACACACACACACACACAAAAAATCCTCTGAAGTATTATGAGAGGACGATGGCCCCCAGTGAGCGGACAGGACAGGTGAGGAGGGGCAGCCTGGGCTCTCCCTTGGTGTGCTGCCAGGTTCCTGGGCCATTACTTCTTTCTCACGGGGAGACCTGGATGCTGGGAGGGAAACAGCCTGTAACACCAGGTCTCTAGGGTATGTGCCTGAGGCAGGAACTACCAGTCCAACAAGGGCAGTGCAATTCCAGCTCAGGCAGGGGGGCTTAGGCAGGAGGAGGGAGTGTGCATGCCCACTGTCACTCAGAGTCAAAGCAGATTCCTTGAGCCACTCCTCTGAACTCTCCCTCTAGGCTGCTCACAGCACCTTGAGGCCTTGACACCTGCCCCTCAACAGGGGCTGGCATGACATGTTCTTCCTATACTCCTTTCCACAGGTGTCTGCGAATCTTCCTCATGCTGAGGCCTAGGCTGCTGTGCTGCCACACCGCATTGCTCTATGGCTCCTCACCACCATCTCCTATTTCCCCAAGGTCTCCTCTTCCTCCTGGGGCCAGTGGGAGAGGCTTGCTCCTTATCAGTATCTTAGGGTGCAAAGTGTGGGCCACAGAGCTGGAGGAATCCTTGTTTTGCAGCCTTGTCAGAGGTTCTTCAATCCTTGTATCCATTTAGGTTTTCCAAGGAGAATAACTCATTTGTCCACCCTCCCTAACTGGAAAACGGGGCAGCATGCCATGACGAAATAACACACTGCTTCATTTTGTATGCAGTTCACTTCAAAGACTTTATGCACTTATGGTCATAGACACCCTGGGAAATTTAGGGCCATGAATATAACTCACCATCCAAACAGATTGTTTTTACGTGTTTGCAGTAAAATCAGACAAGAAATCCCATGTTGCAGAACACTTTCTTCTGAAAATTTGTGTAATGTTAGTGTTTAAGGTTTTACAAAAAGTAATAGATATGTCTCTTTCTTTTTATCTACTGACCTCCCCCCGGCTTCCTCTATCTCTAGTCTCTTGTTCTTGCCACCCACTCCCAGTGTCTTGCCTCTGTTGGTCTATTGGTTGTGCTTATATTCTGAATATTTTAACAATACAATATGTAAAATTTAAACATTTGAGTATATTGTAATTTAAATCAGCACTTATGAAACAACCTTGTATAATTCAAACCTTTCCTCCAATCCTGAAACTTCATAATGGTACCTACAATTCTTGATGCTTCCTCCAAACCTACCATTTGCTTTTAGTCATTCTTAAATAACAGAAGCCAAATCCTTTACAATACAATGTTGTCTGTACCTTATCATTTTTAATTCCAGTGTCTAATTGTTCTGTCACAGGGGCTTCCCCCTGACTCCCCGATTGCCCAATCAGGTAAGCTACTGTAGTGCATGATTCACTCTCTCTTGCGTACATGGTGTATCCTGTGATCGCCGCCAGCACCACACTCAGGACCCCTTACCGGGGTGTCCGATCGGCTGTTGCAGTAATTGCTGTGCCCCCATCCTACCCATCTCCTGTGTGGCTGTAATAATCATCACAGGGACTGGACCACCATAAGTCCGAGGGGGCCTTCGTGCTGGCGGTGCTCCAACTGAGCCTCCTGTAAAGTCGGTGACCAAATAACAATAATTGAACCTCTTTATGAATAATTTTATGTCAGTATGACATGACACTAGTAAAGTCTTAACTATTTTGAAAACCTATGCTTTTATCTGCCTGACCTAAAAAGGTGTCAATGAGGCTGAGGTAGACAAGGGAGCTTACATTCATTTAAAATACAGCTGAAGAATAAGGTTTTAACTTAAATAATTGATTATGAATGAAAATGAAGGCCCATTCTGTGGAAATGGGCTGAAATTCTGACCTTCATATTATTTCTATGGTTCACGCTGTCCAGTGCTCCTTCTGATTAAAAATGTTAAATTACCTCTTGGCTGCTGTGCCTAAGTTGGTGGAGCACCAGCCTTGGCACTGCAGGATCTGCTATTTCATTCCAGGTCAAGGGAATGTGCCTGGCTTGTAGTTAACCAATGGATGGTTCCTTGCCTCTCCCTCTCACTTCCTCCCCCATCCATCTCCCTCTCCCCCCTACCTCTCCCTCTCCCTCTCCTCCCTCTCCCTCTCCCTCTCCTTCCCCCTCTCCCTCTCCCTTTCCCCCTGCTCCTTCCCACTCTCATTTCCCCTCTCCCTCTCCCCATCCCCTCCCTCTCCCCCTGCCACTCCCCCTCCCCCCTCATGTTGAAATAGGCCAACAATGGAAAAGGTCCTCTAATGTGGATTAGCAAAAACAAAACACACAGATACATCATGTCACATAAATATAATAAGAGCAACATTGAAAAAATACTCCAGGCACCTTAAAGTGACTGAAAATCCCAATACACCAATGTCTAAGGGGAAAAGAGATTGAGAGGCTGCAGGGCCACAACACAGGTGTAGAGCTGAGAAGGGGCTTGAAAGGGGCTGGCGACCCAGCTTCCTGCCTGAGGAGGTCCTTATGGTACAGAGCCCCAGTTTTAGTTTTCAGAGTGGTGGTGTCGATTTAATAAAGGGAGATCTACTCACTGCCTCTGCAATAACACAGAGGCCCCCAGCTTTCCCCTACCCATCTCCTGTTCCTCTGCTCCCTGCTTATCCCTCCTGCAGGCATGATGGTCATCTTTCATATTCACCATGCCAGGCCCTTCCCTGCCCCAGACTGAGGGTCAAAGTATGTAGCAAAAGGAACTGAGATTGACCATCTAGCAGCACCACCCTGCCAAGAGCTTCAGAGCAACAGCCCCCCTGAGACTGGGAAAACACCATGCCCGGGGATGTCTTGGAGGCATGGGCCCAGTGGCCTCCTCTCACCACCACATGCAGGTGGATGTGATATTCCTCCTTTGGGCCCTCTGCTTGTGCTTAAGCTCCAAAGTTATTGGGAAGTGGATGTCCTCTGTTCCAGACAGGGATTCTGCCAGGATATGGCGGTTGGTAGGGGATCCTCTGCTAAAAGGCACACCCTCATCTTGTCCATGAGTGCTGTTCCTGTGTGAGGTGGGACGTCTGGGGGTACAAGATGTATCAGAAGAGAATTTATTCCCCACACCTGGGTGCTGGTGGGTTGAGACAGAGAAAGTCATCAGTCATGAGAGCAGAGAGAGTTTTTCTTTATTTTTTCTGGCTGCAAGCTGCTCTGCTGACATGAGGGTCTGGTCTGTCCTTGGTTCCTCCCATGCCAGGTGTCTTCTGGTTATCTGGGCTATGCTGTGCTCAAGGCTGCAAGCTTGCTACAAGATATCTGCTAAGCAAAATAAGGTTTTCTCTGCCCTGTTTTATTCTCTTTAAACCTTTCTACAGCCCCTGGGTGGGAGAAGTAGATGGTATAAAATGGAGGACTGGGATGCCTGGGTGAAAAGGGAAACTCACAGCACCCACAAAGTGGATCAGGATGACTATCCTTAACAACTGACCAGGGAGAGGTAGACAAGGTATGACAGAGGATGGCAGGTGGGTGATGCCTGGTGGTTGGCACCCAGGACAGATAATGGGTAAAGAGATGATGCACGCAGACAGAGAATGGATGGGTGCTAGGAGATGATATACACACAGACATAAGTGTAGTCTTTTAATAAAATTCTAGCACTGTGGTTCAAGTAATAGTATTTCCAGGGTTCCGTCTTCTTGTTTTTAAAGTTTGATAATGCCATATGAGCCATGATTATTTAGCCATAACTATTCCTTTTTTTTTTTTTTTTACAAAAGTGCTGGACTGTGGGGTTGGAAGGATGTTGAAATGTCCATTTTGTGTAGCAAAATAGTACATTAAGCTTAGTTACTTTAGGATATGAATACAAATGGAATCGGGCTTTAAGCCTTCAAAGCACCTTGTAATTTAGATTAGTCTGCCCACCCCAGACATATAATGTCAGCAGAAATCAGGTCACTGTTGGTAAGAAGCTAATACAAGTGATGCAAACATTTCCATAGCATTAAAAAAGGTCTTGAAAATATGGTATGTGTAGTCCCTTTACCCTCAAGTTGGTATACCTTTTGAAAAAAGTATTTGTATTGATTTCATAGAGCAAGGGAGAGGGAAAGAGAAAGAAAAACGTGAATGATGAGAGAGAATCCCTGAACGGCTGCCATCTCCTTGTCCCCCACTGGGTATTGAGCAAGGGGCTTGGGCTTGTTCTTTGACCAGGAATAGGACAGTGACCTCCAGGCTCACATTTGGATGGTCAACCATCACAGAGTCACAGCAGGTGGGCTAGGTGTTTAGTTTTTCAAGACAGGAACTGATGTGAGTTAGGACATTGGGTTTGCCATAACTAATTAACCTTCCCGCCCCTAACTAACTTTTCTCTGGTTCATTATTTTTGAATCGGGCAGCCAGACTGATTTTTGTAAAATATATATATATATATATCCTGATTTATTTTAAAGTAGTGGATAAGAGTTCGTTTCAATGAGTCTTTAAAGTACTAGTGAGGGAAATAGTCTTATTTCTCTTTAATCTTCAAGTCTGGCCAATGTAAGTGTGTCCCATATCCTTCAAAGTTGCCGGTGCTCCTTGCACAAGTATTCCTTAATATTACCCTGAAAGTCACACCATTTGGGCATCGTTTGGGGTACATATTTTCTTTGGTTCTATTACATTTTCAGATATTTCCAACACATCATACCATTATTTTAAGCTACATTCTTTTGGATTTATTAAGAATCACTCTTCCCTGGGACAAGGTAACATATGCAGATTTCTATGTCAATAACCACGCTTGTGCTTTGGCTACACTTTTGATCTTATATTTAAGTTAATTTGTGTGTGTACTCGTTATGCCATATATTAAGTTGTTGATCTTCAATGACTTTTAGAACATAACTCACTTATGTGCCTGGCCTTTATTTGGAGAGCCTGTTTTATGATATATCGAAGGGGGTCAGTACATATTGACCCTTTTACTTTACCTTTATCTTTTAGGGTTTGTCAACAGCCAAGAGTTGGATTTGTCTCATGATTTTTCTTGAGTTCAGAAGGCCATTTATTTGATTTATGAAGAATGGTTGATGTTGTTTCCCTAGTTTCTAAGCAGAAGAAATGTAGTTTGTGTAGATGTTATTCCCAAGTGTCTTCTTTCAAGTGATGTTTTGTAGCCTGCACAATGATTCTGAATAAGACAAAATCCCTACTTATTGGGCACTTCTTTTCTATGGTAAAAATAACAAACATGCAAGGAAATGTAAATAAGTACAATCATGCACAAAAAAGACAAGAGGAGAAATATAGGGGGCAATTATTTTTACAAGTTGTATTGGTAGGAGATAGTGCTTATATTCATAAAATTCAGGGGATCAAGGGATGTTTGTTGAATCTCAAATGTCGGGAAGGAGGCCATGGCGTATAAACCTGTGGAAAACATTTTGGACCCAGAAAGCTTAAGTGATTCCTTAAGGTGGGAACTGTGTCCAGTGGCTGTTTAGTTTGTGTCGCTGCCCATCAGTGCCAGGCATCTTGGTGGAACATGTGAACACCCACTTCAGATTTGTTTAGAAAAATAGTTCCAAACATCCAAAGAGTTTTATGTGGAGCAATTACAGTGACCTCAGTTTACACATGCCATGTTGATTTAGCTAAAAGATCAACCATCATGAAGTTATTGGGAGACTGGGGAATTTATGTATGCATGTTAATCAAATTAGTGTATTTAAAAGGTATAAATCTAGGAACCCTTTTTTTAAAAAAATTCTTTATGGTTTAGAGGATTACATAGAGTATTACATATGTCTCCTTTTCCCCGTTGTGCACCTGCAACCCCAGCACATGCCCTTTCCCCTCCTAGTGTCTATGTCCATGGTTAGGCTGATAGGCATGCATACAAATCCTTTGGTTTTTCTCTTACCCCCTAGTCCTGCTTCCCTCTGAGGTTTGGCCGTCAGTTCCATGCTTTTCTGTCTCTGGATCTATTTTTGTTGAATAGTTTATTTGCTCATTGTTCCACCAATTAGTAAGGTCATGTGGTATTTATCTTTCTCCAACGGGCTTATTTTGCTCAGCATAATGCTCTACATGTCCTTCCATGCTTTTGAGAATGGTAAAAGTTATTTTTTTTACAGCAGTGTATGTTCCTATGTGTATATGTGCCACAGATTTTAACCCATTTTTCTGCTGATGGGCACTTAGGCTTCTTCCAAGTCTTAACTATTGTATATTGTGCTGCTATAAATATGTGGTTGCACATGCCCTTTCCCATTGGTGTTTGTCAATTCTTGGGATATGTTCCTAGTAGTGGGACTACTGTTCAAATGGGAGCTACATTTTTTAAAATTTCTGTGGAAACTCCATACTGTTCTGCAGAGCCCAGAGACCTCTGCTCAGCACAAACCTTGGTGAGCCCTGGACTGAGATGGGGACACTGGGGCCCAAACAAAGGTTCCCTGCTGTGTCCCTAATTGTGTCTGCAGCTGCCACACAGGCAAACAGAGCTGCAGCATCTACCCTTGCAGTGTCTCCCCTTAACCAGTGCTTGCAACATCTCCCCTGGGACCATTGTCACCAACAGCAGCCCCTCCCCACCCCTGGAAACAAGGTACCCAGCCTTGTAGTACCTGCTGTGCTGCACATAGCAGATGGTCAGGGCCTCCCTCTCCAGTATGGTAGCCACCAACCCCATGTGATGATTAAGCCCTTGAAATATGTCCAGTGCACTTGAGGAGCTGAGTTTTCATTTTAATCTATCATGGTAACATATACTTTGGTTAGTGTTTAGAACACCTTGGGTGTGTGAATGAATCTATTTTATCAAATGTTAGGAAATGCAAATACAGACTCAGCATTCCTGATTTAAAAAGATACAATTTAGCACTCAATCCTTAGTGAGATGGCCTGTGAGAGACATCAAACTAAGAAGACTTTGTGCAAAACTTGAAGGTAAAATACCTCATTAATATTTTTGTGGCTGCTTGGTTCTTCTAGGCCGGGCGAATAGCCAAATTAACAGACAGAGATTAACAGAACATCAGGGGTAAGTACATGTGCAAGAAGGTTTCACATAGAATCGATGTAGCCATGAAATTACAAACACACTGAAGCAACATTGGGTATATGACATTCTTAAAGTTTTTTTAAAGCAAGTTTTTTATTGATTTCAGATAGGAAGGAGTGGGAAAAAGTGGTAGGAACATTAACAATGAGGGAGAATCATTGATCCTCAGCCCTCCATGGGCACCACCCTGGGGATCCAGCCTGAAACCTGCCATGTGCCCTGACAGGAAAATGTATCCTGACGCCTGGCTCATAGGTCCACGCTCAACCACTGAGCCAGGCTGATTGGACTATGTCCTATATATTTTGAACAAAGGATAAAGTGGGGGAGATTATTTTTCAGAAGTGAGAATAGGCAATTTGCAGGTAGATGAGGAAGAACAGAACGCTCGTGTCAGGAAAGTTAAGAAACCACAAGGCACGGGTTATCTAGCCGACTGACACCAGTCTGAACCCTCTTAGCCAATGGTGAAGAAATAAAGGAAACCAAGATTCTGCCACCCTGAAGCTTCTTTTGGGGATATTGATTTTCAGCTGTTTATTAAGTAGCCAAAGTGTCAGAGAGCACCTTTGGGCACCCCAGCACCCTCCTGGCCAAAAGAGAGAGAGGGAGAGACCTTCAGAAGGTTGTTGCCTTTGCCTGATTGGTGTGAAACATGTTAAACAAGAGGGCTTCAGCAGATGTCTATTAGCTAGATACCCCTCCTCCCCTGTGACACCATCAATCAGGAGTGTGGGAGCGGTTCCCAGACATTGTTGGTCCCAGGAGGCAGGGTTATAAATTCCAGTGGCTGCTGGGTCCAGTGCTGGAATTGGTGGCAGTTCAGCTCACCCAGAACACCTCCTGAGCCCACAGCTGGACAGGGCAGAGGCTGGGTCCAGGCTGGCTGGGCCCAGGGCCTGGAGAAGAGGGGGAAATGCAGCGAGGGATGACTCAGGGTAACCTGGAGGGGAGGGAGAGGCATCAGTGCAGGTACCCACATGAACTGTCCTTGGGAAAGGTCACGTGTGTCCTGAGGGGAGAGAGTGGAGTAGAGCCCAGGCCATGGGGGAATCCCCGCCAGGACAAATAATTGCCAAATGCATCTAGGAGAGAGGTGGGAGAGCTAGGCTGAGTCTCTAGTTCCAATATAAAATAATAGAGTTGGTTCTTGTTTGTTTGTTTGTTTGTTTCTGTTTTTTTATCTGCTCTGCTCTAGGTGACAATCCCAGATCCACTGGGGCTGAGAGCAGTCGCCTCATTTGTCCTCATTCCTCCATCTATGCAGCTGGAAACTTTAAACTCTGCTAGTTCATAGGCATGGGGTTTATCTGGAGGAATGGCAGGGTAGGGACCCACAAGAAGCCAGCCTCACCACCCTGCTGTTACGCTCCACCCCCACGACCGCCCCATAGCCTAAGGTGAAGAGATGCAGGGTCACCTGCATGACAGGGACACAGTGTCCTCTGCCCACTCCCCCTCTCAGATAAGGTCTCACAGTTTCGGGAGTCTGAATATTCCCCAAGTCTGAGTGAGGAAGAGCAAGGCAGCACAATGTGTCTGAGGCTGCCTGTCACTACTTGAGCCAAGTTAAGCAGAGACAGGGTTGAGCCACACAATGAGTGTTTATCCAAGGATGCAGTCAGTATGGGGAGAGCAGTCCCTCACCCTGGAAATTCGGCTCTCAGCCTCTTGGGGAGAAGATAGTTACCTGTAGCTGCCAGCTGCAAGTGTCACATGGAAAGGGGAGGGGAGGGCCTGCTGTCTGCCCTTCAGGAGCTCAAAGGCTGACCACAAGGTGGCTAATCTTCCAAGACTTTAGGAACAGCTCAGCCCCTTCCTGGGATGAGATTGGAATGGTCAGCCTTCCTGAGAAAGACCCCAGGAGGGGGTCAGGGTGCGGGCACAGCTGCCAAAGCAAAGCTTGTCCTGTGCTTGGTCTCTCTTCGCAAAATGCAATCTTTTCTGAGTAATGGGCCATGGAGGCAGCCTGTTTTCCGTACAGCCTGTTTCATCCTCCAGTGTCCCAGGGCCTCGTATTTATAGTTTGCAAGTGATGAGTAAACAACTGCAGCTCTCTTCTTATTACAAGCCCTTCTGCACTATGAGAGGCTGATTTCCAAAGACCCCCAGGAGATGCCTCAGGCCAGCCTGGATGACAGGGCTGGGCCTCAGCTTTGCTCTTCCCTTCTGCCTCTCTCCTCACAAGCCTTACTTTTGTCTCCTAAAGAGACTATGGAAAAGCAGGCAGCAAAACCTGTCAGACTGAGCATGCCAGGCCCCCTGTGCCCCCTGGAGGCACCACCTGAGAGGAGAGCCCTGGGTTAAGGTTCAGCATAGGGCAGCTGTGCCTGTGCCTGAGCACCAGGCTGTGGCTGGTGCCTCCCCACCTCTCCTCAGCTTTGTTGGCCTGCTCCTCCTCAGGAGCCTCCTGCCCACTCTGTTCTGCTTCCAGGCCCAGGGGTGACTGTGCCAAAGGGATTTGTTGGTGAGAGGAGAACCCCTTAATGAGGGGGGAGGAAGGCAGGGAGGCTGCCATCACCTGAAGGCTTAGGGGAGGTGAGCAGAGCAAAGGCTGGATTCAGGGCTTGTCACAGAGCTCTGGTGGCCCAAACCCCAGGGGAAGACTGAGGAGAGCGAGCCCCTGTGGAGAGAGACAATGTAATTGCATCTGGCCAGCTCTCCTCTGCCCCGGGGGTTACTAACATGTCCCCATCCAGACAGCAGGGACAGTGGACCAGCCCAGGGCAGGGAGCTCTTTTCCAGACAGAGGGCTGCGGTGGGGTGGGAGTGGAGTGCCAAGCCTGGCCCAGGGTACCAGGTAGGTAAGTGGCAGCCACAACCACAGAGGGAAAGGGGTCCCCAGAAACACAGACCAGGGGTGGCGAGTGGGAGGTTAGCTGGGGGTCACGGCCTCCTGTTTCTCCCTCCACATCCGCGACCGCCCCCACCCTCATGCCTGGAAGCAGAGGGTCCTCCTAACAGCCACCCACCCTCTGCCACCACTTGCAGCCTGGTGGGTGTGGCACAGGCGCCCCTGTCCCCACCTTCTCTGGGCCTGTTAAAACAGCCCCCCTCCTGCCCCCTGATCTTGGTTTGTTCCTGATCTCATGATCTCGCGAGATTTCACCCCCAAAGGAACCAGTGCACAGTTGCAGGAAGCTTGTGAGGCGCCGCCCCCTACCTCTTCCTTCCTGCCAGCCAGCCCCCCTGCTGTGCAGGAGTCCCAGTGGTGAGGAGCACAGCCTGTGGAAAAGGTAAGCACACACTCTGGGTTCTTGCTGTCTCCGGGGGTGAACTTGCTGTCTCCAGGAGTGAACTTCTCTAGTCACTGGTAACCCGCAGCCCCTCCCCCGCTGGCTGTTTCCATCTGAAAAGGAGTTTCCACCTGGTTGGAGTGAAGGCCTGAGTTCCAAACCTGGCTGGCAGGCGTGAGGCCTTCCGCTTGCTGCGCCAGAGTGGGAGCTCGCTGAGGGGACTTACATGCAACAATTCATGGAACTCTGGCGTCGGCCCTTATTGTGTGACCTCAGCTGGCCGCGTTTACACTTGAACAAGGGCGCCCCCACAGCCCCAGGCGCCAACTCCCCTGGGATCTGGCTCCTGAAGTCTGTGGGCTCTCAGGCCAGCCCAGCCCTGCTCAGGGCGAGGGGGACAGGGAAGGGGCAGAAAAGTGGCTGCTGGACGGTGGGCAGTGTCCAGGAGGGAGAGGTCGCTTTCCGCAGAGCACCAGGTCCGTCACTCATCATTGTCCTCTGGTTCAGCTGGTGAGAAAGCGGTGGTCAGGCTGGGAGATAAGAGGTGATTCCCACTGAGAGCAGCAGAGCCCTCTCCTGGTGCGAGTGTGCGTGTGCGTGTGCCTGAGTGTGCGTGAGTGTGAGTGTGTGAATTCTCACCTGATGATATGTTCCTGGGTTCCTTTTCATTCCTATTACTGATTAAGGTATTACATACGTGTTCTTATCCCCCACTGCCCCCACACCCCCACCCTCACCCGGCAAGTTTGCCCTCATGCTCACCCCCTGGTGTCTGCGTCCATTGGCTAGGCTTATAGGCATGCATACAAGTCCTTTGGTTGATCTCTCCCCCTTAGCCCCACCCTCCCCTACCTTGTCTCTGAGGGTGATGGTCTGATCCATGCTTCTCTGTCTCTGGATCTGTGTTTGTTCTTTGGTTTATGTTGTTCATTATAATCCACAGATGAGTGAGGTCATGTGATATTTATCTTTCTCGGACTGACTGACTGGCTTTGCTTAGCATAATGCTCTCCAGCTCCATCCATGCTGTTGCAAATGGTCAGTGCCCCCCTTTTTTTTTTGTGACAGCATACTATGCCATTGTGTCGATGTACCACGGCTTTTTAACCCACTCATCTGCTGAAAAGCACTTAGGCTGTTTCCAAATCTTAGCTATTGTAAATTGTGCTGCAGTGAACATAGAGGTGCATGTATCCTTTCTGAGTGGTAATTCTAGGTTCCTGGGATATATTCCTAGAAGTGGGATCACCGAGTCAAATGGGAGTTCCGTTTTTAGTTTTTTGAGGAAACTCCATACTGTTCTCCATAGTGGCTGCACCAGTCTGCATTCCCAGCAGCAGTGAAGGAGAGTTCCTTTTTCTCCGCATCCTCACCAGCACTCGCCCTTTGTTGATTTGTTGGGGATAGCCATTCTGACAGCTGTGAGGTAGTACCTCCTTGTCCTTTTGATTTGCATCTCTTGGATGATTAGTGGCTCTGAGCATGTTTTAATGTGTCTCTTGGCCTTCCTTTTTTTCCTCTCTGGAAAAGTATCTATTGTGGTCCTTTGCCCATTTTTGTGATTGGGTTTTTTATCTTCCTTTTGTTAAGTTGTATGAGTTCTCTGTAAATGTTGGAGATGAAATCCTTATCAGAGAGAACATTGGCAAATATGTTCTCCCATGCAGTGGGCTTTGTAGTTGTCTTGTTGACGGTTTATTTTGCTATGAAGTAGCTTTGAATTTTGCTGTCGTCCCATTTGTTTATTTTAACTTTATTTTGCATTGCCACAGGAGCTGTGTTGGTGAAGAGATTGCTTCAGCATATATCTCAGACTCTGCTGCCTATGGATTCCTCTATATATTTTTCTGGTTTCCAGCTTTCTGTTTAAGTCATTATCCATTTTGAGCTTATTTTTGTGCATGGTGTAAGTTGGTGGCCTAGTTTCATTTTCTGCATGTGTCTGACCAAATTTCCCAGCACCATTTATTGAAGGGACTGTCTTAACTCCATGGTATGTTTTGGCCTCCTTTGTCAAATATTCATTGAGCTTATTGGTTTGGATTGGTTTCTGGGTTCTCTATTCTATTCCCTTGGCCTATATGTCTATTCTTGTGCCAGTGTCAGGCAGTTCTGAGAACAGTGGCTTTGTAAAGCAGCTTGAAATCTGGTACTGAGATACCTCCTACTTTGTTCTTCTTCCTCAGGATCGCCGCAGCCATTTGGGGTTTGTTTTTTAAATATGTTTTATTGATTTTTTACAGAGAGTAAAGGAGAGGGATAAAGAGTTAGAAACATCGATGAGAGAGAAACATAGATCAGCCTCCTCCTGCACACCCCCTACTTGATATGTGCCCCCAACCAAGGTACATGCCTTGATCGGAATCGAACCAGGCACCTTTCAGTCCGGAGGCCGACGCTCTATCCACTGAGCCAAACCTGTTTGGGCTCAGGGTCTTTTTTTTTATTACAGATGGATTTTTGGAGAGTTCATTCTAGGTCTGTGAAATATGCTGTTGGTATTTTAATGTGGACTGCATTGAATGTATAGATTGCTTTGGGGAGTATAGCCATTTTAATGATGTTGTTTCTACCAATCCATGAACAAGGTACGTTCTTCCATCTGTTTATGTCTTCCTCTTTCTCTTTTTTCAACATCTTCTAGTTTTCTGAGTGGAGGTCTTTTACCTCCTTAGCTAAATTTATTCCTAGGTTTCTGAATTTTTTTGGTGGGATGATACATGGGATTCTTTTTTCAATCTCCTTTTCTGTAAGTTCACTATTGGTGTATAAAAATGCCATATATTTCTTGGCGTTAATTTTGTAGTCTGCTACATTGCCAAATTCATTTACTAAGATTACTAAATGTTTGAAGGAGTGTTTGTGGTTTTCTATGTATAGTATCATGTCATCTGCAAATAATGAGAATTTACTTCTTCTTTCCCAATTTGGGAACAATTTATTTATTTTCTTGTGTGATCACTCTGACTAGGACTTCCAGTACTGTGTTGAACAGGAGTGATAAAAGTGGGCGTCCCTGTCTTATTCCTGTTCTACAGGGAAATGTTTTTCTTTTGTTTTTGTTTTTTTTTCTGCACTTTGAGTATGTTGTTGGCTGTAGGTTTGTCATATAAGGCTTTTATTATGTGGAAGGATGATTATTCTATTCCTACTTTGCTGAGTGTTTTTATCAGAAAAGGCTGTTGCACTTGGTCAAATGCCTTTTCTGCAACAATTGATATGATTGTGTGGTTTTTCTCTCTCAAATAGTTTATGTGATGTTTCACGTTCATTGATTTGCAGATAGTGTACCATCCTTGCATCCCTGAAATAAGTCCCACTTGGCCATGGAGTATGATCTTTCTAATGCAATGCTGAATCCTGTTTGCTAGAATTTAGTTGAGGATTGCAGCATTAATGTTCACCTGGAAAATTGGCCTGTTAGTCACTTTCTTTGTGGTGTCTTTTTCTGGTTTTGGGAATATGGTAATACTGGCTTCATAAAAAGAGCTTGGAAGTATGCCGTCCTCTTGAATTATTTGAAATAGTGTGAGAAAGGTTGGTTTTACCTCTTCTTTGAATGTTTGGTCAAACTCCCCTGTGAAGCCATCTGGTCCAGAGCTTTTGTTTTTTTGGAAGCTTTTTGATTACTGTTTCAATTTAACAGTATTTATGGGTCTGTTCAGGATTTTTGCTTCTTCCTGATTGAGTTTTGAAAGCTTGTCTTTTTGTAGCAATGTGTCCATTTTGTTGAGCTTGTCCAGTTTGTTGTAGTAGAGTTGTTCATTGTGATTTTTTACAATCCTTTGTATATCTGTGGGGTCGTTTGTTACTTCACCTCTTTCATTTGTTTTTGTTTATTTGGGTCCTCTCTCTTAGTTTCTTGCTGAGCCTGACTAGAGGTTCATCAGTGTTGTTTATTCTTTCAAGGAACCAGCCTTTGGTTTCATTGATCTTTTGTATTATTTTTTTTTCGTCCCTACGTCACTTATTTCTGTTCAGACGTGTATTATCTCTTTCTTTTTGTGAACTGTGGGCTTTCTTCTCTAATGGAGAGGCACTCTGAAACCCAGGACAAAACAGCTTTTATTTACTTGAATACACATTTGTCCTTTAGCAAAGCAAACAGGCATATCCAATATTGGTAAACAATAGAAGAATTTTCATGTTAGGAGGTTGCCTTCAGCCATTTTTCCCACAGCAGGGTAATGAAATGCTGATTTTCTGCCATGCTGAATATCAAAGTCCATTCGCCTTCTGTGGGACTTCTCGCATTGATATGTTAACTACTTTTGGTCTTTGCCCCACAATTTCCCCCTTTTTGTTTTCTTAATTAATTTAGAAAGGTGTATGCCATCTTCTGGGCTCAGATCCTTTTAAGACTTTTGATTCTGGTTCGTCAGACTGGAAGAAAATCTAGAAGAACAAGAAAGAGAGACAATATTAGTTATTCTAAAGAGTAAATGTAAGGAGATTCAATGAAAAGGATTGAGTTCTTTCATGTCCTTTTAAGTATCGTTTTCAGGTATTTATGGAATTAGTCCATAGTAGGCTTCTTTTGGGACTGTCAGTTCTTTATGGGCTCTTTCCAGTCACTGTTCCCTTGTGACATGACTGCAATGATGTCCGAGTTCTGGATGGTGGACCACCGGTGAGAAATGACAATGCAGGTCTGCCCTCTTTTGGCTTTGTCAAGAGCCACCGGCACCTAGGCACAGCAGATGACAGCTTGCTTAGCAAGGCGTGTTCACCATCCCCCATCTCTAGATGTTTCTCCTCTGTCTCCTCAGCATGTTGCTTGTGGCCCTGCTGTCTGTAGTTGGAGTAGTCTGGTCAGTTCCTCTCTCAGATTCATGTTGCAGGAATCCACACAGGCTTGGAGGAGTTTTCTGGAAATACACAAGCATATCCTTGACCAAAGAATAATAAAGGGACCCTTCCTTAAGCCAGACTAGTTATCTTTCCATTTAACCAGACCGTTTTTGTTTTGGCTTAGTCTGAAACCAGTGTTATTCTATGGGTGTCTTGCCATCAGCATTACAAGGGTAAAATTTAAAGTAATTAAGGCTTGGTGTGGTCTTCTTACAGGAGATTTCTTCATTATTCCCCCATTTTTGTTTTTCAAGTTGGGATTTTAGAGCCCTTGTAGTAGATGTAACATGCAAGGAGGGCTTCTTCATAATCTGTTTTGACGGCTATACAGTATTTCGGCAGACTGATGTAAAAGCTTGTGAAATTCTGGTACCTGCTTAATAAAATAACTAACTCACAGGCATATTCATTTCCTTTTGTTAAAGGACCAGGGCTTGGTTAAATAGTATAGAAAGGCTTCGGTCACCGAGCCATTTTAATTGAGTCGTTACAGTTCTGTTTACCAAGCCAGCAGCATAAGCAGATAATAGATAATAACAAGAGGCTTTTGGAAATACTGCAAGTCAGCCTTGATCATTTCTAATTCGATTCTTTGCACAGAAGTATGACTGGTCTGACTGACTTGGTCTGAATTCATTGCAGTATAAGCAGCTTTACCGTGAGATGAACTATCAGTAAAAACAGTGACTTCTCCAGGAATAGGTTTCTGCCTATTCGATCTATGTTCCCCTGAATATTCTTTCATTTTTATTTGCTAATTTAAATCAGTCTAAAATAAGGCTAATTTCCTAACTTCCTTTGTCATTGGGTGGGGACAGTAAATGACACTAATTGGATTTCTGGTATCAGCCCTCTATATATATACACACACACACACAAACACACACACACACACACACACACACACACACACACACACACATACTACTGTTGGTCTTTGCCTCCATCACTTTACTCTGAGGTTTGACAGTGTGATCAATGCTTCTTTGTGTTTGGATGTCTTGTTGTTCATCAGTTAATGTTGTTCATTATATTCCACAAATGAGTGAGATAATGTGATACTTCTCATTCTCTGATTGGCTCAATTTGCTTAGTGTAATGCTCTCCAAGTCCATCCGTGCTGTTTCAAATTATGAGAGTTCATTCTTTGTTACAGCAGTAGAGTATTCCATTGTATAGATGTTCCACAGTTTGTTAATCCGTTCATCTGCTAATGGGCATTTAGACTGTTTCCAAATCTTAGCTATTGTAAATTGGGCTGGTATGAACATACAGTTGCATATATCTTTCCTGGTTGGCCTTTCTCAGTTCTTGGGATATATACCTAGAAGAGAGAACACTGGGTTAAAGAGGAGCTCCATTTTCAATTTTTTAAGAAAACTCTATATGGTTTTTCACAGTGGTTGCAGCAGTCTGCATTCCCACCTGCAGTGCACAAGGGTTGCTTTGTCCCTGCATCCTCACCAGCACTTGTGGTTTGTTGAGTTTGTTTTTTTTTTTTTTTTTCTGACAGCTATTCTGACAGGTGTGGATTGGTACCTCAGTGTCGTTTTGATTTGCATCTCTTGGACTGTTAGTGCCTCTGAGTCTTTTTTCATATGTCTCTTGGCCTTTTATAGGTCTCCTTTTAAAAAGTGTTAATTTAGGTCCTTTTCCCATGTTTTGGATTATTTATCTTCCTATTGTTAATTTGTGTGAGTTTCCTGAAAACTTGGGAGATTCAACACTTATCTGAGATACCATTCGCAAATAGGTTCTCCTGATGCAGTGGGCTTTCTGGTTGTTGTTCAGGATTTTGTTTGCTTTGCAGAAGATTTTTATTTTGATGTAGTCCATTTGTTCATTTTCCCTTCCGTGTGCATTGCCTTTGGAGCTATATCAATAAAGATACTTCGAAGACATATCTGATATATTGCTACATAGGCAATCTTATAAGTTTTTTTTATAGATTCTCATTTGATGTTTAAGTCCTTCATCCATTTTGAGTTTACTTTTGTGAATGGTGTAAGTTGGTGGTCTAGTTTCATTATTTTGCATGTATCTTTCTAATTTTCCTAACATTTTTTGAAGAGACTGTCTTGATTCCATTGTATGCTCTTGCCTCCTTTGTAAATTAATAATAGAGCATAATGACTTGGGTCCACTTCTGGGTTCTCTGTTCCGTTTCAGTGGAGTATATATATGTCTTTTCTTGTGCCAGTAGCAGGCAGTTTTGAGAATGGTGGCTTTATAGTATAGCTTAATATCTGGTATTGTGAGCCCGCCAACTTTTTTCTTCTGCCTCAGGATTGCTCTGGCTATTTTTACTCCGTTTGAATTTTTTTGAGGATTTTTTTCTGTGTCTGTGAAATATTCTGTTGGTATATTCATGGAGATTACAATGGATCTATTGATTGCTTATGGTAGTATGGACATGTTAATGATGTTAAGTCTACCAACCCATCAACATGGAATATTAATCCATTGGTTGATATCTTTATGTCTTTTTCAATGGCCTGTAGTTTTCCAAGTGCAGTTCTTTTACTTTCTTTATGAATCAATAAAAATATACAGTTTTTAATTATAAGCCTGTGTTTTCTATCAAAATTACTTCTTGCATGAATCTTGGGACACCCTTTACTTAGGCGACTCCTGTGAAAGGGCCATTCGACCCACAAAGGTGTCGCAACCCACAGGTTGAGAACCGCTATTCTAAAATGTCAATTAAATCTAATGAATCCAGTGTGTCCATTAGAGGCTCTGCATCCATGTTATTTTTTTCATATGGAAGATCTATCCAGTGAAGTCAGAGGGGTGATAATTTTGTCACACTCTCTGTGAAAGTCTTCTAGAAGTTTTGTTTGTTTGTTTTGATATTTTGTTTATCTGTTTGAGATATATATATTGAGGTGCTCCTATGTTGGCTGAATATATGTTTACTAGGGTTATATCGTCTTGTTGGTTGGTCCCTTTAGTATCATGCAGTGACTTTTATGTCTCTTGTGATGGCCTTTCTTTTAAAGTCTATTTTGTCTGATATGCGTATTGTTACTTCGGCCTTTCTGTTTCTTTTCCATTTGCATGGAAATTTTTTCCATTCCTTCACTCTCATCCTGTGTGTGTCTTTTGTTTTGAGGTGGTGCTCCTGCAGACAGCATAGACTTGCATCATGTTTTTGTATCCATTTTGCTCCACTACACCTTTAGATTGGAGCATTGACCCATTTACATTTAGGGTTATTATTGATAGGTATTTACTTCTTTCCATTTCGTTTCTGTGTGGCTAACTTTCTGTCTCTGTTTCTCCTTCTCATTACAGCAATCTCTGTAGCATTTCATGTAAAGCTGGCTTGGAGATGATGTACTCCTTCAGCCTTTTTCTGGCTAGGAAGCTCTGTAATTGACCATCTATTTTGAATGAAAGAATTGCCAGATATAGTAATCTTGGTCTCAGATCCTTGCTTTCCATTAACTGGAGTACTTCATGCCATCTTATTCTGGCCTGAAGAGTTTCTGATGAGAGATCAGGAGTCAGCCTTATGGGAACTCCTTCGTGGCTAACAGTTTTCTTTTCTCTTGCTGCCTTGAAGATTCTCTCTTTGTCTTTAATCTTTGGCATTTGAATTATGATGTGTCTGGGCACGGGTTTGTTTGGGTACTTCTTCTTTGGGGTTCTCTTTGGCTCTTGATCTTGTGTGGGATTTTCCTTTACCAGGTTATGTATGTGTTCTGACATTGTTTCTTTAAAGACCTTCTCTATGCCTTTCTCCTCCTCCTGCCTCTTCTGGGACACTGGCTATGCTAATACTGTTATGTAAGTTTTTGTTTTGTTTTTTTAAATCTTAATTTTTCTGTCTTTTATTTTTTTAAATTGGGTGATATTTTTAACTCTGTTCTAAATCAGTGATTGGATCCTCAGCTTTCCCTAATATCTGCCTATTTCTTCTAATGTGTTCTTTATTTGTATTATGTCATTTTATATCTAGGACTGTTCTTCTTTTCATAGGCACTATATCTTTTTTCATGCTGTTGAGCTCTTTTACCTTCATAACTCTGAAGTCAGATTCAGATAAATGTCTTCTCTGTGCTTCATCTCTCTCTATATCTGGAGAATTCTCTTCTTCCCTCATTTGGGGGTTGTTTCTTTATCTCCCCTTTCTGGCTTTCTGTGTGGGTTTGTGGTGACGATTTAGGTAGATCCTGTCTGCCTCTCAGTCTCTAGTGCAGAACATTGTTAAAGGATGTTTCTGACTAATTAGGTCAGGCAAAGACTCAAAGCCTCCAGAGGCCTCCTCTGTCTATAGACTGATAGGGTTCCAACTTAACTTGCCCCCAAGGCAATGGTCCTCAGGTTATAGCAAGAGTTTGTTTCAACAGGGTGGGGCAGTTGCCTCTGCCTGGAGGTTAATTGTTATTTATAATCTCTTCAGTGTCCTCAGGGCAAGGTGTTTCCCAGTAGTGTGTGTTCATTGTCTCCCCTCCAGGAAAGGCAGATGTCTGCCTGGGAAAGATTTTCTCTGCTGCATGAGGAAAGT
Organism: Myotis daubentonii; assembly: GCF_963259705.1. Taxonomy (NCBI): domain Eukaryota; kingdom Metazoa; phylum Chordata; class Mammalia; order Chiroptera; family Vespertilionidae; genus Myotis; species Myotis daubentonii. The sequence goes on along the minus strand of NC_081862.1, from coordinate 10,636,954 downwards.
ACTCCTCCCAGGAAACTTGAAGTGTCTGTGTTGTGTGCTGGAACCCTGGACTCCCCAGTTCTGGCTTTATCCCTCACAGCTCCAGTCCACTTCACTCTCCCTTTGCCAGGGCACAAGGTGTGTGGCTCCACAGGGAAATTTGTGTGATGGCCCTTTAAGAGGATACCTGAATTTCTAGCTGTCTCTCCCTGCCAGACAGTGCCCTGCTGCTATTCACATCCACAGGTTATATGGCTATCCTCCTCAGTTCTGGTGCTCTCTGCTAGGAGGCCCAGCTTGGGGATTAGACCCAGAGTTCTCAGTGGCCGTCCTCCACAGCTGAGATATCTCTCTGGGACTTCAGTTGCTGTCTGTGGGTGTCAGGCCCGCCCCTTCAAGCCTCCTCTCCTCCTCTCCTCCTACCAGTGTCTAAGTGGTCTCCACCTTCGGTGCTCAGGTGTCAGGGTTCTCTCCTGTGAGTTTTCCATTGATTATTAGGAAGTTGTTCTGTATTTTAGTTGGAATATCAGTTTGTTCCTGGGAACATGTCCCTGTAGCATCCACTTATTCTGCCACCATTCTTTCAAATATGTTTTTCTTTATCTCAGAGAGAAATGGAGAGCGAGTGAGAGTTAGAAACATCAATGATGAGAGAGATTCATTGATCAGCTCCCTCCTGCTTGCCCCAGACTGAAGATTGAGCCCCCACCCAGGCAAGTGCCCTTGACCTGAATCGAAACTGGGGCCCTTCAGTCTGAAGGTCGGTGATCTGTCCACTGTTCGAAACTGGCCAGGGTTCTGCCACCTTTTTCAATCTTCTTCAGAATCCCTCTGCATTGTAAAGTCCCTGCCAACATTCTTGTCCAATACGCTCCTTTTCATGTGGTTTCATGATGGAGTTGTGCATGAAGGCCCTAATGTCCTGTGAGTGCACATTCTGATCAATAGCACTGTCAGGAAATGTGCATTGAGGCATGCTCAGTAGGCATATAGTAACTGAAACCTGCCATGTCTCTTACTGTTCCTGTTTCTGTTAGGATCATGATGGAGCTCAACTAAGGCTCTTGTTTCAAGTAGGGGTTGGAAGGATATACTCTTCATTTCAACACGTGTTCTTCTGAGAAACTTTCGTAGTCGTGCCCTACTCTAAAATGTATGAGGCCATTCCATTATAAGGCCAGATCTTTTATCAGGACAAGGCATTTATTTTTATTGAATGAAAATTCAAGCCAAAACCGGTTTGGCTCAGTGGATAGAGCGTCGGCCTGTGGACCGAAGGGTCCCAGGTTCGATTCCGGTCAAGGGCATGTACCTGGGTTGCGGGCACATCCCCAGTCGGGAATGTGCAGGAGGCAGCTAATCGATGTTTCTCTCTCATCGATGTTTCTAACTCTCTATCTCTCTCCCTTCCTCTCTGTAAAAAACCAATAACATATATTTTAAAAAAAAGAAAATTCTAAGAATCACATAAATATATAAAGATATAATTGGTACTTCCAACAATCATATACGTATTGAAGAAATACGGAGACTAAATAACTACATCTTAATCAATAGGATACAAGTACAGTAGGTCCTCGCGTTACATTGTTAACACGTTCCTGCAGTGGGATGTAATGCAATATTCGCGTAAGTCAGAACCCACCTACATAAGCACGTATGTCACTCACATGGAGCACACATACACACCAGTAATGGCGTGAAACAGTAAAAAATAATAAATAAATAAATAAATAAATAAATAAATAAATAAATAAAAGAAAGATAACAATTGCTGACCTTTCCTTGTGGTAAATGAATAATAATAAAACATAAAGCACATATGTGCATACGTAGAAATGATCAAACTTTTTTTTTAATAAATAAATGTGGAATGGCGACGTAACCACAAAACTCATGTACTTCGAGTCCAACGTAACCCAAGGAACGTCTGCATTATCACAACAGGCTGAAAAGTGATCAGTGTGGATTCCGATGGTCTGTTTTTAATGAAAATAGGGTGGAAAGGGACACTTGAAAGAGTCTGGCAGTGAAAGTTGCTAAATCAGAGCATGCACATAGTTTTGAAGAAATCAGGTAAAAGTGACTTGTTCATATTAGGAAAGAGATGTTTTAAAGTCATCATAGAGACCCTCACTATAAATTATGTTGGAAAATTGAAAGTATTGAGAGCATCAGTGAAGTTAAGAAGAATAGGCCTCTGCACTTGAATATAGACAAGCAGCCTGCCCATTTCAATTTTGGATGAGGTAGTGAGCAAAGAAAATTAGTGAAAGGCTCATTTAGGAGCATTGGTGGAAAGAATTAGCCCTGAAACATAGTACTGCTTGTGGGAGATGTAATAGTTCTCATATTTTGAAGGAGATTAGTGCCCTTCATATAAGCCATTAAATAATACCGCTAAAGAGCAGTAAAATCTATATGGCAATCATTACCAAAATTCAGGTTATACCTTTAAATAATTCAGCATTAGAAGAGAACCATGCTAAATCAGTGATAAATAATAAAATGACACGAGGCCCGGTGAACGAAATTCAAGCACCGGTGGTGTCCCACAGACTGTCCTGCGCCCTCGCGCAATCTGGGACCCCTTGGGAGATGTGGGACCGCCAGGTTATGTCTGACACCTCCTGAGGGATGTAGCAGTGCACGAAACGGCAGGCAGCCAGGCAGGAGCCCAAGCTGGAGCCAGGTGCTCTGTTCCTGCTCGTCCAAGCCCCACTCCACCTGCCACCTCTGCTTCGTAGCCTTGTCACATAGGCAGCAGAGGCTCTTGCTGTCACAGCTGCACTTTCCAGCCATTAGCCCGCCTTCTGGCTGAGTGATGTTCTCGCTGTGGGAGAGCCTTGACCACCAGGGGGAAGCTCCTGTGTTGAGCGTCTGCGTCCTGGTGGTCAGTGTGCATCGTACCAACCACTCAATGTCGCTTACGCTTTTATATATATAGATATGTGTGACCAATTTGGCATGTCCTGGCCCAATAGAATATTAGTACTCACAGATGATATCTTGCCACTATTCGAACACCCGTGGCCAGGTGCATGAATTTGTGCACATTGAAAGGAATTTAATTAGAAGAAATATTTTAATACTGCTATTTTCCCTTTCTCTATAATAGCAGTGTCAACCAAATGCAGATTGACAATGACAATTTGAAACACATGCATGCAATTGGCGCCAGCAAGAGCTTCATATGCATGGCACATGCATGAGTCACCTTAGCCATATAAATATGTGTGTGTGTGTGTGTGTGTGTATTTAGATAGACAGACAGATAGATGGATAGAGAATAAACTTGCTTAATTAGACCTGCTTTCTGATTTAGCTCAACTTTTTCCAACCCACTGAATCACCTTAACTTCTCTTCCAGGTAATTGTCAGCAACAGAGCAATAAATATCAACACAAAGCACATTATTATTGTAGTTCATGCGGGGAGAACAATGGGTAAAATATTTAACTGCAGCAGTGTTTGACTTTGTTCTGCACAGTGAGATAACCTGAAGTCATTTTCAAGTTCCACCATTTCTTTCTTTTTTTCAGTCCGGTCAAGATTCTAAGCTTTCAAAATCTCCGTTTTCTGGCTAATGAAGAGAAAATAGGATACCTCCGAGTCTACCATCTACCTACACCAGAGCTTTGAGTGAGGGGCGGGCTGTGCAGGGTGACACCCACTGCCCCGTCCGTGATTGGAGGAGGCTTTTGAGGAGCCCACCCAGAAACAGCAGGCTGGGCCTGGCCAGGTGCCTTCTGTACCACATGTTCACATGACCAGCGCCTGTGCATGAGCCCAGTGTGCACCCACTCAGCACACCAGGGCCTGGTTGCATGCACTAGTGAGCAAGCACCTTGCCTGGACTCAGCAGGCTCTGCACCACCTGCTCCTTCACAGCACCAATCTCAGAGCCAGGGGGCATCCAGAGTCAGGCTGTGTTGGGAGACTGAGGGGCTCCTGGGGGCAGCGCGCTTCCTCTCAGTTCCACTACGGGGCCTTCAGCTGCAGGGCGACTGAGGATTCACAGTGCACCCCAGGGCCTTTGCACCAGGAAGGACAGGGCAAGCAGGATGGCCCAGAAGGATTTTGGCTTCACCTCGGTGCAGGAAAGTGGTGAAACCCAGGACACAAGGGCACAGGAGGTTCAGAGGGCAGCTTTGGGGCTGGAGTGGGAGGACTTCATGCAGGTGGGGGAGGCTGAGACCCGGGAGCTGAGGTTGGACACAGGCCAGGAGGTTTGGCTTGATCTCGAGTGCGGGAGAGGGGAGGACCGGGTGGCTAGAGAGCAGTGTGTGCAGGGTGACGAGAGTGAGGTGCAGCAGGGAACCCAGAGTGAGGAGCAAGGGGAAGACAAGGAGGGCCTGGGGGAGGAGTTTCAGGCACAGGCTCAGTTTGTCCTGTGGACAGAGGGCCTTCTGCAGGTGGTGCCATGGCAGGGCACGTGGGCAGGGGAGGAGGTTTTCCCAGATCTGCAGGTGGGGAGGCAGGAGGAGGTGGTGAGTGAAGAGCAGAGGCTGGAGGCACAGGCTCCAGGTGACCCACAAAGGAGTGACCACCAGGAGGAGGGGTGGATGGAGGAGCCATTAATTGCAGGGGAGCAGTTTGTCCTGGAGGGGGAGGGGAAGTGCACCATGGAGGCAGTGGAACAGGTGGGAGAGGTGGAGCCTCAGTCCAAGGCCAAAGCAAAGCCAGAAGAAGAGGAGCCAGTGCAGCAGGAGCAGGCCCAGTCGGGGCCCGGGGCCAAGTTAACCTGGTCCCCTCTGGAGGTGCTCCAGGCCCTTCAGTTGGAGATGGAGCCCGTGAACGAGCAAGCCAGCAGGGCCTTCTCTCGGCTCAGGTGCAGGACTCGGCAGAGGCTCAAGCCCTATTTCGAGCAGAGAAGCCTCAATATCCGGCGCATCCCTGGGTTCTGGCTCACAGCTGTATCCTTGAGGGTAGAGGAGCAGGATCTCAAGGAGCATGGGACAGTGCAGGAGAATGGTGGAAGCGGGGATGGTTCCCATAGAAAAGAACATTGAGGACAAGCTAGGGGCAGAGCGCCCCAGTCTGGCCCAGCATCCTGGAGACACCCTCTTTCTTATACAGGCACCATAGAAAAGGTACCTGAGGGTCCAGGGGTAGAGCTCCAAGGCAGAGGCACGCATACACCAGGGGCTGATGCCCACAGACAGGGCTGTGTTGCACGGGCTCTTCTGGGACTAACTTACAGACCGTCTCTATGTCCAATTCCTCATTCAGAAGCAGGAATGTGTGATGTGTAGCCTGGCAAGCCCTCAGCACAAAACAATCTGGTGGGCATCAGGGTCTGTCAGGAAAGAGAGTGGTGCTGGGCCCCTTTCTGCCATTTATGGAGAAGGAGTGGCCTTAAGGGAAGGAGAGTCCAGGCCAGGCCAGGCTGCTCTTCCTAGCTGGTCCATGCCCAGCTACCAGGGTGCAGGCTCCTTGACCCAAAGCAGTTTATGAACCACCCAGAGTTGTCGGCCATGATCAGCGTCCAAGATGAAAATATGCTGGGCCATATGATGGATTTGAAGGTAAGTGCACCTGCTCCACGGAGTGGTGTAGAGCAGGTGGGGAAATGGCCTGTCCCTGAAAACAGGGACAGGCGGGAGCACTGGGCTGCGATTTCACTCCCTGGATCCACTTTCCTTCTGCAGGTGAGGGAAGTCAGGCATCCCTGGGGTTGCTGCACCATTAGCCTGTACTTCCGCAGCAACCCCTACTTCCACAACCATGTGATTGTGAAGGAGTATCTCATCACCCTCACAGGTAAGAGGAGGCTCCCTGCATGGGCTGCAGCTGGTGGTGGGCAGGGATGGAAGGCGATGTGCGCAGCTTCACATACCCATCTCCTGCAGGATACAGGGTGTCCCGTGCCACTCGCATTCAGTGGTCCCAGCATTGTGAACGAGAAGTGTACAGCCACAGGCTCCAGGACAGCAGCGCCAGCTTCTTCTACTGGTTCTCTGACCACAGTGTGGCAGCATCTGGCAGGATTGCTGAGGTGGGATGTCACTGGCCATGCCAGCATACAGCTTCCTGTGTCCGCCTGCTGCTTGCGTTTCTATTTGGGTCCCTGTGCTCTCCTGACCAAGCTCTGTTGGCTCTACCAGATCATCAGCAAGGACCTGTGGCTCAATCCTCTGAAGTATTATGAGAGGACGATGGCCCCCAGTGAGCGGACAGGACGGGTGAGGAGGGGCTGCCTGGGCTCTCCCTTGGTGTGCTGCCAGGTTCCTGGGCCATTACTTCTTTCTCACGGGGACACCTGGATGCTGGGAGGGAAACAGCCTGTAACACCAGGTCCCTAGGGTATGTGCCTGAGGCAGGAACTACCAGTCCAACAAGGGCAGTGCAATTCCAGCTCAGGCAGGGGGGCTTAGGCAGGAGGAGGGAGTGTGCATGCCCACTGTCACTCAGAGTCAAAGCAGATTCCTTGAGCCACTCCTCTGAACTCTCCCTCTAGGCTGCTCACAGCACCTTGAGGCCTTGACACCTGCCCCTCAACAGGGGCTGGCATGACATGTTCTTCCTATACTCCTTTCCACAGGTGTCTGCGAATCTTCCTCATGCTGAGGCCTAGGCTGCTGTGCTGCCACACCGCATTGCTCTATGGCTCCTCACCACCATCTCCTATTTCCCCAAGGTCTCCTCTTCCTCCTGGGGCCAGTGGGAGAGGCTTGCTCCTTATCAGTATCTTAGGGTGCAAAGTGTGGGCCACAGAGCTGGAGGAATCCTTGTTTTGCAGCCTTGTCAGAGGTTCTTCAATCCTTGTATCCATTTAGGTTTTCCAAGGAGAATAACTCATTTGTCCACCCTCCCTCACTGGAAAACGCGGCAGCATGCCATGACGAAATAACACACTGCTTCATTTTGTATGCAGTTCACTTCAAAGACTTTATGCACTTATGGTCATAGACACCCTGGGAAATTTAGGGCCATGAATATAACTCACCATCCAAACAGATTGTTTTTACGTGTTTGCAGTAAAATCAGACAAGAAATCCCATGTTGCAGAACACTTTCTTCTGAAAATTTGTGTAATGTTAGTGTTTAAGGTTTTACAAAAAGTAATAGATATGTCTCTTTCTTTTTATCTACTGACCTCCCCCCGGCTTCCTCTATCTCTAGTCTCTTGTTCTTGCCACCCACTCCCAGTGTCTTGCCTCTGTTGGTCTATTGGTTGTGCTTATATTCTGAATATTTTAACAATACAATATGTAAAATTTAAACATTTGAGTATATTGTAATTTAAATCAGCACTTATGAAACAACCTTGTATAATTCAAACCTTTCCTCCAATCCTGAAACTTCATAATGGTACCTACAATTCTTGATGCTTCCTCCAAACCTACCATTTGCTTTTAGTCATTCTTAAATAACAGAAGCCAAATCCTTTACAATACAATGTTGTCTGTACCTTATCATTTTTAATTCCAGTGTCTAATTGTTCTGTCACAGGGGCTTCCCCCCTGACTCCCCGATTGTCCAATCAGGTAAGCTACTGTAGTGCATGATTCACTCTCTCTTGCGTACATGGTGTATCCTGTGATCGCCGCCAGCACCACACTCAGGACCCCTTACCGGGGTGTCAGATCGGCTGTTGCAGTAATTGCTGTGCCCCCATCATACCCATCTCCTGTGTGGCTGTAATAATCATCACAGGGACTGAACCACCATAAGTCAGCGGGGGCCTTCGTGCTGGCGGTGTTCCAACTGAGCCTCCTGTAAAGTCGGTGACCAAAGAACAATAATTGAACCTCTTTATGAATAATTTTATGTCAGTATGACATGACAATAGTAAAGTCTTAACTATTTTGAAAACCTATGCTTTTACCTGCCTGACCTAAAAAGGTGTCAATGAGGCTGAGGTAGACAAGGGAGCTTACATTCATTTAAAATACAGCTGAAGAATAAGGTTTTAACTTAAATAATTGATTATGAATGAAAATAAAGGCCCATTCTGTGGAAATGGGCTGAAATTCTGACCTTCATATTATTTCTACGGTTCACGCTGTCCAGTGCTCTTTCTGATTAAAAATGTTAAATTACCTCTTGGCTGCTGTGCCTAAGTTGGTGGAGCACCAGCCTTGGCACTGCAGGATCTGCTATTTCATTTCAGGTCAAGGGAATGTGCCTGGCTTGTAGTTAACCAATGGATGGTTCCCTGCCTCTCCCTCTCACTTCCTCCCCCATCCATCTCCCTCTCCCCCCTACCTCTCTCTCTCCCTCTCCTTCTCCCTCTCCCACTCCCTCTCCTTCCCCCTCTCCCTCTCCCTTTCCCCCTCCTCCTTCCCACTCTCATTTCCCCTCTCCCTCTCCCCATCCCCTCCCTCTCCCCCTGCCACTCCCCCTCCCCCCTCATGTTGAAGTAGGGCAACAATGGAAAAGGTCCTCTAATGTGGATTAGCAAAAACAAAACACACAGATACATCACGTCACATAAATATAATAAGACCAACATTGAAAAAATACTCCAGGCACCTTAAAGTGACTGAAAATCCCAATACACCAATGTCTAAGGGGAAAAGAGATTGAGAGGCAGCAGGGCCACAACACAGGTGTAGAGCTGAGAAGGGGCTTGAAAGGGGCTGGCGACCCAGCTTCCTGCCTGAGGAGGTCCTTATGGTACAGAGCCCCAGTTTTAGTTTTCAGAGTGGTGGTGTCGATTTAATAAAGGGAGATCTACTCACTGCCTCTGCAATAACACAGAGGCCCCCAGCTTTCCCCTACCCATCTCCTGTTCCTCTGCTCCTTGCTTATCCCTCCTGCAGGCATGATGGTCATCTTTCATATTCACCATGCCAGGCCCTTCCCCGCCCCAGACTGAGGGTCAAAGTATGTAGCAAAAGGAACTGAGATTGACCATCTAGCAGCACCACCCTGCCAAGAGCTTCAGAGCAACAGCCCTCCTGAGACTGGGAAAACACCATGCCCTGGGATGTCTTGGAGGCTTGGGCCCAGTGGCCTCCTCTCACCACCACATGCAGGTGGATGTGATATTCCTCCTTTGGGCCCTCTGCTTGTGCTTAAGCTCCAAAGTTATTGGGAAGTGGATGTCCTCTGTTCCAGACAGGGATTCTGCCAGGATATGGCCGTTGGTAGGGGATCCTCTGCTAAAAGGCACACCCTCATCTTGTCCATGAGTGCTGTTCCTGTGTGAGGTGGGACGTCTGGGGGTACAAGATGTATCAAAAGAGAATTTATTCCCGACACCTGGGTGATGGTGGGTAGAGACAGAGAAAGTCATCAGTCATGAGAGCAGAGAGAGAGTTTTTCTTTATTTTTTCTGGCTGCAAGCTGCTCTGCTGACATGAGGGTCTGGTCTGTCCTTGGTTCCTCCCATGCCAGGTGTCTTCTGGTTATTTGGGCTATGCTCTGCTCAAGGCTGCAAGCTTGCTACAAGATATCTGCTAAGCAAAATAAGGTTTTCTCTGCCCTGTTTTATTCTCTTTAACCCTTCCTACAGCCCCTGGGAGGGGAGAAGTAGACGGTATAAAATGGAGGACTGGGATGCCTGGGTGAAAAGGGAAACTCACAGCACCCACAAAGTGGATCAGGAGACTATCCTTAACAACTGACCAGGGAGAGGTAGACAAGGCATGACAGAGGATGGCAGGTGGGTGATGCCTGGTGGTTGGCACCCAGGACAGATAATGGGTAAAGAGATGATGCACGCAGACAGAGAATGGAGGGGTGCTAGGAGATGATATACACACAGACATAAGTGTAGTTTTTTAAAAAAATTCTAGCACTGTGGTTCAAGTAATAGTATTTCCAGGGTTCCGTCTTCTTGTTTTTAAAGTTTGATAATGCCATATGAGCCATGATTATTTAGCCATCACTATACTTTTTTTTTTTTTTTTTTTTTTTTTACAAAAGTGCTGGACTGTGTGGTTGGAAGGATGTTGAATGTCCGTTTTGTGTAGCAAAATAGTACATTAAGCTTAGTTACTTTAGGATATGAATACAAATGGAATCGGGCTTTAAGCCTTCAAAGCACCTTGTAATTTAGATTAGTCTGCCCACCCCAGACATATAATGTCAGCAGAAATCAGGTCACTGTTGGTAAGAAGCTAATACAATTGATGCAAACATTTCTATAGCATTAAAAGAGGTCTTAAAAATATGGTATGTGTAGTCCCTTTACCCTCAAGTTGGTATACCTTTTGAAAAAAGTATTTGTATTGATTTCATAGAGCAAGGGAGAGGGAGAGAGAAACAAAATCATGAATGATGAGAGAGAATCACTGAATGGCTGCCATCTCCTTGTCCCCCACTGGGTATTGAGCAAGGGGCTTGGGCTTGTTCTTTGACCAGGAATAGGACAGTGACCTCCAGGCTCACAATTGCATGGTCAACCATCACAGAGTCACAGCAGGTGGGCTAGGTGTTTAGTTTTTCAAGACAGGAACTGATGTGAGTTAGGACATTGGGTTTGCCATAACTAATTAACCTTCCCGCCCCTAACTAACTTTTCTCTGGTTCATTATTTTTGAATCGGGCAACCAGACTGATTTTTGTAAAATATATATATCCTGATTTATTTTAAAGTAGTGGATAAGAGTTCGTTTCAATGAGTCTTTAAAGTACTAGTGAGGGAAATAGTCTTATTTCTCTTTAATCTTCAAGTCTGGCCAATGTAAGTGTGTCCCATATCCTTCAAAGTTGCCGGTGCTCCTTGCACAAGTATTCCTTAATATTACCCTGAAAGTCACACCATTTGGGCATCGTTTGGGGTACATATTTTTTTTGGTTCTATTACATTTTCAGATATTTCCAACATATCATACCATTATTTTAAGCTACATTCTTTTGGATTTATTAAGAATCACTCTTCCCTGGGACAAGGTAACATATGCAGATTTCTATGTCAATAACCACGCTTGTGCTTTGGCTACACTTTTGATCTTATATTTAAGTTAATTTGTGTGTGTACTCGTTATGCCATATATTAAGTTGTTGATCTTCAATGACTTTTAGTACATAACTCACTTATGTGCCGGGCCTTTATTTGGAGCGCCTGCTTTATGATATATTGAAGGGGGTCAGTACATATTGATCCTTTTACTTTACCTTTATCTTTTAAGGTTTGTCAACAGCCAAGAGTTGGATTTGTCTCATGATTTTTCTTGAGTTCAGAAGGCCATTTATTTGATTTATGAAGAATGGTTGATGTTGTTTCCCTAGTTTCTAAGCAGAAGAAATGTAGTTCGTGTAGATATATATTGAACAAAGGATAAAGGGGGGGAGATTATTTTTCAGAAGTGAGAATAGGCAATTTGCAGGTAGATGAGGAAGAACAGAACGCTCGTGTGAGGAAAGTTAAGAAACCACGAGGCACGGGTTATCTAGCCGACTGACACCAGTCTGAACCCTCTTAGCCAACGGTGAAGAAATAAAGGAAACCAAGATTCTGCCACCCTGAAGCTTCTTTTGGGAATATTGATTTTCAGCTGTTTATTAAGTAGCCAAAGTGTCAGAGAGCACCTTTGGGCACCCCAGCACCCTCCTGGCCAAAAGAGAGAGAGGGAGAGACCTTCTTCAGAAGGTTGTTGCCTTTGCCTGATTGGAGTGAAACATGTTAAACAAGAGGGCTTCAGCAGATGTCTATTAGCTAGATACCCCTCCTCCCCTGTGACACCATCAATCAGGAGTGTGGGAGCGGTTCCCAGACATTGTTGGTCCCAGGAGGCAGGGTTATAAATTCCAGTGGCTGCTGCGTCCAGTGCTGGAATTGGTGGCAGTTCAGCTCACCCAGAACACCTCCTGAGCCCACAGCTGGACAGGGCAGAGGCTGGGTCCAGGCTGGCTGGGCCCAGGGCCTGGAGAAGAGGGGGAAATGCAGCGAGGGATGAATCAGGGTAACCTGGAGGGGAGGGAGAGGCATCAGTGCAGGTACCCACATGAACTGTCCTTGGGAAAGGTCACGTGTGTCCTGAGGGGAGAGAGCGGAGTAGAGCCCAGGCCATGGGGGAGACCCCGCCGGGACAAATAATTGCCAAATGCATCTAGGAGAGAGGTGGGAGAGCTAGGCTGAGTCTCTAGTTCCAATATAAAATAATAGAGTTGGTTCTTGTTTGTTTGTTTGTTTCTGTTTTTTATCTGCTCTGCTCTAGGTGACAATCCCAGATCCACTGGGGCTGAGAGCAGTCGCCTCATTTGTCCTCATTCCTCCATCTATGCAGCTGGAAACTTTAAACTCTGCTAGTTCATAGGCATGGGGTTCATCTGGAGGAATGGCAGGGTAGGGACCCACAAGAAGCCAGCCTCACCACCCTGCTGTTACGCTCCACCCCCACGACCACCCCATAGCCTAAGGTGAAGAGATGCAGGGTCACCTGCATGACAGGGACACAGTGTCCTCTGCCCACTCCCCCTCTCAGATAAGGTCTCACACTTTCGGGAGTCTGAATATTCCCCAAGTCTGAGTGAGGAAGAGCAAGGCAGCACAATGTGTCTGAGGCTGCCTGTCACTACTTGAGCCAAGTTAAGCCGAGACAGGGTTGAGCCACACAATGAGTGTTTATCCAAGGATGCGGTCAGTATGGAGAGAGCAGTCGCTCACCCTGGGTATTCGGCTCTCAGCCTCTTGGGGAGAAGATAGTTACCTGTAGCTGCCAGCTGCAAGTGTCACATGGAAAGGGGAGGGGAGGGCCTGCTGTCTGCCCTTCAGGAGCTCAAAGGCTGACCACAAGGTGGCTAATCTTCCAAGACTTTAGGAACAGCTCAGCCCCTTCCTGGGATGAGATTGGAATGGTCAGCCTTTCTGAGAAAGACCCCAGGAGGGGGTCAGGGTGCGGGCACAGCTGCCAAAGCAAAGCTTGTCCTGTGCTTGGTCTCTCTTCGCAAAATGCAATCTTTTCTGAGTAATGGGCCATGGAGACAGCCTGTGTTCCGTACAGCCTGTGTCATCCTCCAGTGTCCCAGGGCCTCATGTTTATAGTTTGCAAGTGATGAGTAAACAACTGCAGCTCTATTCTTATTAAAAGCCCTTCTGCACTATGAGAAGCTGATTTCCAAAGACCCCCAGGAGATGCCTCAGGCCAGCATGGATGACAGGGCTGGGCCTCAGCTTTGCTCTTCCCTTCTGCCTCTCTCCTCACAAGCCTTATTTTTGTCTCCTAAAGAGACTATCGAAAAGCAGGCAGCAAAACCTGTAAGACTGAGCATGCCAGGCCCCCTGTACCCCCTGGAGGCACCACCTGTGAGGAGAGCCCTGGGTTAATGTTCAGCATAGGGCAGCTGTGCCTGCGCCTGAGCACCAGGCTGTGGCTGGTGCCTCCCCACCTCTCCTCAGCTTTGTTGGCCTGCTCCTCCTCAGGAGCCTCCTGCCCACTCTGTTCTGCTTCCAGGCCCAGGGGTGACTGTGCCAAAGGGATTTGTTGGTGAGAGGAGAACCCCTTCATGAGGGGGGAGGAAGGCAGGGAGGCTGCCATCACCTGAAGGCTTAGGGGAGGTGAGCAGAGCAAAGGCTGGATTCAGGGCTTGTCACAGAGCTCTGGTGGCCCAAACCCCAGGGGAAGACTGAGGAGAGCACCTGTGGAGAGAGACAATGTAATTGCATCCGGCCAGCTCTCCTCTTCCCCGGGGGTTACTAACATGTCCCCATCCAGACAGCAGGGACAGTGGACCAGCCCAGGGCAGGGAGCTCTTTTCCAGACAGAGGGCTGCGGTGGGGTGGGAGTGGAGCACCAAGCCTGGCCCAGGGAACCAGGTAGGTAAGTGGCAGCCACAATCACAGAGGGAAAGGGGTCCCCAGAAACACAGACCAGGGGTGGCGAGTGGGAGGTTAGCTGGGAGTCACGGCCTCCTGTTTCTCCCTCCACATCCGCGACCGCCCCCACCCTCATGCCTGGAAGCAGAGGGTCCTCCTAACAGCCACCCACCCTCTGCCACCCCTTGCAGCCTGGTGGGTGTGGCACAGGCGCCCCTGTCCCCACCTTCTCTGGGCCTGTTAAAACACCCCCCCTTCTGCCCCCTGATCTTGGTTTGTTCCTGATCTCATGATCTCGCGAGATTTCACCCCCAAAGGAACCAGTGCACAGTTGCAGGAAGCTTGTGAGGCGAAGCCCCCTAACTCTTCCTTCCCGCCAGCCCCCCTGCTGTGCAGGAGTCCCAGTGGTGAGGAGCACAGCCTGTGGAAAAGGTAAGCACACACTCTGGGTTCTTGCTGTCTCCGGGGGTGAACTTGCTGTCTCCAGGAGTGAACTTCCTCTAGTCACTGGTAACCCGCAGCCCCTCCCCCGCTGGCTGTTTCCATCTGAAAAGGAGTTTCCACCTGGTTGGAGTGAAGGCCTGAGTTCCAAACCTGGCTCACAGGCATGAGGCCTTCCGCTTGCTGCGCCAGAGTGGGAGCTCGCTGAGGGGACTTACACACAACAATTCATGGAACTCCGGCGTTGGCCCTTATTGTGTGACCTCAGCTGGCTGCGTTTGCACTTGACCAAGGGCGCCCCCACAGCCCCAGGCGCCAACTCCCCTGGGATCTGGCTCCTGAAGTCTGTGGGCTCTCAGGCCAGCCCAGCCCTGCTCAGGGCGAGGGGGACAGGGAAGGGGCAGAAAAGTGGCTGCTGGACGGTGGGCAGTGTCCAGGAGAGAGAGGTCGCTTTCCGCAGAGCACCAGGCCCGTCACTCATCATTGTCCTCTGGTTCAGCTGGTGAGAAAGCAGTGGTCAGGCTGGGAGATAAGAGGTGATTCCCTAGAGCAGCAGAGCCCTCTCCTGGTGTGTGTGTGTGAGTGTGCGTGTGCCTGAGTGTATGTGACTGTGAGTGTGTGAATTCTCACCTGATGATATGTTCCTGGGTTCCTTTGAATTCCTATCACTGATTAAGGTATTACATACGTGTTCTTATCCCCCACTGCCCCCACACCCCCACCCTCACCCGGCGAGTTTGCCCTCATGCTCACCCCCTGGTGTCTGCGTCCATTGGCTAGGCTTATAGGCATGCATACAAGTCCTTTGGTTGATCTCTCCCCCTTAGCCCCACCCTCCCCTACCTTGTCTCTGAGGGTGATGGTCTCATCCATGCTTCTCTGTCTCTGGATCTGTGTTTGTTCTTTGGTTTATGTTGTTCATTATAATCCACAGATGAGTGAGGTCATGTGATATTTATCTTTCTCGGACTGACTGACTGGCTTTGCTTAGCATAATGCTCTCCGGCTCCATCCATGCTGTTGCAAATGGTCAGTGCCCCTTCCTTTTTTGTGACAGCATACTATGCCAATGTGTCGATGTACCACGGCTTTTTAACCCACTCATCTGCTGAACAGCACTTAGGCTGTTTCCAAATCTTAGCTATTGTAAATTGTGCTGCAGTGAACATAGAGGTGCATGTATCCTTTCTGAGTGGTAATTCTAGGTTCCTGGGATATATTCCTAGAAGTGGGATCACTGGGTCAAATGGGAGTTCCCTTTTTAGTTTTTTGAGGAAACTCCATACTGTTCTCCATAGTGGCTGCACCAGTCTGCATTCCCAGCAGCAGTGAAGGAGAGTTCCTTTTTCTCCGCATCCTCACCAGCACTCGCCCTTTGTTGATTTGTTGGGGATAGCCATTCTGACAGCTGTGAGGTAGTACCTCCTTGTCCTTTTGATTTGCATCTCTTGGATGATTAGTGGCTCTGAGCATGTTTTAATGTGTCTCTTGGCCTTCCTTTTGTCCTCTCTCGAAAAGTATCTATTGCGGTCCTCTGCCCATTTTTGTGATTGGGTTTTTTATCTTCCTTTTGTTAAGTTGTATGAGTTCTCTGTAAATGTTGGAGATGAAATCCTTATCAGAGAGAACATTGGCAAATATGTTCTCCCATGCAGTGGGCTTTGTAGTTGTCTTGTTGACGGTTTATTTTGCTATGAAGTAGCTTTGAATTTTGCTGTCGTCCCATTTGTTTATTTTAACTTTATTTTGCATTGCCCCAGGAGCTGTGTTGGTGAAGAGATTGCTTCAGCATATATCTCAGACTCTGCTGCCTATGGATTCCTCTATATATTTTTCTGGTTTCCAGCTTTCTGTTTAAGTCATTATCCATTTTGAGCTTATTTTTGTGCATGGTGTAAGTTGGTGGCCTAGTTTCATTTTCTGCATGTGTCTGACCAAATTTCCCAGCACCATTTATTGAAGAGACTGTCTTAACTCCATGGTATGTTTTGGCCTCCTTTGTCAAATATTCATTGAGCTTATTGGTTTGGATTGGTTTCTGGGTTCTCTATTCTATTCCATTGGCCTATATGTCTATTCTTGTGCCAGTGTCAGGCAGTTCTGAGAACAGTGGCTTTGTAAAGCAGCTTGAAATCTGGTACTGAGATACCTCCTACTTTGTCCTTCTTCCTCAGGATCGCTGCAGCCATTTGGGGTTTGTTTTTTAAATATATTTTATTGATTTTTTACAGAGAGTAAAGGAGAGGGATAAAGAGTTAGAAACATCGATGAGAGAGAAACATAGATCAGCCTCCTCCTGCACACCCCCTACTTGATATGTGCCCCCAACCAAGGTACATGCCTTGATCGGAATCGAACCAGGCACCTTTCATTCCGGAGGCCGACGCTCTATCCACTGAGCCAAACCTGTTTGGGCTCAGGGTCTTTTTTTTTTTATTACAGATGGATTTTTGGAGAGTTCATTCTAGGTCTGTGAAATATGCTGTTGGTATTTTAATGTGGACTGCATTGAATGTATAGATTGCTTTGGGTAGTATAGGCATTTTAATGATGTTGTTTCTACCAATCCATGAACAAGGTACGTTCTTCCATCTGTTTATGTCTTCCTCTTTCTCTTTTTTCAACATCTTCTAGTTTTCTGAGTGGAGGTCTTTTACCTCCTTAGCTAAATTTATTCCTAGGTTTCTGAATTTTTTTGGTGGGATGATACATGGGATTCTTTTTTCAATCTCCTTTTCTGTAAGTTCACTATTGGTGTATAAAAATGCCATATATTTCTTGGTGTTAATTTTGTAGTCTGCTACATTGCCAAATTCATTTACTAAGATTACTAAATGTTTGAAGGAGTGTTTGTGGTTTTCTATGTATAGTATCATGTCATCTGCAAATAATGAGAATTTACTTCTTCTTTCCCAATTTGGGAACAATTTATTTATTTTCTTGTGTGATCACTCTGACTAGGACTTCCAGTACTGTGTTGAACAGGAGTGATAAAAGTGGGCGTCCCTGTCTTATTCCTGTTCTAGAGGGAAATGGGTGTTTTTTTTTTTTTTTCTTTGAGTATGTTGTTGGCTGTAGGTTTGTCATATAAGGCTTTTATTATGTGGAAGGATGATTCTTCTATTCCTACTTTGCTGAGTGTTTTTATCAGAAAAGGCTGTTGCTCTTGTTCAAATGCCTTTTCTGCACCAATTGATATGATTGTGTGTTTTTTCTCTCTCAAATAGTTTATGTGATATTTCACGTTCATTGATTTGCAGATAGTGTACCATCCTTGCATCCCTGAAATAAATCCCACTTGGCCATGGTGTATGATCTTTCTAATGCAATGCTGAATCCTGTTTGCTAGAATTTAGTTGAGGATTGCAGCATTAATGTTCACCTGGAAAATTGGCCTGTTAGTCACTTTCTTTGTGGTGTCTTTTTCTGGTTTTGGGAATATGGTAATACTGGCTTCATAAAAAGAGCTTGGAAGTATGCTGTCCTCTTGAATTATTTGAAATAGTGTGAGAAAGGTTGGTTTTACTTCTTCTTTGAATGTTTGGTCAGACTCCCCTGTGAAGCCATCTGGTCCAGAGCTTTTGTTTTTTTGGAAGCTTTTTGATTACTGTTTCAATTTAACAGTATTTATCGGTCTGTTCAGGATTTTTGCTTCTTCCTGATTGAGTTTTGAAAGCTTGTCTTTTTGTAGCAATGTGTCCATTTTGTTGAGCTTGTCCAGTTTGTTGTAGTAGAGTTGTTCATTGTGATTTTTTACAATCCTTTGTATATCTGTGGGGTCGTTTGTTACTTCACCTCTTTCATTTGTTTTTGTTTATTTGGGTCCTCTCTCTAAGTTTCTTGCTGAGCCTGACTAGAGGTTCATCAATGTTGTTTATTCTTTCAAAGAACCAGCCTTTGGTTTCATTGATCTTTTGTATTATTTTTTTTCGTCCCTACGTCACTTATTTCTGTTCAGACGTATATTATCTCTTTCTTTTTGTGAACTGTGGGCTTTCTTCTCTAATGGAGAGGCACTCTGAAACCCAGGACAAAACAGCTTTTATTTACTTGAATACACATTTGTCCTTTAGCAAAGCAAACAGGCATATCCAATTTTGGTAAACAATAGAAGAATTTTGATGTTAGGAGATTGCCTTCAGCCATTATTCCCACAGCAGGGTAACAAAATGCTGATTTTCTGCCATGCTGAATATCAAAGTCCATTCCCCTTCTGTGGGACTTCTCGCATTGATATGTTAACTACTTTTGGTCTTTGCCGCACAATTCCCCCCCCCCCCTTTTTTTCTTAATTAATTTAGAAAGGTGTATGCCATCTTCTGGGCTCAGATCCTTTTAAGACTTTTGATTCTGCTTCTTCAGGCTGGAAGAAAACCTAGAAGAACGAGAAAGAGAGACAATATTAGTTATTCTAAAGAGCAAATGTAAGGAGATTCAATGAAAAGGATTGAGTTCTTTCATGTCCTTTTAAGTATCGTTTTCAGGTATTTATGGAATTAGTCCATAGTAGGCTTCTCTTTGGGCTGTCAGTTCTTTATGGGCTCTTTCCAGTCACTGTTCCCTTGTGACATGACTGCAATGATGTCCGAGTTCTGGATGGTGGACCACCGGTGAGAAATGACAATGCAGGTCTGACCTCTTTTGGCTTTGTCAAGAGCCACCAGCACCTAGGCACAGCAGATGACAGCTAGCGTAGCAAGGCGTGTTCACCATCCCCCATCTCTAGATGTTTCTCCTCTGTCTCCTCAGCATGTTGCTTGTGGCCCTGCTGTCTGTAGTTGGAGTAGTCTGGTCAGTTCCTCTCTCAGATTCATGTTGCAGGAATCCACACAGGCTTGGAATAGTTTTCTGGAAATACACAAGCATATCCTTGACCAAAGAATAAT
Organism: Myotis daubentonii; assembly: GCF_963259705.1. NCBI lineage: Eukaryota > Metazoa > Chordata > Mammalia > Chiroptera > Vespertilionidae > Myotis > Myotis daubentonii. The sequence goes on along the minus strand of NC_081862.1, from coordinate 10,617,937 downwards.
AAAGGGACCCTTCCTTAAACCAGACTAGTTATCTTTCCATTTAACCAGACCATTTGGCATTGGCTTAGTCTGACACCAGTGTTATTCTATGGGTGTCTTGCCATCAGCATTACAAGGGCAAAATTTAAAGTAATTAAGGCTTGGTGTGGTCTACTTACAGGAGATTTCTTCACTATTCCCCCACTTTTGTTTTTCAAGTTGGGATTTTAGAGCCCTTGTAGTAGATGTAACATGCATGGAGGGCATTTCTTCATAATCTGTTTTGCCGGCTATACAGTATTTCGGCAGACTGATGTAAAAGCTTGTGAAATTCTGTGACCTGCTTAATAAAATAACTAACTCACAGACATATTCATTTTTTTTGTTAAAGGACCCGGGCTTGTTTAAATAGTATAGAAAGGCTTCGGTCACCGAGCCATTTTAATTGAGTCGTTGCAGTTCTGTTTACCAAGCCAGCAGCATAAGCAGATAATAGATAATAACAAGAGGCTTTTGGAAATACTGCAAGTCAGCCTTGATCATTTCTAATTCGATTCTTTGCACAGAAGTATGACTGGTCTGACTGACTTGGTCTGAATTCATTGCAGTATAAGCAGCTTTACCGTGAGATGAACTATCAGTAAAAACAGTGACTTCTCCAGGAATAGGTTTCTGCCTATTCGATCTATGTTCCCCTGAATATTCTTTCATTTTTATTTGCTAATTTAAATCTGTCTAAAATAAGGCTAATTTCCTAACTTCTATTGTCATTGGGTGGGGACAGTAAATGACACTAATTGGATTTCTGCTATCAGCCCTCTATATACACACACACACACACACACACACACACACACACACATACTACTGTTGGTCTTTGCCTCCAGCACTTTACTCTGAGGTTTGCCAGTGTGATCAATGCTTCTTTGTGTCTGGATGTCTTGTTGTTCATCAGTTAATGTTGTTCATTGTATTCCACAAATGAGTGAGATAATGTGATATTTCTCGTTCTCTGATTGGCTCAATTTGCTTAGTGTAATGCTCTCCAAGTCCATCTGTGCTGTTTCAAATTATGAGAGTTCATTCTTTGTTACAGCAGTAGAGCATTCCATTGTATAGATGTTCCACAGTTTGTTAATCCGTTCATCTGCTAATGGGCATTTAGACTGTTTCCAAATCTTAGCTATTGTAAATTGGGCTGGTATGAACATACAGTTGCATATATCTTTCCTGGTTGGCCTTTCTCAGTTCTTGGGATATATACCTAGAAGAGAGAACACTGGGTCAAAGAGGAGCTCCATTTTCAATTTTTTAAGAAAACTCAATATGGTTTTCCACAGTGGTTGCAGCAGTCTGCATTCCCACCAGCAGTGCACAAGGGTTGCTTTTTCCCTGCATCCTCACCAGGACTTGTGGGTTTTTTTTTTTTTTTCTTTCTGACAGCTATTCTGACAGGTGTGGATTGGCACCTCAGTGTCGTTTTGATTTGCATCTCTTGGACTGTTAGTGCCTCTGAGTCTTTTTTCGTATGTCTCTTGGCCTTTTACAGGTCTCCTTTTAAAAAGTGTTAATTTAGGTCCTTTTCCCATGTTTTGATTGGATTGTTTATCTTCCTATTGTTAATTTGTGTGAGTTCCCTGAAAACTTGGGAGATTCAACACTTATCCGAGATACCATTGGCAAATAGGTTCTCCTGATGCAGTGGGCTTTCTGGTTGTTTTGTTCAGAATTTTGTTTGCTGTGCAGAAGATTTTCATTTTGATGAAGTCCATTTGTTCATTTTCCCTTCCGTGTGCATTGCCTTTGGAGCTATATCATTAAAGATACTGCGAAGACATATCTGATATATTGCTACATAGGCAATCTTATAAGTTTTTTTATAGATTCTCATTTGATGTTTAAGTCCTTCATCCATTTTGAGTTTATTTTTGTGAATGGTGTAAGTTGGTGGTCTAGTTTCATTATTTTGCATGTATCTTTCTAATTTTCCTAACATTTTTTGAAGAGACAGTCTTAATTCCATTGTATGCTCTTGCCTCCTTTGTAAATTAATAATAGAGCATAATGACTTGGGTCCACTTCGGGGTTCTCTGTTCCGTTTCAGTGGAGTATATATATGTCTTTTCTAGTGCCAGTAGCAGGCAGTTTTGAGAATGGTGGCTTTATAATATAGCTTAATATCTGGTATTGTGAGCCCGCCAACTTTTTTCTTCTGCCTCAGGATTGCTCTGGCTATTTTTACTCCGTTTGAATTTTTTCGAGGATTTTTTTCTGTATCTGTGAAATATTCTGTTGGTATATTCATGGAGATTACAATGAATCTATAGATTGCTTTTGGTAGTATGGACATGTTAATGATGTTAAGTCTACCAACCCATCAACATGGTATATTAATCCATTGGTTGATATCTTTATGTCTTTTTCAATGGCCTGTAGTTTTCCAAGTGCAGTTCTTTTACTTTCTTTATGAATCAATAAAAATATACAGTTTTTAATTATAAGCCTGTGTTTTCTATCAAAATTACTTCTTGCATGAATTTTGGGACACCCTTTACTTAGGCGACTCCTGTGAAAGGGCCATTCGACCCACAAAGGTGTCGGAACCCACACGTTGAGAACCGCTATTCTAAAATGTCAATTAAATCTAATGAATCCAGTGTGTCCATTAGAGGCTCTGCATCCTTGTTATTTTTTTCATATGGAAGATCTATCCAGTGAAGTCAGAGGGGTGATAATTTTGTCACACTCTCTGTGAAAGTCTTCTAGAATTTTTGTTTGTTTGTTTTGATTTTTTGTTTATTTGTTTGAGATATATATATTGAGGTGCTCCTATGTTGGCTGAATATATGTTTACTAGGGTTATATCGTCTTGTTGGTTGGTCCCTTTAGTATCATGCAGTGACCTTTATGTCTCTTGTGATGGCCTTTCTTTTAAAGTCTATTTTGTCTGATATGCGTATTGTTACTTCGGCCTTTCTGTTTCTTTTCCATTTGCATGGAAAATTTTCCCATTCCTTCACTCTCATCCTGTGTGTGTCTTTTGTTTTGAGGTGGTGCTCCTGCAGACAGCATAGACTTGCATCATGTTTTTGTATCCATTTTGCTCCACTACACCTTTAGATTGGAGCATTGACCCATTTACATTTAGGGTTATTGATAGGTATTTATTTCCTTCCATTTCGTTTCTGTGTGGCTTACTTTCTGTCTCTGTTTCTCCTTCTCATTACAGCAATCTCTGTAGCATTTCATGTAAAGCTGGCTTGGAGATGATGTACTCCTTCAGCCTTTTTCTGTCTAGGAAGCTGTGTAATTGACCGTCTATTTTGAATGAAAGAATTGCCAGATATAGTAATTTTGGTCTCAGATCCTTGCTTTCCATTAACTGGAGTACTTCATGCCATCTTATTCTGGCCTGAAGAGTTTCTGATGAGAGATCAGGAGTCAGCCTTATGGGAACTCCTTCGTGGCTAACAGTTTTCTTTTCTCTTGCTGCCTTGAAGATTCTCTCTTTGTCTTTAATCTTTGGCATTTCAATTATGATGTGTCTGGGCACGGGTTTGTTTGGGTACTTCTTCTTTGGGGTTCTATTTGGCTCTTGATCTTGTGTGGGATTTTCCTTTACCAGGTTAGGTAAGTGTTCTGACATTGTTTCTTCAAAGACCTTCTCTATGCCTTTCTCCCCTCCTGCTTCTTCTGGGACACTGGCTATGCTGATACTGTTATGTAAGTTTTTGTTTTGTTTTTTTAAATCTTAATTTTTCTGTTTTTTTTTTTAATTGGGTGATATTTTTAACTCTGTTCTAAATCAGTGATTGGATCCTCAGCTTTCCCTAATATCTGCCTATTTCTTCTAATGTGTTCTTTATTTGTATTATGTCATTTTATATCTAGGACTGTTCTTCTTTTCATAGGCACTATATCTTTTTTCATGCTGTTGAGCTCTTTTACCTTCATAACTCTGAAGTCAGATTCAGATAAATGTCTTCTCTGTGCTTCATCTCTCTCTATATCTGGAGAATTCTCTTGTTCCCTCATTTGGGGGTTGTTTCTTTATCTCCTCTTTCTGGCTTTCTGTGTGGGTTTGTGATGACGATTTAGGTAGATCCTGTCTGCCTCTCAGTCTCTAGTGCAGAACATTGTTAAAGGATGTTTCTGACTAATTAGGTCAGGCAAAGACTCAAAGCCTCCAGAGGCCTCCTCTGTCTATAGACTGATAGGGTTCCAACTTAACTTGCCCCCAAGGCTTTGGTCCTCAGGTTATAGCAAGAGTTTGTTTCAACAGGGTGGGGCAGTTGCCTCTGCCTGGAGGTTAATTGTTATTTATAATCTCTTCAGTGTCCTCAGGGCAAGGTGTTTCCCAGTAGTGTGTGTTCATTGTCTCCCCTCCAGGAAAGGCAGATGTCTGCCTGGGAAAGATTTTCTCTGCTGCATGAGGAAAGTACTCCTCCCAGGAAACTTGAAGTGTCTGTGTTGTGTGCTGGAACCCTGGACTCCCCAGTTCTGGCTTTTTCCCTCACAGCTCCAGTCCACTTCACCCTCCCTTTGCCAGGGCACAAGGTGTGTGGCTCCACAGGGAAATTTGTGTGATGGCCCTTTAAGAGGATACCTGAATTTCTGGCTGTCTCTCCCTGCCAGACAGTGCCCTGCTGCTATTCACATCCACAGGTTATATGGCTATTGTCCTCAGTTCTGGTGCTCTCTGCTAGGAGGCCCAGCTTGGGGATTAGACCCAGAGTTCTCAGTGGCCGTCCTCCACAGCTGAGATATCTCTCTGGGACTTCAGTTGCTGTCTGTGGGTGTCAGGCCCGCCCCTTCAAGCCTCCTCTCCTCCTCTCCTCCTACCAGTGTCTAAGTGGTCTCCACCTTCGGTGCTCAGGTGTCAGGGTTCTCTCCTGTGAGTTTTCCATTGATTATTAGGAAGTTGTTCTGTATTTTAGTTGGAATATCAGTTTGTTCCTGGGAACATGTCCCTGTAGCATCCACTTATTCTGCCACCATTCTTTTAAATATGTTTTTCTTTATCTCAGAGAGAAATGGAGAGTGAGTGAGAGTTAGAAACATCAATGATGAGAGAGATTCATTGATCAGCTCCCTCCTGCTTGCCCCAGACTGAAGATTGAGCCCCCACCCAGGCAAGTGCCCTTGACCTGAATCAAAACTGGGGCCCTTCAGTCTGAAGGTCGGTGATCTGTCCACTGTTCCAAAGTGGCTAGGGTTCTGCCACCTTTTTCAATCTTCTTCAGAATCCCTCTGCATTGTAAAGTCCCTGCCAACATTCTTGTCTAATACGCTCCTTTTCATGTGGTTTCAGGATGGAGTTGTGCATGAAGGCCCTAATGTCCTGTGAGTGCACATTCTGATCAATAGCACTGTCAGGAAATGTGCATTGAGGCATGCTCAGTAGGCATATAATAACTTAAACCTGCCATGTCTCTTACTGTTTCTGTTTCTGTTAGGATCATGATGGAGCTCAACTAAGGCTCTTATTTCAAGTAGGGTTGGAAGGACATACTCTTCATTTCAACACGTGTTCTTCTGAGAAACTTTCGTAGTCGTGCCCTACTCTAAAATGTATGAGGCCATTCCATTATAAGGCCAGATCTTTTATCAGGACAAGGCATTTATTTTTATTGAATGAAAATTCAAGCCAAAACCGGTTTGGCTCAGTGGATAGAGCGTCGGCCTGTGGACCGAAGGGTCCCAGGTTCGATTCCGGTCAAGGGCATGTACCTGGGTTGCGGGCACATCCCCAGTCGGGAATGTGCAGGAGGCAGCTGATCGATGTTTCTCTCTCATCGATGTTTCTAACTCTCTGTCTATCTCCCTTCCTCTCTTTAAAAAAACAATAAAATATATTTAAAAAAAAGAAAATTCTAAGAATCACATAAATATATAAAGATATAATTTGTACTTCCAACAATCATATACGTATTGAAGAAATACGGAGACTAAATAACTACATCTTAGTCAATAGGATACAAGTACAGTAGGTCCTCGCGTTACATTGTTGCCAAGTTCCTGCAGTGGGATGTAATGCAATATTCGCGTAAGTCAGAACCCACCTACATAAGCACGTATGTCACTCACATGGAGCACACATACACAGCAGTAATGGCGTGAAACAGTAAAAAATAATAAATAAATAAATAAATAAATAAATAAATAAATAAATAAATAAAAAGATAACAATTCCTGACCTTTCCTTGTGGTACATGAATAATAATAAAACATAAAGCACATATGTGCATACGTAGAAATGATCAAAATTTTTTTTAAATAAATAAATGGGGAATGGCGACGTAACCACAAAACTCATGTACTTCGAGTCCAACGTAATCCAAGGAACGTCTGCATTATCACAACAGGCTGAAAAGTGATCAGTGTGGATTCCGATGGTCTGTTTTTAATGAAAATAGGGTGGAAAGGGACACTTGAAAGAGTCTGGCAGTGAAAGTTGCTAAATCAGAGCATGCACATAGTTGTGAAGAAATCAGGTAAAAGTGACTTGTTCATATTAGGAAAGAGATGTTTTAAAGTCTAACATAGAGACCCTCACTCTAAATTATGTTGGAAAATTGAAAGTATTGAGAGCATCAGTGAAGTTAAGAAGAATAGGCCTCTGCACTTGAATACAGACAAGCAGCCTGCCCATTTCAATTTTGGATGAGCTAGTGAGCAAAGAAAATTAGTGAAAGGCTCATTTAGGAGCATTGGTGGAAAGAATTAGCCCTGAAACATAGTACTGTTTGTGGGAGATGTAATAGTTCTCATATTTTGAAGGAGATTAGTGCCCTTCATATAAGCCATTAAATAATATCGCTAAAGAGCAGTAAAATCTATATGGCAATCATTACCAAAATTCAGGTTATACCTTTAAATAATTCAGCATTAGAAGAGAACCATGCTAAATCAGTGATAAATAATAAAATGACTCGAGGCCCGGTGAACGAAATTCAAGCACCGGTGGCGTCCCACAGCCTGTCCTGCACCCTCGCACAATCTGGGACCCCCCTGGGAGATGTGGGACTGCCAGGTTAGGTCTGACACCTCCTGAGGGATGTAGCAGTGCACGAAACGGCAGGCAGCCAGGCAGGAGCCCAAGCTGGAGCCAGGTGCTCTGTTCCCGCTCGTCCAAGCCCCACTCCACCTGCCACCTCTGCTTCGTAGCCTTGTCACATAGGCAGCAGAGGCTCTTGCTGTCACAGCTGCACTTTCCAGCCATTAGCCCGCCTTCTGGCTGAGTGATGTTCTCGCTGTGGGAGAGCATTGACCACCAGGGGGAAGCTCCTGTGTTGAGCGTCTGCGTCCTGGTGGTCAGTGTGCATCGTACCAACCACTCATAATGTCGCTTACGCTTTTATATATATAGATATGTGTGACCAATTTGGCATGTCCTGGCCCAATAGAATATTAGTACTCACAGATGATATCTTGCCACTATTAGAACACCCGTGGCCAGGTGCATGGATTTGTGCACATTGAAAGGAAATTAATTAGAAGAAATATTTTAATACTGCTATTTTCCCTTTCTCTATAATAGCAGTGTCAACCAAATGCAGATTGACAATGACAATTTGAAACACATGCATGCAATTGGCGCCAGCAAGAGCTTCATATGCATGGCACATGCATGAGTCACCTTAGCCATATAAATATGTGTGTGTGTGTGTGTGTGTATTTAGATAGACAGACAGATAGATGGATAGAGAATAAACTTGCTTAATTAGACCTGCTTTCTGATTTAGCTCAACTTTTTCCAACCCACTGAATCACCTTAACTTCTCTTCCAGGTAATTGTCAGCAACACAGCAATAAATATCAACACAAAGCACATTATTATTGTAGTTCATGCGGGGAGAACAACGGGTAAAATATTTAACTGCAGCAGTGTTTGACTTTGTTCTGCACAGTGAGATAACCTGAAGTCATTTTCAGGTTCCACCATTTCTTCCTTTTTTTCAGTCCGGTCAAGATTCTAAGCTTTCAAAATCTCCGTTTTCTGGCTAATGAAGAGAAAATAGGATACCTCCGAGTCTACCATCTACCTACACCAGAGCTTTGAGTAAGGGGCGGGCTGTGCAGGGTGACACCCACTGCCCCGTCCGTGATTGGAGGAGGCTTTTGAGGAGCCCACCCAGAAACAGCAGGCTGGGCCTGGCCAGGTGCCTTCTGTACCACATGTTCACATGACCAGCGCCTGTGCATGAGCCCAGTGTGCACCCACTCAGCACACCAGGGCCTGGTTGCATGCACTAGTGAGCAAGCACCTTGCCTGGACTCAGCAGGCTCTGCACCACCTGCTCCTTTCACAGCACCAGTGTCAGAGCCAGGGGGCATCCAGAGTCAGGCTGTGTTGGGAGACTGAGGGGCTCCTGGGGGCAGCGCGCTTCCTCTCAGTTCCACTAGGGGGCCTTCAGCTGCAGGGCGCCTGAGGATTCACAGTGCACCCCAGGGCCTTTGCACCAGGAAGGACAGGGCAAGCAGGATGGCCCAGAAGGATTTTGGCTTCACCTCGGTGCAGGAAAGTGGTGAAACCCAGGACACAAGGGCACAGGAGGTTCAGAGGGCAGCTTTGGGGCTGGAGTGGGAGGACTTCATGCAGGTTGGGGAGGCTGAGACCCTGGAGCTGAGGTTGGACACAGGCCAGGAGGTTTGGCTTGATCTCGAGTGCGGGAGAGGGGAGGACCGGGTGGCTACAGAGCAGTGTGTGCAGGGTGACTAGAGTGAGGTGCAGCAGGGAACCCAGAGTGAGGAGCAAGGGGAAGACAAGGATGGACTGGGGGAGGAGTTTCAGGCACAGGCTCAGTTTGTCCTGTGGACAGAGGGCCTTCTGCAGGTGGTGCCATGGCAGGGCACGTGGGCAGGGGAGGAGGTTTTCCCAGATCTGCAGGTGGGGAGGCAGGAGGAGGTGGTGAGTGAAGAGCAGAGGCTGGAGGCACAGGCTCCAGGTGACCCACAAAGGAGTGACCACCAGGAGGAGGGGTGGATGGAGGAGCCATTAATTGCAGGGGAGCAGTTTGTCCTGGAGGGGGAGGGGAAGTGCACCATGGAGGCAGTGGAACAGGTGGGAGAGGTGGAGCCTCAGTCCAAGGCCAAAGCAAAGCCAGAAGAAGAGGAGCCAGTGCAGCAGGAGCAGGCCCAGTCGGGGCCCGGGGCCAAGTTAACCTGGTCCCCTCTGGAGGTGCTCCAGGCCCTTCAGTTGGAGATGGAGCCCGTGAACGAGCAAGCCAGCAGGGCCTTCTCTCGGCTCAGGTGCAGGACTCGGCAGAGGCTCAAGCCCTATTTCGAATGGAGAAGCCTCAAGTTCCGGCGCCTCCCTGGGTTCTGGCTCACAGCTGTATCCTTGAGGGTAGAGGAGCAGGATCACAGGGAGCATGGGACAGTGCAGGAGAATGGTGGAAGCGGGGATGGTTCCCATAGAAAAGAACATTGAGGACAAGCTAGGGGCAGAGCGCCCCAGTCTGGCCCAGCATCCTGGAGACACCCTCTTTCTTATACAGGCACCATAGAAACGGTACCTGAGGGTCCAGGGGTAGAGCTCCAAGGCAGAGGCACGCATACACCAGGGGCTGATGCCCACAGACAGGGCTGTGTTGCACGGGCTCTTCTGGGACTAACTTACAGACCGTCTCTATGTCCAATTCCTCATTCAGAAGCAGGAATGTGTGATGTGTAGCCTGGCAAGCCCTCAGCACAAAACAATCTGGTGGGCATCAGGGTCTGTCAGGAAAGAGAGTGGTGCTGGGCCCCTTTCTGCCATTTATGGAGAAGGAGTGGCCTTAAGGGAAGGAGAGGCCAGGCCAGGCCAGGCTGCTCTTCCTAGCTGGTCCATGCCCAGCCTCCAGGGTGCAGGCTTCTTGACCCAAAGCAGTTTATGAACCACCCAGAGTTGTCGGCCATGATCAGCGTCCAAGATGAAAATATGCTGGGCCATATGATGGATTTGAAGGTAAGTGCACCTGCTCCACGGAGTGGTGTAGAGCAGGTGGGGAAATGGCCTGTCCCTGAAAACAGGGACAGGCGGGAGCACTGGGCTGCGATTTCACTCCCTGGATCCACTTTCCTTCTGCAGGTGAGGGAAGTCAGGCATCCCTGGGGTTGCTGCACCATTAGCCTGTACTTCCGCAGCAACCCCTACTTCCACAACCATGTGATTGTGAAGGAGTATCTCATCACCCTCACAGGTAAGAGGAGGCTCCCTGCATGGGCTGCAGCTGGTGGTGGGCAGGGATGGAAGGCGATGTGCGCAGCTTCACATACCCATCTCCTGCAGGATACAGGGTGTCCCGTGCCACTCGCATTCAGTGGTCCCAGCATTGTGAACGAGAAGTGTACAGCCACAGGCTCCAGGACAGCAGCGCCAGCTTCTTCTACTGGTTCTCTGACCACAGTGTGGCAGCATCTGGCAGGATTGCTGAGGTGGGATGTCACTGGCCATGCCAGCATACAGCTTCCTGTGTCCGCCTGCTGCTTGCGTTTCTATTTGGGTCCCTGTGCTCTCCTGACCAAGCTCTGTTGGCTCTACCAGATCATCAGCAAGGACCTGTGGCTCAATCCTCTGAAGTATTATGAGAGGACGATGGCCCCCAGTGAGCGGACAGGACGGGTGAGGAGGGGCTGCCTGGGCTCTCCCTTGGTGTGCTGCCAGGTTCCTGGGCCATTACTTCTTTCTCACGGGGACACCTGGATGCTGGGAGGGAAACAGCCTGTAACACCAGGTCCCTAGGGTATGTGCCTGAGGCAGGAACTACCAGTCCAACAAGGGCAGTGCAATTCCAGCTCAGGCAGGGGGGCTTAGGCAGGAGGAGGGAGTGTGCATGCCCACTGTCACTCAGAGTCAAAGCAGATTCCTTGAGCCACTCCTCTGAACTCTCCCTCTAGGCTGCTCACAGCACCTTGAGGCCTTGACACCTGCCCCTCAACAGGGGCTGGCATGACATGTTCTTCCTATACTCCTTTCCACAGGTGTCTGCGAATCTTCCTCATGCTGAGGCCTAGGCTGCTGTGCTGCCACACCGCATTGCTCTATGGCTCCTCACCACCATCTCCTATTTCCCCAAGGTCTCCTCTTCCTCCTGGGGCCAGTGGGAGAGGCTTGCTCCTTATCAGTATCTTAGGGTGCGAAGTGTGGGCCACAGAGCTGGAGGAATCCTTGTTTTGCAGCCTTGTCAGAGGTTCTTCAATCCTTGTATCCATTTAGGTTTTCCAAGGAGAATAACTCATTTGTCCACCCTCCCACACTGGAAAACGCGGCAGCATGCCATGACGAAATAACACACTGCTTCATTTTGTATGCTGTTCACTTCAAAGACTTTATGCACTTATGGTCATAGACACCCTGGGAAATTTAGGGCCATGAATATAACTCACCATCCAAACAGATTGTTTTTACGTGTTTGCAGTAAAATCAGACAAGAAATCCCATGTTGCAGAACACTTTCTTCTGAAAATTTTTGTAATGTTAGTGTTTAAGGTTTTACAAAAAGTAATAGATATGTCTCTTTCTTTTTAATCTACTGACCTCCCCCCGGCTTCCTCTATCTCTAGTCTCTTGTTCTTGCCACCCACTCCCAGTGTCTTGCCTCTGTTGGTCTATTGGTTGTGTTTATATTCTGAATATTTTAACAATACAATATGCAAAATTTAAACATTTGAGTATATTGTAATTTAAATCAGCACTTATGAAACAACCTTGTATAATTCAAACCTTTCCTCCAATCCTGAAACTTCATAATGGTGCATACAATTCTTTTTTTTTTTTTTATAATTTTGAAATTGATATGTTTTTTTTAAATATATTTTATTGATTTTTTACAGAGAGGAAGGGAGAGAGATAGAGAGCTAGAAACATCTATGAGAGAGAAACATTGATCAGCTGCCTCCTGCACATCCCCCACTGGGGAAGTGCCCGCAACCCAGGTACATGCCCTTGATCGGAATCGAACCTGGGACCCTTCAGTCCGCAGGCCGACGCTCTATCCGCTGAGCCAAACCGGCTTTGGCTAATTCTTGATGCTTCCCCCAAACCTACCATTTGCTTTTAGTCATTCTTAAATAACAGAAGCCAAATCCTTTACAATACAATGTTGTCTGTACCTTATCATTTTTAATTCCAGTGTCTAATTCTTCTGTCACAGGGGCTTCCCCCCTGACTCCCCGATTGCCCAATCAGGTAAGCTACTGTAGTGCATGATTCACTCTCTCTTGCGTACATGGTGTATCCTGTGATCGCCGCCAGCACCACACTCAGGACCCCTTACCGGTGTGTCCAATCGGCTGTGGCAGTAATTGCTGTGCCCCCATCATACCCATCTTCTGTGTGGCTCTAATAATCATCACAGGGACTGGACCACCATAAGTCCGAGGGGGCCTTCGTGCTGGCGGTGTTCCAACTGAGCCTCCTGTAAAGTCAGTGACCAAATAACAATAATTGAACCTCTTTATGAATAATTTTATGTCAGTATGACATGACACTAGTAAAGTCTTAACTATTTTGAAAACCTATGCTTTTATCTGCCTGACCTAAAAAGGGGTCAATGAGGCTGAGGTAGACAAGGGAGCTTACATTCATTTAAAATACAGCTGAAGAATAAGGTTTTAACTTAAATAATTGATTATGAATGAAAATGAAGGCCCATTCTGTGGAAATGGGCTGAAATTCTGACCTTCATATTATTTCTATGGTTCACTCTGTCCAGTGCTCCTTCTGATTAAAAATGTTAAATTACCTCTTGGCTGCTGTGCCTAAGTTGGTGGAGCACCAGCCTTGGCACTGCAGGATCTGCTATTTCATTCCAGGTCAAGGGAATGTGCCTGGCTTGTAGTAAACCAATGGATGGTTCCTTCACTCTCCCTCTCACTTACTCCCCCATCCATCTCCCTCTCCCCCCTACTTCTCCCTCTCCCTCTCCTTCTCCCTCTCCCTCTCCCCCTCCTTTCCTCTCTCCCTCTCCCTTTCCCCCTCCTCCCTCCCACTCTTATTTCCCTCTCCCTCTCCCCATCCCCTCCCTCTCCCCCTCCCCCACCCCCTCCCCCCTCATGTTGAAACAGGCCAACAATGGAAAAGGTCCTCTAATGTGGATTAGCAAAAACAAAACACACAGATACATCACGTCGCTTAAATATAATAATACCAACATTGAAAAAATACTCCAGGCACCTTAAAGTGACTGAAAATCCCAATACACCAATGTCTAAGCGGAAAATAGATTGAGAGGCTGTAGGGCCACAACACAGGTGTAGAGCTGAGAAGGGGCTTGAAAGGGGCTGGCGACCCAGCTTCCTGCCTGAGGAGGTCCTTATGGTACAGAGCCCCAGTTTTAGTTTTCAGAGTGGTGGTGTCGATTTAATAAAGGGAGATCTACTCACTGCCTCTCCAATAACACAGAGGCCCCCAGCTTACCCCTACCCCATCTCCTGTTCCTCTGCTCCTTGCTTATCCCTCCTGCAGGCATGATGGTCATCTTTCATATTCACCATGCCAGGCCCTTCCCTGCCCCAGACTGAGGGTCAAAGTATGTAGCAAAAGGAACTGACATTGACCATCTAGCAGCACCACCCTGCCAAGAGCTTCAGAGCAACAGCCCCCCTGAGACTGGGAAAACACCATGCCCTGGGATGTCTTGGAGGCTTGGGCCCAGTGGCCTCCTCTCACCACCACATGCAGGTGGATGTGATATTCCTCCTTTGGGCCCTCTGCTTGTGCTTAAGCTCCAAAGTTATTGGGAAGTGGATGTCTTCTGTTCCAGACAGGGATTCTGCCAGGATATGGCGGTTGGTAGGGGATCCTCTGCTTAAAGGCACACCCTCATTTGTCCATGAGTGCTGTTCCTGTGTGAGGTGGGACGTCTGGGGGTACAAGATGTATCAAAAGAGATTTTATTCCCGACACCTGGGTGCTGGTGGGTTGAGACAGAGAAAGTCATCAGTCATGAGAGCAGAGAGTTTTTCTTTATTTTTTTCTGGCTGCAAGCTGCTCTGCTGACATGAGGGTCTGGTCTGTCCTTGGTTCCTCCCATGCCAGGTGTCTTCTGGTTATCTGGGCTATGCTGTGCTCAAGGCTGCAAGCTTGCTACAAGATATCTGCTAAGCAAAATAAGGTTTTCTCTGCCCTGTTTTATTCTCTTTAACCCTTTCTACAGCCCCTGGGAGGGGAGAAGTAGACGGTATAAAATGGAGGACTGGGATGCCTGGGTGAAAAGGGAAACTCACAGCACCCACAAAGTGGCTCAGGATGACTATCCTTAACAACTGACCAGGGAGAGGTAGACAAGGCATGACAGAGGATGGCAGGTGGGTGATGCCTGGTGGTTGGCACCCAGGACAGATAATGGGTAAAGAGATGATGCATGCAGACAGAGAATGGATGGGTGCTAGGAGATGATATACACACAGACATAAGTGTAGTCTTTTAATAACATTCTAGCACTGTGGTTCAAGTAATAGTATTTCCAGGGTTCTGTCTTCTTGTTTTTAAAGTTTGATAATGCCATATGAGCCATGATTATTTAGCCATCACTATTCTTTTTTTTTTTTTTTTTTTTTTTTTTACAAAAGTGCTGGACTGTGGGGTTGGAAGGATGTTGAAATGTCCGTTTTGTGTTGCAACATAGTACATTAAGCTTAGTTACTTTAGGATATGAATACAAATGGAATCGGGCTTTAAGCCTTCAAAGCACCTTGTAATTTAGATCAGCCTGCCCACCCCAGACATATCATGTCAGCAGAAATCAGGTCACTGTTGGTAAGAAGCTAATACAAGTGATGCAAACATTTCCATAGCATTAAAAGAGGTCTTGAAAATATGGTATGTGTAGTCCCTTTACCCTCAAGTTGGTATACCTTTTGAAAAAAGTATTTGTATTGATTTCATAGAGCAAGGGAGAGGGAGAGAGAAAGAAAAACTTGAATGATGAGAGAGAATCACTGAACGGCTGCCATCTCCTTGTCCCCCACTTGGGATTGAGCAAGGGGCTTGGGCTTGTTCTTTGACCAGGAATAGGACAGTGACCTCCAGGCTCACAATTGGATGGTCAACCATCACAGAGTCACAGCAGGTGGGCTAGGTGTTTAGTTTTTCAAGACAGGAACTGATGTGAGTTAGGACATTGGGTTTGCCATAACTAATTAACCTTCCCGCCCCTAAGTAACTTTTCTCTGGTTCATTATTTTTGAATCGGGCAACCAGACTGATTTTTGTAAAATATATATATCCTGATTTATTTTAAAGTAGTGGATAAGAGTTCGTTTCAATGAGTCTTTAAAGTACTAGTGAGGGAAATAGTCTTATTTCTCTTTAATCTTCAAGTCTGGCCAATGTAAGTGTGTCCCATATCCTTCAAAGTTGCCGGTGCTCCTTGCACAAGTATTCCTTAATATTACCCTGAAAGTCACACAATTTGGGCATCGTTTGGGGTACATATTTTCTTTGGTTCTGTTATATTTTCAGATATTTCCAACATATCATACCATTATTTTAAGCCACGTTCTTTTGGATTTATTAAGAATCACTCTTCCCTGGGACAAGGTAACATATGCAGATTTCTATGTCAATAACCACGCTTGTGCTTTGGCTACACTTTTGATCTTATATTTAAGTTAATTTGTGCGTATACTGGCTATGCCATATATTAAGTTGTTGATATTCAATGACTTTTAGTACATAACTCACTTATGTGCCTGGCCTTTATTTGGAGAGCCTGCTTTATGATACATCGAAGGGGGTCAGTACATATTGACCCTTTTACTTTACCTTTATCTTTTAGGGTTTGTCAACAGCCAAGAGTTGGATTTGTCTCATGATTTTTCTTGAGTTCAGAAGGCCATTTATTTGATTTATGAAGAATGGTTGATGTTGTTTCCCTAGTTTCTAAGCAGAAGAAATGTAGTTTGTGTAGATATTATTCCCAAGTGTCTTCTTTCAAGTGATGTTTTGTAGCCTGCACAATGATTCTGAATAAGACAAAATCCCTACTTATTGGGCACTTCTTTTCTATGGTAAAAATAACAAACATGCAAGGAAATGTAAATAAGTACAATCATGCATAAAAAAAGATAAGAGGAAAAATATAGGGGGTAATTATTTTTAGAAGTTATATTGGTAGGAGATAGTGTTTCTATTCATAAAATTAAGGGGAGCAAGGGATGTTTGTTGAATCTCAAATGTCGGGAAGGCGGCCGTGGTGTATAAATCTGTGGAAAACATTTTGGACCCAGAAAGCTCATGTGATTCCTTAAGGTGGGAACTGTGTCCAGTGGCTGTTTAGTTTGTGTCGCTGCCCATCAGTGTCAGACATCTTGGTGGAATATGTGACTTCAGATTTGTTTACAAAAATAATTCCAGACATCCAAAGGGTTTTATGTGGAGCAATTACAGTGACCTCAGTGTACACATGCCATGTTGATTTAGCTAAAAGATCAACCATCATGAAGTTATTGGGAGACTGGAAAATTTAAGTATGTATGTTATTCAAATTACTATATTTAAAAGGTATAATTCTAGGAACACATTTTTAAAAAAATACTTTATTGTTTAGAGGATGGGTTAGCCTGGCTAGAGGTTCATCAATCTTGTTTATCCTTTCAAAGAACCAGCTCTTGGTTTCATTGATTTTCTGTATTTTTTTTTTTTTTGGTCTCTATGTCATTTATTCCTGCTCTAATCTTTATTATCTTCTTCCTTCTGCTCACTCTGGGGTTTTCCTGTTGCTCTCTTTCTAGTTCCTTGAGATGTAGAGTTAGATGATTTACTACCATTTTTTCTTGTTTTTTGAGATAGGCCTGTAGAGCTATGCACTTCCCTCACAGGAAAGCTTTCATTGTGTCCCATAGGTTTTGGATTGTTGTTCTTTCATTGTTGTTAGTTTCCGGGATGTTTTTAATTTCTTCTTTGATCTCATTGGTAAACCAATTAATATTTAATAACATGCTATTCAGCTTCCAGCGTTAGAGTATTTTGTATGGTTTTTATTGTAGATCATTTCTAATATTACGCCATTGTGATCTGAGAAGATGCTTGGTATAATTTCAATCTTCTTGAATTTGGGGAGACCTTGTTTGTGACCCAATATGTGGTCTATTTTTGAAAATGTCCCATGAGCACTTAAGAAAAACATATATTCCACGGCTTTAGAGTGAAATGTTCTGAAGATGTCAATTAAATCCATCTGATTTAGTGAGTCAATTATGATTGCTGTTTCTTTGCTGTTAAGTTGTCTAGAGTATTTATCCAGTGATGTCAGTGTTGTATTAAGGTCCCCTACTATGATTGTATTGTTGTCGACCTCTCCTTTGATATCTTCCAGGAGCTTTTTTATGTATTTGGGCGCTCCTGCATTGGGTGGATAAATGTTTATCAGGGTTATATCCTCTTGTATTGATCCCTTTAGTATTATGAAGTGGCCTTCCTTATCTCTTGTTATGGCCTTCAATTTGAGGTCTATTTCGTCCTATATAATTATTGCTACCCCAGCTTTTTATTTTTTTCATTTCCATTTACCTGAAAAATATTTTGCCATCCCTTCACTTTAATTCTGTGTGAGTCCCTTCTTCTGAGGAGGGTTTCTTGTAGACAGCAAATATATGGGTCATGTTTTATTATCCATTCAGCCACTTGATGTCTTTTGATTGGAGCATTTAGTCCATCTACTTTTAAAGTTATTATTGAAATGTACTTGTCTGTAGCCATTTCTATTTTTTGTGCCTGTTTTCTTTCTTACCTTTTTATTTCCTCTTTTTACACCAGTCCTTTTAGCATTTCTTGCATTGCTGGCTTGGTGATGATAAACTCCCTTAGCCCTTTTTTGTCTGTGAATCTTCTTATTTCCCCTTCAATTTTGATTGATAGCCTTGCTGGATAGAGAATTCTTGGATTCAGTCCTTTGCTTTGCATCACTTTGTAAATTTCCGTCCATTCTTTTCTGGCCTGATGTGTTTCTGTTGAGAAATTATTTGATAATCTAATGGGAGATCCCTTGTATGTAACTTTCAGTCTCTCTCTTTCAGCCTTCAAGATTCTCTCTTTGTCCTAAACATTTGCCATGGTAATTATGATGTGTCTTGGTGAGGGTCTTATCGAGTGCACCTTATTTTGTACTCGGGGCTTGTGTGAATTTTTTCTTCCCCACATCTGGGAAGTTTTCTGATATTATTTATTCCAATAGGTTTTCTAATCCTTGTTCCTCTTTCTGTTGTTCTGGAACCCCTATAATTCGCATGTTGTTTCATTTCATGCTGTCTCATAGCTCCCTTAGGCTCTCCTCCTGTCTTTGAATTTTTTTCTCCAATTGCAGTTCAGTTGGGAGTGTTTTGCTTCCCTGTCTTCTAATTCACTAATTCGGCCCTCTGCTTCTCCTAATCTACTACAGAAACTTTCAGTGGTGTTTTTTATTGCAGCTATATCACTCTTCATTTCTTCTTGGTTCTTACATAATTTATTGATTTTTTTCATCCATTTCTTTTTGATTCTTACATAAGTTGTTTATTTTTTCTTCCGTTTCTTCTTGATTCTTGCATAAGTTGTTGATTTTTCCCTCCATCTGGTTTATGCATTCTAGCACCCTTAATCTGAATTCTCTTTCTGTCAAGCTGCATGCCTCTATTTCACTTAGCTGCTTTTCTCGGGAGTCCTCCTTTTCTTTCCTTTGGGGGTTTCTTTCTCTACCCATGTTTGATCTCACCGATATATCTAGATGTTGAGTCTCTCAGGGGCTGCTCCTTGGGTGGCAGTGGCTCCTCGGGCTGTGGTTGATCCTCAAGCAGTTGTGATAGCTGCTGTTCCTCAGTTGGCAGCTGCTCCTCTGGTGGGTGCTATTCACAGCCGTGGTGGCTCCTGTGGCTGGTGGGGGTAGGCTTCACACACAGCTGCCGTTCCTCAGACCAAGGATGTGCTGATCACAAGGCTGCTGTTCCTAGGATGCGGGTGGGCCACACACACAGCTTCTACTCCTTGAACTGGGGCGGACTGCTCACATGGCTGCTGATCCTTGGATGGGGGCTGGCTGCATGCTGCTGTTGTTCCTCTGATGTGGTGGGCTGCTTGTGGGGCTACTGCTCCTAGGACTTGGATACGTTGATTGCAGGTCTAATGCTCCTCAGACGGAGATGGGCTGCTTGCAAGGCTGCTGATCTTTTGACAGGAGGGAGCTGCAGGCAAGGCTGCTCCTCCTTGGACAGGGATGCGCCACTCACTGGTCTGCTGCTCGTCAGATAGGTGCAGGCTGTTGTGGCTCTGCTCCTCGGAATGGTGCGTGGTGTGCAGGGCTGCCGCTCCTCAGATGTGGGTGGTATACTCGTGTGACTGCTGCTCCTCGGACCGGGTTGGGCTGCTGCTGCTCCTCGAATGGGCCGGACCACTCGCAGAACTGCTGCTCTTCAGGTGGGGGTGGGCTGCTCGCACAGCTGCTGTTCTCCAGATTGGGCAGAGTGCTCATGCTGCTGCTGCTGCTTGGACCAGGCCAAGCTTCTTGTGCAGCTGCTGCTCCTCAGACTAGTGCAGGGTGTGCGCAGCTGCTGCTCCTCGGATGGAGGCAGGCTTCGTAGGGGTGCCGCTCCTCAGATATAGGAAGATTGCCCATGCAGATGCTCCTCCTCAGAGAGGTCAGACTGCTTGCGTGGTTGCTGCTCCTCAGACAGGGAAGCAGGCCACTCACACAGCTGCTGCTTCTTGGACAGGGGCAGGTCACATGAGGCTGCTGCTCTTTGGCTCGAGGCAGGCTGCTCATAGGGCTGATGTTCCCTGAACAAGTGCGTGCCACTCACATTACTGCTGCTCACGTGGTTGAAGAAAGAACGTGAAAAAAGTAGGACATAAGGCAACAAACAATAAAAAAGGTGAACAAAGAAAAATGCAAAAAAAATGCTAACCAAATAATAATAATGAAAAAAATGAAAAATTGAAATGGCATTCCTTAGGCTGGCTTCAGATCCCAGTTTTCAGGAATATCTGTGCTTTTTGCTGTTGTTGTTGTTGTCATTGCTGGGACAGAAAGCCCCGCTATAGGCCAGACCCTGATAACTCCCAGGGACTAATCAGATTATTTTAATCCTTCATCTCATGTAGGGTGGAATCTGGATGTGGCTGTTTTCCTTGCCTGGTGCCTGGAGGGAGGAATTAGAGCCTCAGGAGAAAATGGCTGCCCAAGTCCTGGGCTAAGGGGTGACTCAGCATTCAATTTACTGCCACTTCTCCTGTCCCACCTTCTCTTCCCAGCCTCTCCCCAGATTCCACTTGCCCGCACCTTCACCTGCTCTTCAGCTCAGGTGAGTGTCTGTATACAAAATGTCCTATGAACAGGGTTCATTGAAAAGGAACAAACAAATGCCGGCCACAGAAACAGGGCAGGCTGAGTCTCTGTAAGCTCCTCTCTTACTGGCACTGCATGGTCTGGTCAGAGCTTCAGGCTGCCCCTTTTAGGCTCAGTCCTCTGTAATTATGAAAACCAGATCCCAAATCCCCCTGTACCAACAGTCCCGCGGATCTCCTTTCCACAGTCAGGGGCTGTGCCTGTCCCAAGAGTCTTGGCTGTGTGCTGCTTGGTCTCCCTCTGACCCTCTGGGCTCAGAGGTGTGGCAAACTTTCCTGCCCAGATCCCTGGTTTTTACCTTACCAGAGGAACTCTGCCCTTCCCAGCTGTAAACTGTCTCACCACCTGAGTGTACTTCGCCAATTCTGGGTGGGTGTTACTAGTTTCAGCTGCACACTCCATTTGCTCCAGGACAAGCCGTGGGACGGGTCTGCCTATTCCGCTGCGATCTTGGCTTCTCGAGATTTATTTTTTCAAATATAATTATTGATCCCCTAATTCCCCCCCCCTTTGCCTGAAAAATATTTCTCTCCTTCCACTTTCAGTCCGTGTGAGTCCCTTATTATGAGGTGGGTTTCTCATAGACTGCATACACATGGGTCTTGTTTTATTATAATTTTAGCCATTTTATATCTTTTGAATGGAGTGTTTAGTCCATTTAGGTTTAAGGTTATTTTGATAGGTACTGATTTGTTGCCACTTTTTTCTTTATGCCTGGGTTTCTTCTGTCTCTTCTATTCCTTCTTTTTACAACAGTCCCTTTAGCATTTCTTGCATTGATGGTTTAGTAGTGAAACACTCCGGTAGATTTTTTTTTTTCTGTGAAGACACTGAATTCCTCTACAGTTTTGAATGATAGCCTTGCTGGATAAGTATTCTTGGATGTGGTCCCTTGTTTTGCATCACTTTGTATATTTCCTTTCATTCCCTTCCTGCCTGATGTGTTTCTGTTAAAAATCATTTGATCATCTAACAGGAGAGCCTTTGTAGGTAACTCTCTGTCTCTCTCTTGCAGCCTTTAAGGTTCTGTTTGTGTCGTTATTGTTTGCCATTATACTTACAATGTGTCTTGGTATAGGTCTTATTGGGTTCATCTTGTTTGGAACTGTCTGTGCTTGTGTGACTTTTTCTTCCCAAGATGAGGAAGGGTTTGTGATTATTTCTTCTTATAGGTTTCCTAATCCTTGTTCCTCATCTTGTCCTTCTGACCCCCTTAATATACACATGTTACTTTGTTTCATGTTGTCACCAATTTCCCTTAGGATATCCAACTGCTTTCTATTTCTATTTTTTCTCTCTAATTGCTGTTCAGATTGTGTTGTTCATGGTGTGTTACACTTCCCTGTCTCCTAAATCGCGGATTCAATCCTTTGCTACTTCTAGTCTACTATTGAAACCTTCCATTGTATTTTTTATTGTAGCTATTATCAATTTTTTCATTTTTCCTTGATTCTTACATAAGTTGTGGATTTCCCAGGCATCTGGTGTATGGACTTTATGATCCTTATTCTGAATTCTTTTTCAAACATATTGTATGCCTCCATTTAGTTGAGTTTCCCTTCTCGGCAATTCCTCCTTTTCTCTCCTTTGGGGTTTGTTTGTTTGTATCACCATTTTACCCATCATTGCAGAACCCAGGTGCCAGGGTGCGGGTGGCCAATGGCCACAGAGTGGATCGGCAATTCAATTGTGCACTCCAAGACTCACAGGAGGTAGTGGAGGTGGTTGGGGGCTGCAGTCCCGGTGTCCGTGGGTCTGCTGTTGCCATAAATGGTCTTTGGCCAGAGTGGCTCTAGGATCTCAGGTGATGTCTGAGGCCCATCTGGGTGGAGGTGAGGCTGGGTTCCTAGTCATAGCAGCTCTCTCCTTCAAGATGGCTTGTTTTCTTAGGACCATATTTAACAAAACAGTGTATAACATAAAAATACTAAAGATTGTGCAAGAAGCCTATTAGAAATAGAATGAAGAAACAAATCAGAACTATGTAAATACAGAGTTGCAGTCATACTGGATATTTTTTCTTTCATTTTAACTACAGAAATAATAAAAGTAAGAAATCTGAGAGTTGGTAGAGGAGGAATAAAGTACCTAATCATTTTGAATGAATGATTTTTGTTTTAAAAAATAGTTTATGTAAGACATGTACCCTGGAAATAATGAAATAGATGTTGTCAAAACAAAAATGGAGTAACAGACACATTCTAAAAAGTAATCCACATTGCCCAGTCAGTATTGCTCAATAGTTGAGCATAGAATTGTGAACCAAGATGTCTCATCATCTCTTCCTGGTCAGGACACATGCCTAGGGTGCTGGCTGGTCCACCAGTATGAGACATTTAAGGAAGCCGCTGATCAATATATTTCTCTTTCATCTATGTTTCCATCTCTCTATCCCTCTCACTTTCTCTCTCTCCAGAAAACCAAGAATAAGCCTATTAAAAGACAAGAATGGGATGTATGTTTTTTTTTTTTCCTGGAATGTGAGACATTTTAGTGCTTATTACTAAAGGTCTTTGGAGAACTTTTATTAACCAACATATATGGTTCTGTGTTGAATACTTCAAAGGAATATTGTCAATAATGAAGTGTTTCATAAACTTACCATGAAAAAGGATTCTATCATATTTGCATGAAATGCTTTGTTTGGGAGAAGAATTTGAGGTAGATCTTGATTTTAGTTGCAATAATAAGTAGGTTTCAAACAGTTTTTCATTTGTTCAGGTCAAATGTTATGTAGTGTTCATATTATGTGTACTGTTTAGTCTGTGGGTGGAAAAACAATTAAAGTAGACTACACCAAGAAACCATCTTTTCAAAGTGGGGGTGGGGAGAGGGCACCATTTCCATCAAGAAATAGAGGCGATATAAGAAGTCTGAGAAGTGAAAGAGGAGGAAGTAAGAGAAGCAAAAGTATATCCCTCAGGTGGAAATAACTTAGGTAATGTTTCAAAATCTAGGGATAGTAGGAGATCTGACTTAGGTAAACACATAATGCAATACGCAAATAAGTTATCATAGGCTTCTGTACATGAAGCCTATGTGATCATATTAACTCCTATAAATTCAATAAAGAGTGCAGAAACTGTCAGTAACTCAAATGTCATTTAAAAAATTAAAAAATAAAAGATATGAGCATGAAACCATTATTTATGTGAAAACAGTGACATTCAATGAAGTGATACACCTCAATTTCATTCATATCTTTCAAAGCAATAGAAATGATACCATTCATTAGATTGAGAATGTATACTGATGATCAATATGATTTGTAATTGCTAAAGAGGTATAGCACTTATAATAATGAATGAAATATGTAATGTGTAAAAAAAAACTCATAATGACTTACAGGGATAGAATTTAAACCTCAAGCTAAATTCAGTCTATTTTAGCATTACATTTGCCTCTAGTCACTTCAACAGTTCTCCGAAGAACTCAATTCTATTGATCTTATGTTAGAATGTTACACTTTAGGAACAAGAAGCTATGTAGGTTTAAAGTGAGGATTCATACTTATTGAACTACAATAATTTGTTCTGAAAGTACACTTCTTTTGTCTGATAAAAGGACATCAGTTCACCTTGGAAAATACCCACTGTAATAAAAGTTCATATGAGGATCCTCATAGTTCTTCTTTCACAATACAAATTAGAAAATTGGAAGATAAGCCTATTTTCTATTTAAAAATGAAAAAAAAATGCTTTCACACAGTGACGTATTATACAGCTATAAAAATGGATTCCGAGGATGGAGGCGATATAGGTAGACACGTCCCAGGTCGTGTCCTGGAGCAAATGGAATAAGCAGCTGAAACTAATAACACCCACCCCAAATTGGCGAAATTACTCAGCTGGTGAGATGGTTTGCGGCCGGGAAGGGAATAACTCCCCTAGAAAGGTAAAAAACAAAAAAAAAAAAACAAAACAAAAAAATAAAACAGGGATCAGGGAAGGAAAGTTGCCACACATCTGAGCCCAGAGGTTCAAAGGGAGACCACATGGCAGACAGGCGAGTCCCTTGGGACAGGCACAGCCCCTGACTGGGGAAAGGAGATCCAAGGGATTCCTGGCACAGGGGGATTTGACATCTGGGTTCTGTGACCACGCAGGACTGAGCCTAAAGGGGCAGCCTAAAGAGCTGACCAGAGCATGCAGTGCCAGTAAATGAAGAGCTTACAGAAACTCAGCCCTCCCCGTTTCCGCAGCCTGCAATTGTTTGTTTGTTTTCACTGAATCCTGTTCATAAGGCATTTCGGATACAGACACTCACCTGTGCTGAAGAGAAGGAGAAGGTGTAGACACGTGGAATCTGGGGAGAGCCTAGGATAGAGGGAGGGCCAGGAGAGGTGGCAGCGAATTGTGTGCTGAAACACCCCTGGACCCAGGATCTGGGCAGTCATTCTTTCCGGATGGTGGGACTCCTCTACCTAGCCCCCAGGTAAGGAGCACAGCCACACCCAGATTCCACCCTGAAGGAGATCAAGGATTAAAATAATCTGATCAGTTCCTGGGAGTTAACAGGGTCTGGCCTATAGAGGGATTTTCAATCCCAGCAATAACACAGAGCAGGGTAATGATTAAAGAACCAGCTCTGGACAGTTGACCTCCCCAAACCAGTTTTAAGTGCAATCAAGAAAATAAACCCTTGCTACTGGAAAGAAAAGCCATATAGCATCAGAGGCCAACCCAAAAACTGCCTCCCAGAGGCTGAGCCACAAACTGACTCTTAGCTAAACACAAATTAAGGCAGTCTGGGACACTAATACGGCCTGCTTTAAAATCAGGATTGTGGTTTACAACACAGAGGAACAGTGTATCCCCGGGAAATTCAACATTCTCCTGAATACCTGGCAGGACCAAGGCGAGCCAGACTGATGAGTAGAATAACCGAAGGACATTCACTACTGCAATTTTTTTTTTCTTTTTCACCTTTTAACTAAGAGACCAATTTTTTTTCTTATTTTTCCAACATCTGATTTTACCCTTTTAATTACTACATTTTATTTTTAACCAGTATTATTACTGCTACCATTTTACCATTTTTTTTAATTTTTTTTTTTTATTATTAGTTAAGGTATTACAAATGTGTCCTCATCCCCCCATTAACCCCCAACCTCCCCCCCACACACACACACAAACTCATGCTCCCATCCCCCCGTTGTCCATGTCCATTGGTTTGGCTTATATACATGTATACAAGTCCTTCTGTTGATCTCTTCCCCTTACCCCCGCCCTCCCCTACTTTCCTTCTGGGGATTGATAGCCTGATCGCTGTTTCTCAGTCTTTGGGTCTGTCCCTTTTCATCAGTCTATGTTGTTCTCTATAATCCACAAATGAGTGAGATCATGTGGTATTTATCTTTCTCTGACTGGCTTATTTCACTTAGCATAATGCTCTCCAGTTCCATCCATGCTGTTGCAAAAGGCAAGAGTTCCTTTTTTTTTTTTACCGCAGCATAGTATTCCATTGTGTATATGTACCACAGTTTTCTAATCCACTCATCTGCTGATGGGCACCTAGGCTGTTTCCAAATCTTAGCTATGGTGAATTGTGCTGCTATGAACATAGGGGTGCATATATCCATTCTAATTGGCGTTTCTGGTTTCTTGGGATATATTCCTAGTAGTGGGATCACTGGGTCAAATGGGAGTTCCATTTTTAGTCTTCTGAGGTAGCTCCATACTGTTCTCCACAGTGGCTGCACCAGTCTGCATTCCCACCAGCAGTGCAAAAGGGTTCCTTTTTCTCCACATCCTCTCCAACACTTGTTGTTTGTTGATTTGTTGATGATAGCCATTCTGACAGGTGTGAGATGATAACACATTGTCGTTTTGATTTGCATCTCTCGTATAATTAGTGACTTTGAGCAGGTTTTCATATGTCTTTCGGCCTTCTGTATGTCCTCTTTCGAAAAGTGTCTATCTAGGTCCATTGCCCATTTTTTTATTGGATTGTTTATCTTCCTTTTGTTAAGTTTCATGAGATCCCTGTAAACGTTGGAAATTAAACCCTTATCGGTGGTATCATTGGCAAATATGTTCTCCCATGTAGTGGGTCTTCTTGTTGTTTTGTTGATGGTTTCCTTTGCTGTGCAAAAGCTTTTTACTTTGATGTAGTCCCATTTGTTTATTTTCTCTTTAGTTTCCATTGCCCTAGGAGCATTATCAGAGAAGAAATTTCTTCGGCATATGTTTGCGATTTCGCTGCCTGTGGATTCCTCTAGTATTTTTATGGTTTCCCGTGTTACGTTTAAGTCTTTTATCCATTTTGAGTTTATTTTTGTGTATGGTGTGAGTTGGTGATCTAGTTTCATCCTTTTGCATGTATCTGTCCAATTTTCCCAACACCATTTATTGAAAAGACTGTCTTGACTCCATTGTATGCTCTTGCCTCCTTTGTCGAATATTAATTGGGCATAGTGGTTTGGGTCGATTTCTGGGGTCTCTATTCTATTCCATTGATCTATATGTCTGTTCTTGTGCCAGTACCAAGCTGTTTTAAGAACAGTGGCTTTGTAATACAGTTTGATATCTGGTATTGAGATCTCACCTACTTTGTTCTTTCTCAGGATTGCTGCAGCTATTCGGGGTCTTTTTTTATTCCAGATGAATTTTTGGAACGTTCGTTCTAGATTTGTGAAATATGCCGTTGGTAATTTAATGGGGATTGCATTGAATCTATAAATTGCTTTGGGTAGTATGGACATTTTGATGATGTTGATTCTACCAATCCATGAACACGGTATATTCTTCCATCTGTTTATGTCTTCCTCTATCTCTTTTTTCAGTGTCCTGTAGTTTTCAGCGTATAAGTCTTTTACCTCCTTAGTTAAGTTTATTCCTAGGTATTTTAATTTTTTTGGTGCAATGGTAAATGGGATTGCTTCTGTAGTTTCACTTTTTGTAAGTTCACTATTGGTGTAAAGAAATGCCATGGATTTCTTAGCATTAATTTTGTATCCTGCTACATTGCCGAATTCATTTATTAAGTCTAATAATTTTTTGATGGAGTCTTTAGGGTTCTGTATGTACAGTATCATGTCATCTGAAAATAAGGACAGTTTTACTTCTTCTTTTCCAATCTGGATGCCTTTTATTTCTTCTTCGTGTCTGATTGCAATGGCTAGTACTTCCAGTACTATGTTGAACAGGAGCGGTGAGAGGGGGCATCCCTGTCTTGTTCCTGTTTTTAGGGGGAATGGTTTTAGTTTTTGCCCATTGATTATGATGTTGGCTGTGGGTTTGTCATATATGGCTTTTATTATGTTGAGGTATGATCCCTCAATTCCTATCTTGCTGAGAGTTTTTATCAAGAAAGGGTGTTGGATTTTGTCAAATGCTTTTTCCGCATCAATTGATATGATTATGTGTTTTTTTTCTCTCAATTTGTTTATGTGATGTATGACATTTACTGATTTGCGGATATTGTACCATCCTTGCATCCCTGGGATAAATCCTACTTGGTCATGGTGTATGATCTTTTTGATGTGCTGTTGGATCCGATTTGCTAGGATTTTGTTGAGGATTTTGGCATCTATGTTCATGAGGGATATTGGCCTATAATTCTCTTTCATTGTATTGTCTTTATCTGGTTTTGGGATTAGGGTGATGTTGGCTTCATAGAATGAGCTAGGAAGTGCTCCTTCCTCTTGGATCTTTTGACATAGTCTGAGGAGGATAGGTTTTAGGTCTTCCTTGAATGTTTGGTAAAACTCCCCTGTGAAGCCATCTGGCCCCGGGCTTTTGTTTGCTGGAAGCTTTTTGATTACTGCCTCGATTTCCTCCATAGTTATTGGCCTATTGAGATTTTTAGATTCTTTCTGGTTAAGTTTTGGAAGGTTGTATTTATCTAGGAATATGTCCATTTCCTCCAGGTTGTCTAGTGTGTTGGAGTAGAGTTGTTCATAGTATTTTCTAACAATCCTTTGTATTTCTATGGGGTCTGTTGTTATTTCTCCTCTTTCATTTCTGATTTTGTTTATTTGGGTCCTCTCTCTTTGTTTCTTCGTGAGCCTGGCTAGAGGTGTATCAATCTTGTTTATCCTTTCAAAGAACCAGCTCTTGGTTTTGTTGATCTTTTGTATTGTTTTTTTGGTCTCTATGTTGTTTATCTCTGCTCTGATCTTTGTTATTTCCTTCCTTCTGCTTACAGTGGGCTTTTTTTGTTGCTCTCTTTCTAATTCTTCGAGTTGTAGAGTTAGGTCATTTATTCTCATTGTTTCTTGTTTCTTGCAGTAGGCTTGTAGAGCTATGAACTTCCCTCTCAAGACTGCTTTTGCTGTGTCCCATAGGTTTTGGATTGTTGTGTTTTCATTGCCATTTGTTGCCATGATGTTTTTTATTTCTTCTTTGATCTCACTGGTGACCCAGTCATTGTTTAATAGCATGCTATTTAGTCTCCATGTGTTTGATTTTTTTGGATTGTTTTTGTTGTAGTTGATTTCCAATTTTATGCCTTTGTGGTCTGAGAAGATACTTGATATGATTTCAATTTTCTTGAATTTGAAGAGACTTTGTCTGTGACCCAATATATGGTCTATCTTCGAAGATGACAAATGTGCACCTGAGGAGAATGTATATTCTGTGGCTTTGGGGTGAAATGTTCTGAAGATGTCAATTAATTCCATCTGATCTAGTGAGTCATTTAGGATTGATGTTTCTTTGCTGAGTTTCTGTTTAGAAGATTTGTCCAGTGGAGATAATGGGGTGTTAAGGTCCCCTACTATGATTGTATTGCTGTCAATCTCTCCCTTGATCTTCTCCAGAAGATTTCTTACGTATTTGCGTGCTCCTATATTGGGTGCATATATATTTACCAGAGTTATTTCTTCTTGTTGGACTGCTCCCTTTAGTATTATGAAGTGGCCTTCTTGATCTCTTTTTATGTCCTTCACTTTGAGATCTAATTTGTCAGATATAAGTATTGCTACCCCGGCTTTTTTTTCACTTCCATTGGCCTGAAAAACCTTTTTCCATCCCTTCACCATCAGTCTGTGTGCGTCTTTTTTTCTGAGGTGGGTTTCCTGTAGACAGCAGATATATGGGTCATGTTTTCTTATCCACTCATTTACCCTATGCCTTTTGACTGGGGAATTTAATCCATTTACATTTAAAGTTATTATTGATAGAAACTTGTTAGTCGCCATTTTTGTTCTTTACCACTGCGTTCCTTCTTTGTTTCCTGTTTTTTTCTATTTACAGCAGACCCTTTAGCATTTCTTGCATTGCTGGTTTGGTTGTAATAAACTCCCATAGACCGTTTTTGTCTGAGAAGCTCCTAATTTGACCCTCAATTTTGATTGATAGTCTCGCTGGGTATAGTATTCTTGGATTCAGACCCTTCCTTTGCATGACTTTGTATATTTCATTCCATTCCCTTCTTGCCTGATGTGTTTCTGTTGAGAAATCGGTCGCTAGTCTGATGGGGGATCCTTTGTAGGTAACTTTCTGTCTCTCTCTGGCTGCTTTTAAGATTCTTGCTTTGTCGTTGGTGTTTGCCAATTTAATTATTATGTGCCTTGGTGTCGGTCTTTTCGGGTTAATTTTGTTTGGGACTCTGTGAGCTTCTTGGATTTGTGTGAGTTTTTTCCTCCCTATATCAGGGAAATTTTCTGTTACTATTTTTTCAAACAGGTTTTCTAGTCCTTGCTCAGTTTCCTCTCCTTCTGGCTCCCCTATTATTCGGATGTTGTTTCGTTTAGCATTGTCCCAGAGTTCTCTTAGGCTCTCTTCCTGCTTTTTAATTTTTTTTTTTCTAGAAGCTGTTATGTTTGGGTATTTTTTTCTACCTTGTCTTCTAGCTCGCTGATGCGGTCCTCTGCTTCTTCTAGTCTACTGTTGATGCTTTCTATTGAGTTCTTTATGGCAGTGATGTATTTTTTCATTTCTTCTTGGTTTCTCTTCATTTCCTCTTGGTTCTTCTTCATTTCCTCTTGGTTCCTACACATATTGTTGAATTGGTCTTCCATTCTTTTCATCCACCTTATGGCCATTACTCTGAATTCTTTCTCTGACAGGTTGCTTGCCTCCATTGCCTCGATTTCGTTTACTTCCTTTTCTGATGATGCCTGTTTTTCTTTCATATTTGGGTTGGTTCTTTGTTTCACCATGATTTCTCTTCTCAAGGTGTTTGGTTATGTAGTTCTCTCTCTGCTGCGCTGATTCAAAGGCACAAAATACAACACAACAAGGCACAACGTACAAGGCACTGAACTAAATGCATTCACGATATTAATAACCCCAAATAAAGGTGACCCCCCAAGCGAAGAGAATTAGGGGATAAAGAAGAAAAAAGAGAAAAATATTAAAGAGAAAAATAAAAAACAAAAAGGAGTGCCGAAATGAGATTGGGAAAAGGGAGAGAGAGGAAAAAAAAGAAGACAAAAAAAAAACCCCAAAACAACAACAACAACAACAAAATTAAGAGAATGAAATAGAGGTGGGGAAGAGGCTATTTGTATGGGGAGAGCGAGGGATTGGAAATTGCATATATAAGTAGGGTGAAATTTAGACAGTGGGTAGAAAGAAGGAATAGGTAAAATCCAAAGCAGGAATAGGGTAAGAGAAACAGGACAACAAAAGGGGAAAAGTGAGGAAGAGAGTTTAGGCTTAAGGGTAAATGTGAGATAGAGAGAAATGATGCTAAAGGAACGATGAAAATAGAGTGTAGAACACTAATCCCAAAATAAAATAAAGAAAAAAAATTAAAAAAAATAATAAAAAATAAAATGACACTTGAAAAAATGGTAAAAGGATAGCAATAATACTGGTTAAAAAATGTAGTAATTAAAAAGATAAAATCAGGTGATGAAAAAAATAAAAATAAAACAAAATAGGTTCTTGATGAAATGGTGAAAAAAGAATTAAAAAAAATATATATAAAAATATTCGGAAGTGAAGGTGCTTCAGATCTTCCACTTTTCTTTTTGGCACGCCTCAGTCCTGCCAGGCATTCAGGGGAGTGTTGAACTTCCCTGCGATACACTGTCCCTCCGTGCAGTAAACCACAGACCTGATTTTAAGGCAGGTTGTATTTGTTTACCAGACTGCCTTTATTTGTGATTGCAAAAGAGACAGTTCGTGGCTCTGCCTCTGGGTGGCAGTGTGTCTGGATTGACCTCCGTGGCTATTAGTCCTCTCTATCAGTAGGGTTTTGTTTTTTGTTTGTTTTTTGTTTTTTTTCCTCTATGGTATTCGGAACTGATTCAGAAAGACCACTGCCCAGAGCTGGTTCATTGCCACTGCCCGCTGTTTCCCAGGCTCCCCAAAAAGAACTTTCCCCTACAGGCTCTGCGAATGACCCCAACTGGGGAATCCCATGCACTGGGTTTAATAATCAAATGCATGGATCAAAGGGGAACTGTAACAAGAGCCTGATAGTTGTGCGAATTCACAAGCCTCCACCTTCTAGGTCTGCGCACAGTCTCCGCGCGCAGTTTCCGTGCGCCCACTCGCCCCTGGCACCAAGCAGCCAGCAGATTGGCAAAGTCCAAGGCTGCTCCTTTACATCCAGTCCAGCTATGGGCTCATTTTTCGCGTTCCCTTCTGCCAGCAGCCCTGTGGGGCCCCTTCCCCATTCGCGGGTCACGCTGGTCCCAATGGCTGCGGACTCTGTGGGGCTCAGATTCCGCCCCGCGCGCGCGCTCGGTCCTCCCTCCAACCCAAACTGCAAACTGCACCTTTAGGGGATGTCCAACCTTTCCGTGAGAAGAAGCAGTGCTCCTCTGAGTTCACGCAGTCACGCTGCTTGAGATCCCTTGTTTCCAGGTTAGTAGCTGGTCTCTGGATGCCGGCAACAACCACCCAAGATGGCGCAGTCTCCGCTGCTTAGCTGGCGCACCAGGAGAGGCTTCAGCCGCAGTCTCCAACCGTCCTTTGTTTTTCCTGGGGGTTCTCGGTCTTTCCTAGCTGCAGACAGTCTCTCAGCTGAAAATCCTCTGCCAATTCGGGCTGAATGTTACCCGTTTAAGCTGCTCACCCTTATCTGCTCCAGGACAAGGCACAGGACACGTCTGCTTATACCTCCGCCATTTTCCCATTTTCCCATTTTTTAAAGTGCCATTTTAATTTCTCTTTATTTTATTTTGGGATTAGTGTTCTCCATTCTATTTTCATTGTTCCTTTAGCATCAATTTTCCCTACCTCAATTTTACCTTTATGATAAAGCCCTCTCTCTCACTTTTCCCCTTTTGTTGTCCTGTTTCTCTTACCCTATTCCTGCTTTAGATTTTCCCTATTCCTTCTGTTTACCTCCTGTCAAAATTTCAAGCTACTTATATATCCTATTTCCAATCCACTGCTCTAAATCCTTATTCATATACCCCTTATCTTTCTTCACTATCCAATTATTTTTCTTCTTTTATTTTTCTATTGTTTAGTTGCTGTTTGCTTGATTGTTGAGTATATTGGGTTTTTTTCTGTTGTTTGTTTGTTTATTTGTTTTTTTTGTGTGTGTCTGTGTGTACATGTGTGATTTTTAGGACTGGTTGTGAGGCTTTTTTGCTTTTGCTTTTTTTTTTCCTGCTGGTTTTTTTCCTCCCTACAACCCGCCCCCACCCCACCTCCCCCCGAATATTTTTGTGCTGTTTTCCCTTCCCTCTCTTGATATTATTTGTTGTTTCTAGTTTGCATTCATCTCCAGGGAGCTGTTGCAGGAATTTGTTGGGATTAGTGGTGGTTCTATAGGAGTTTTCTCCTCATATATATAGTCTCATCCCCTCTTCTACTTCATTCTTTCTTTTTGCTCTTTTTTTCCTCTTTTCCCCCCTCCTTTTCCCAATTTCATTTTTGCACTCCTTTATTTTTCTATTTTTCTTTTCTTCTCTTTTTTCTCTTTATCGTTTTCTTTCTTCCTTATCCCCTAATTCTCTTAATTTGGGTGGTCACCTTTATTTGGGGTTATTACTATCGTGAATATATTTGTGTTCAGTGCCTGGTACGTGGTGGTGCCTTGTTGTGTTGTATTTTCTCCCTTTAAATCAACGCAGTAGATCCAAGAAACAGCAGCCTCCTGAGCACCACACCCTCTGTCTGAGGAACAGCAGCTGTATGTGAAGCCTCCCCCCACCAGCCAGAAGAGCCACCACAGCTCTGAACAGCACCCACCAGAGGAGCTGCTGCCAACTGAGGAGAAGCTGCTACTGCAACCACCCGAAGAGCAACAACAACACAAGGAGCCACTGCCATGCAGGGAGCAGCCATTGAACGGCTCAATGTCTAGATATGACAGTGAGGTCAAACATGGGTAGACGAAGAAACCCCCAAAGGAAAGAAAAGGAGGACTCCCCAGAAAATAAGCTAAGTGATACAGAGGCATGCAACATGACAGAAAAAGAATTCAGAATAAGGGTCCTAGAGTGCATAAACCAGGTGGAGAAAAAAATCAACAACTTATACAAGAAGCAAGAAGAAACAGATGAAAAAATCAATAACATATGCAAAACGCTAGAAGAGACAGATGAAAATACCAATAAATTATGTAAGACCCAAGATGAAATGAAGAGTGATATAGCTGCAATAAAAAAACCACCATTGAAAGTATCAACAGTAGACTAGGAGAAGTGGAGGAACGAATTAGTGAATTATAAGACAAGGAAGCATAACACGCCCAAACTGAACTGCAATTGCAAAAAAAAATTAAAAGACAGGATGAGAGCCTAAGGGAGATTTGGGACAACATGAAATGAAACAACATGCAAATAATAGGGGTTCCAGAACAAGAGAAAGAGGAACAAGGATTAGAAAACCTATTGGTAGGAATAATATCAGAAAACTTCCCTGAGGTGGGGAAGAAAAAATCACACAAGCACAGAGAGTCACAAACAAGGTGAATCCGAAAAGACCCACACCAACACACATCATAATTACTATGGCAAATGTTCAGGACAAAGAGAGAATCTTGAAGGCTGAAAGAGAGAGATGGAAAGTTACATACAAGGGATCTGCCATTAGATTATCAAATGATTTCTCAACAGAAACACATCAGGCCAGAAAAGAATAGACAGAAATTTACAAAGTGATGCAAAGCAAAGGACTGAATTCAAGAACACTCTATCCAGCAAGGCTATCAATCAAAATTGAAGGGGAAATAAGAAGCTTCAGAGACAAAAAAAAAAAAAAAAAAAAAGGCAAAGGGAGTTTATCAGCACCAAGCCACCAATGCTAGAAATGTTAAAGGGACTGGTGTAAAAAGAAGAAATTAAAAGCTCAGAAAGAAAACAGCCACTCAAAAAAATAGAAATGGCTACAAACAAGCACCTTTCAATAATAACTTTAAATGTAAAAGACTAAATGCTCGAACCAAAAGACATTGAGTGCCTGAATGGATAAAAAACAAAAAAAAACAAAACATGACCAAACATCTGCTGTCTACAAGAGACCCACCTCAGAAGAAGGGACTCACACAGACTGAAAGTGAAGTGATGGAAAAATATCTTTCAGGCAAATGGAAAGGAAAAGAAAGCTGGGGTAGCAATATTTATATCGGGCAAAATAGACCTCAAAGTGAAGGCCATAACAAGAGATAAGGAAGGCCACTTCATAATACTAAAGGGATCAATACAAGAAGAAAATATTACCCTGGTAAACATATATGCACCCAATGCAGGGGCACCCAAATATATTAAAAAAACTCCTGGAAGATATCAAAGGAGAGATCGACAACAATATAATCATAGTAGGGGACTTTAATACTCCACTGACATCACTTGATAAGTCGTCTAGACAAACAATCAGCAGAGAAATAGCAATCCTAAATGACTCACTAGATCAGATGTACTTAATTGACATCTTCAGAACACTTCACAGCAAAGTTGTGGAATATACATTCTACTCAAGTGCTCATGGGACAGATTCAAACATAGACCACATATTGGGTCAAAAGAAAAGTCTCCCCAAATTCAAGAAGATTGAAATCATAAAAAGCATCTTTTCAGACCACGATGGCATAATATTAGAAATAAAGTACATTACAAACAACTCAAAATACTCAAACACTGGAAGCTGAATAGCATTTTATTAAATATTGATTTGGTGAACAATGAGATCAGCGAAGAAATTAAAAACATTCTGGAAACTAATGACAATGAAAACACAACAATCCAAATCCTATGAGACACAATGAAAGCAGTCATGAGAGGGAAGTTTATAGCTCTACAGGCCTACCTCAAAAAACAAGAAAAAATGGTAGTAAATCATCTAAATCTACTACTCAAAAAATTAGAACGAGAGAAACAAGAAAACCCCAGAGTGAGCAGAAGGAAGGAGATAATAAAGATTACAGCAGAAATAAATGACATAGATTCCAAAAAAACTATACAGGAAATCAATGTTCCCAAGAGCTGGTTCTTTGAAAGGATAAAGAAGATTGATGAACCTATAGCCAGACTCACCAAGAAGCAAAGAGAGAGGGCCCAAATAAACAAAATCAAAAACGATAGAGGCGAAGTAACAACAGACCCCACAGAAATACGAATGATTGTTAATGTTATGCCCAGATTTCAAGATCCCCCAAGACAGACCACCAGGGAGCCGAGTCCAATGCAAAAGCAAAGAGTCCTTTTATTCAAGCCCGGGCTTGGTCCCCCTCCGCCTCCATTACTGGATGTGAGGGAGACCCGAGTCCCAAGGGAACAAAGAATTTATAGGGCTTGGGGTAGGGGGTGGGTGCACACTCTGACTACTGATTTGGCCGATTCTGGTTGGTTGAGTGAGGGCCAGGGGCTAGTGACGCAAGGGCAGGGTGCAGCTAGGGTCTGGTTACACAAAGACAGGGGAGTGGCTAGCATACTCTTGGCCTTGGGCTAGTTTCCGCCACTTTCCCATGGGCTGAGACAAGGGCAGGCTGAGTAACTGATACATTCTGTGGCTTTTTCAGGGAGAGGAGTTAGAGACACAGCTATCAGTTCTGTTTGGCCCTTCATTCCCCCCTTGTCTTGGAACTTCCGGCTCAATCATGAGATGGACTGAACTATCAACTGGATTACATTTATGTACTTCTTGACAAATTGGACTAGTCTGTTAATAATGCAAGGGCTGGAAGTCAACAGCATCAGGAGGATTATAAGGGGTTTGCGGAGGTCCGCTGTCTTCTTGAGGGTGTGTCTGGTTAGAGGTCACCTTCCACTCAGGCTCCCTGCTGTCCTGGGCACAGAAGGTGATGGGCTGATGACCTGGCAGAGACAAACTATTACAAATGGTTTGGTGGAAGGGAAAGAAGCTTTAACAACTTCTATTGAAATAGGATTTTTCTTCTTAAAATTCCTCTATGGCTATCAAATGCCAAATCAAGACTAATTTATCTACTGTATTCAATTTGGCCTGATGTTTGCATAAACACAACAAGAATGGTAACTGATTATCTTTGCTGGAATTTCATGATTGAATCTTAATGTGCCCCATAGGGCCAGGAAGCCAAGCCATCCAGCTGCCATCAGGCCTGCCTGCAGTATCTGCTGCATTAGGTGAATTCCTCACCTGTAGCAACTCCACCTGAGCCCACGCTCTAGGCTTTACGGCCCATCTCAGTAGCCCTCCTACTCGTTGCGGCCCAGAGTGTGTGGGGGTTCCACAGGGATGCAGAGGTGCCCTTATTGCTTCCCTTCTACTCTTACCAACCTCCAGTGATGGTAGGGCATGGGCCTGACGCTCCAGCGCCAGCCATCTTCAGGGCTTCCAAGTAGGATACCAGGCTTTCTCAGTGGCACTCTTATTGGCTTCAAGTCTTCAGAGTTCAGACAGGTTTCTTTAAAACATGATACTCCAGTCAAAGTTTCCAGTTAATAAAATCACTATTGAAAACCGGTCTTATTGATTGCATGCAAAGACATGTATTGCCATGACTTTTTTTTAGCATTGTCAAATTTCAGAGGAATTATATAAGGAGAAAAACATTCTGATCTGCTCTAAGATCTTCTGATTTTTCTCATTAGTCCTTTTTCATGGACTTTTCAGAGTTATAACAAAACAGTAACTGCTGGATTTCTTTTATCAGTAACATTTTTTAAGAATAAACGTCAAAAATGCAAGACGTAAGTTTTTTATCATTTGAATTCAGTAAGCTTCAAGGTCCCAAGTTCCCAGTGGTTCTGGAAAACCACAGCTGAGGCTGGCAAACAGGTTTGGCCCAGCCCTTGATTTTAAAACGACCATAATGCTTAAAGGAGTAGTTTGAGTCTGTCCCTTAGGGTCTGTCCAGTGAGTCCACAAAATCAAACAAAAGAACACAGACACCAAACAAACAAAGACACCTAAGAACAGCCTTCCGACCCCGCGGAACAAAAACTGAAAAAAAGCCAGATGGGGCTTTTACACCCCGCCAGATGGGGGCTTTTACACCCCGCCAGATGGAGGTTCAAGGTGTCCCTTGACTCCTCCTGCCCAAGATCCGCCTGTGCGTCCACTTAGATCTTATCAGGGCCAGATTGCAGAAGCGAGCTTGCATAGGACAGAACAGAAAACACACAGACACTTACCGCGGTCAGTAAGACTCTCCGGATCGGTGTCCCTCGTGAGTCTTGGGGGTTCGGGACGAGCCCCCAAATGTTATGCCCAGGTTTCAAGATCCCCCAAGACAGACCATCAGGGAGCCCAGTCCAATGCAAAAGCAAAGAGTCCTTTTATTCAAGCCCGGGCTTGGTC
Source organism: Myotis daubentonii (assembly GCF_963259705.1). Lineage (NCBI taxonomy): Eukaryota > Metazoa > Chordata > Mammalia > Chiroptera > Vespertilionidae > Myotis > Myotis daubentonii. The sequence continues at coordinate 10,580,022 of NC_081862.1, read as the reverse complement.
CCACTCCGCCTCCATTACTGGATGCGAGAGAGAGCCCCGAGTCCCAAGGGAACAAAGAATTTATAGGGCTTGGGGTAGGGGGTGGGTGCACACTCTGACCACTGATTTGGCTGATTCTGGTTGGTTGAGTGAGGGCCGGGGGCTAGTGACGCAAGCGTAGGGTGCAGCTAGGGTTTGGTTACACAAAGACAGGGGGGTGGCTAACATACTTTTGGCCCTGGGCTAGTTTCGCTCGCTTTCCCATTGGCTGAGATAAGGGCAGGCTGAGTAACTGATACATTCTGTGGCTTTTTCAGGGAGAGGAGTTAGAGACACAGCTATCAGTTCAGTTCTGTCCCTTCAGTAAAAAAATACTATGGACAGCTCTACTCCAACAAACTAGATTACCTGGAGGAAATGGACAAATTCCTAGAAAAATACATCATTCCAAAACTAAATCAGGAAGAATCTAAAAATCTCAATAGGCCAATAACTATGGAAGAAATTGAAGCAGTCATCAAACAGCTTCCAGCAAACAAAAGCCCAGGACCAGACGGCTTCACAGGGGAGTTTTACCAAACATTCAAGGAACAACTAAAACCTATCCTCCTCGGAATACTACAAAAAATCCAAGAGGAAGGACCACTTCCAAGCTCATTCTATGAAGCCAGCATCATCCAAATAACAAAACCAAGTACAGACAACACAATGAAAGAGAATTATAGGCCAATATCCTTCATGAACATAAATGCCAATATGCTCAAGAAAATCTTAGCAAATCAGATCCAGCAGTACAACAGAAAGATCCTACAACATGACCAAGTAGGATTTATCCTAGGGATGCAAAGATGGTACAATATCCGCAAATCAATAAGCGTGATATATCACATAAACAAATTGAAAGAAAAAAAAAAGGTCATATCAATTGATTCAGAAAAAGCATTTGACAAAATCCAACACCCATTTTTGATAAAAACTCTCAGCAAGGTGGGAGTAGAAGGATCATACCTCAACATAATAAAAGCCATATATGCCAGGCCCACAGCCAACATCATACTCAATGGACAAAAACTAACACTATTTCCTCTAAGAACAGGAACAAGACAGGGATGCCCACTCTCACCACTCCTGTTCAACATAGTACTGGAAGTATTAGCCATTGCAATTAGACAAGAACAAGAAATAAAAGGCATCCTAATTGGAAAAGAGGAAGTAAAACTGTCCTTATTTGCAGGCAACACGATATTAGACTTACAAAACCCTAGAGAATCCATCAAAAAACTCCTAGACTTAATACTTGAATTTGGCAATGTAGTAGGATACAAAATTAACCCCAAGAAATCTGAGGCATTTCTATATACCAGTAGTGAACTTTCAGAAAGAGAGATTATAAAAACAATCCCGTTTACCATCGCACCAAAAAGATTAAGCTACCTAGGAATAAACTTAACTAAAGAGGTAAAAGACCTCTACTCAGTAAACTACAGGACGTTGAAAAAAGAGATAGAGGAAGACATAAACAGATGGAAGAACATACCGTGTTCATGGATTGGTAGAATCAACATCATTAAAATGTCCATACCACCCAAAGCAATCTATAAATTCAACGCACTTCCCATTAAAATACCAACGGCATACTTCACAGATCTAGAATGAACTCTCCAAAAATTCATCTGGAATAAAAAAAGACCCGGAATAGCTGCAGCAATCCTGAGAAAGAACAAAGTAGTTGGGATCTCAATACCAGATATCAAGCTGTATTACAAAGCCACTATTCTCAAAACTGAATGGAGCTGGCACAATAACAGACATATAGATCAATGGAACAGAATAGAGATCCCAGAAATCGGCCAGAACAAATATGCTCAAATAATGTTAGCCAAAGGAGGCAAGAACATACAATGGAGCCAAGATAGTCTCTTCAATAAATGGCGTTGGGAAAATTGGACAGAAATATGCAAGAAAATGAAACGAGACCACCAACTTACACCATACACAAAAATAAACCCAAAATGGATAAAGGACTTAAATGTATGACAGGAAACCATAAAAATTCTAGAGGAATCCAAAGGCAACAAAAACTCAGACATACCTTGAAGCAATTTATTCACTGATACAGCTCCTATGGCACTTGAAACTAAAGAGAAAATGAACAAATAGGACTACATCAAAATAAAAAGCTTCTGCACAGCTAAAGAAACCATCAACAAAACAATGAGAAAACCCACTGCATGGGAAAACATATTTGCCAATGTCATATCTGATAAGGGCCTAATCTCCAAAATTTATAGATAACTCATACAACTTTAAAAAAAGAAGATAAACAATCCAATCAAAAATTGGCAAAGGATCTAAATAGACACCTTTCAAAAGAGGACATTCAGAAAGCCAAGAGACATATGAAAACATGCTCAAAGTCACTAATCATGTGAGAGATGCAAATCAAAACAACAATGAGGTTCCATCTCACACCTGTCAGAATGGCTATCATCAACAAATCCACAAAGGACAATTGCTTTGGAGGATGTGGAGAAAAAGGAACACTCGTGCACTGCTGGTGGGAATGGAGATTGGTGCAGCCACTATGGAAGACACTATGGAGTTTCCTCAAAAAACTACAAATGGAACTCCCATTTGACCCTGTGATCCCTCTTCTAGGAATATATCCCAAGAAACCAGAAACACCAATCAGAAAGGATATATGCACCCCTATGTTCATAGCAGCACAATTCACCATAGCTAAGATCTGAAAACAGCCTAGGTGCCCAACATTAGATGAATGGATTAGAAAACTGGTACATCTACACGATGGAATACTATGCTGTTGTAAAACAGAAGGTACTCTTACAATTCGCAATGGCATGGATGGAACTGGAGAGCATTATGCTAAGTGAAATAAGCCAGTCAATGAAGGTAAAATACCACGTGATCTCACTCATTCATGGATAAGAGAGACCATTATAAACTTTTAGACAATAATAGATAAAGAGGCAGAGCTGCCTCAAACAGATTGTCAAACTGCAGCGGGAAGGCCGGGGAGGGTTGGGGGCAGGAGGGAGGGGGGTAAGAGATCATCCGAAGGACTTGTATGCATGCATATAAGCATAAGCAATGGACATAAGACACTGGGGGGTAGGGGAGGCCACGGGATTTTCAAGGGCCGTGGGAAAAAAAGGACACATACGTAATACCCTTTGTAATACTTTAAGCAAATAAAGAAATCAATAATAAATAAATAAATAAAATAAAATAAAAAGGAAAACAGTGATTTTTAATTATGTATTATTCAACATGTTTTCTTTAACTACTATTTAAATAGAGTATAGTATTCTGATCAAAGAATTATTTTATAAATGAACTGTAGGCATTATATGATAACATACCTTAAGTAACACTTTTTTGTGATGCATCATGTTTTGACTGTATATTTTAATTTTTATCTATGACATTACATGTTTTAAAAGATTTAATTAAGATGAAACTAATTTGAAGACTAGTTGACACTCTTTTCTTGTATGTTAAACTTCTTTCACTTACTATATCTGGATTCTCTGCATTCAAATTCCGATATGTGTGTGTGTGTGTGTGTGTGTGTGTGTGTGTGTGTGTGTGTGTGTGTGTTTTGTTTCATTTTTGGCAAGTATATATAATGCTGCTTCAGTTTGTTCTCGGTTATCCAAACTGATTTTCAATAACTCTGAGCACTGTACTGAAGACATGACAAGATAGTATTTTATCATTTTGGGCTAACCAGCAGACTTATGACCAGGATCCTGTTTAGGAAAGATTTATACACAATAACCAGACTTGACCATTTAAAAAATGTTGACCCTACTCAAGTAGAATGATGTTATTTATAACACAGAGGGTGGTAGACATACAATTAATCTTCACAGCAGTGGCTCTATGGATGGGTTTCCTTCCAATGAAAAGGGCTCCATCTTCAAGAAGTTGGGATCCTCCACCTACAAAACCTGCCCATTCTGTTCCAAGGCAAAGCACTACTGAGATGTGAAGTCAAGGTACATGGTACAGCCTCTCATGAATTAGAGTAATGAGCTGTTTGAAAAGGAATGCTGCACCTTAATTTCAGGAAGCCATGTGGAAAGTTAGTAGTGGATGGGCATCTGTACTGAACACTATCTTATTGTTTCATTGTTAGGAAATAATTCTTCAGCTTCTAATGAGTGAGGTAATAAGTAGATAACACCAGAGTGAGGAATGCATTCCTTTTAATCCATGTTGATAGAGTGTCACTCTTTTTAGATTTACTTTTTTAATATTTTAAGAAAAATGATTCTAGTATCATAATGGTACATTCAATGAATGTTAATATTTCCAGAAAATCTATTTTAAATGTAATAATTGTACATGCAATAAGCATTAATATTCCAAGAAAAACTATTTTAAATATACTAATACTGGAGACCCAGTGTACAAATTCATGCATGCGTGGTGTCTGGCCTTCACACCCCAATCGCCGGGTTGGCCAGGGGAAGGCGATGCAGGTGTTTGGCTGGCTGGCCCAACCCCGATCGAGTGGGGGATCAGATGGGGGAAGATGAAGGCTAGGGGAAGTGGCTGTGGGAAGCTTACTGGCTGGCAGGTCCTCAATCATTGCAGGGGGTGGGGGGCGGCGGACAGAACAGTGTGGGGCTGGCTCGAGGGTGCAGCCGGGACAACAGCTACACAGTCCCACCCCATGGTTGATCTCCTGGTCAAACTCCTGTTTGAAGGGACAATTTGAATATTAGACTTTTATAATATAGTGTTACATGCAATAAAAATTAATATGTTAAGAAAAAAAATTAAATATAATATTACCAAAACAGTGCAAACCTATTTTATCAGAAAAGTTGTAGGAATTATTAAATATCTGAAAATAATAGGATTCCTTCTACTGTATTCTAAAACAAATTTTTTTTTACTCTGGCACTATTTCATTCATCTCTTTCATGTGTTTTTTTTTTTGAAATATTTTTTATTGATTTCAGTGAGAAAGGGAGAGGGAGAGAGAGACAGCAACATCAATGATGAGTGAGAAACATTGATCCTCTGCCACATGCACGCCTCACACTGGGGACCAAGCCCACAATCCAGGCATGTGTCTTTGGCCGGAATCAAACCTGGGACCTTTCAGTCTGGAGACCAATACTCCATCCACAGTGCCTAACCAGCTAGGGCTTTTTTTTTCTTTATTGATTAAGGTATTACATATGTGTCGTTATCCCCCATTTGTCCCCCCTACGTCCTACTCATGTCAACACCCCCACTGGTGTCTGTGTCCATTAGTCAGGCTTATATGCATGCCTATAAGTCCTTTGGTTGATCTCTCCCCCTAACCCCACCTTCCCCTACCTTCCCTGCAGCAACCGTTTGCAGCAAAGATTCAGGATCTGGAAAAGTGGATGAACTCAAATGAATACACTAGAAAACAATTACAAATTTACAAGGCATGGGGAGCCAGGTGAAGATATTTCTCTCTAGTAAAGAGGCTCTCTGAAACCCAGGACCCATCAGCTTTTATTTACTTGAATACACATTTGCCCTTTAGCAAAACAAACAGGCATATCGATGGTAAAGTTTGGTAAACCATAAAAGTATTACCATGGTAGGAGGTTGCTTTCAGCCATTTTGCGAACAGCAGGGTAACAAAATGCTGATTTTCAGCTGTGCTGAATATCAAAGTCCATTCGCCTTCTGTGGGACTTCTCTCATTGATATGTTCACTACTGTTGGTCTTTCCTCCACATTTCCCCCTTTTTGCTTTCTTAATTAATTTAGAAAGGTGTATGCCATTAGCTGGGCTCAGATCCTTTTAGGACTTCATGCTGCATCTTCAGACTGGAAGCAAACATGGAAGAACAAGAAAGAAAGACACTAGTGGTTATTCTAAAAAGGAAATATAGGGAGATTCGACGACAAAGATTGAGTTCTTTCATGCCCTTCTAAATATTATTGTCAGGTATTTAAGGAATTCATTCATAGTAGGCTTAGTTTGGAGCCATTAGATTTTTATGGATCCCTTTCCCAGTCACTGTTAGCTTGTGACATGACAGCAATGATGTTCGAGTTCTAGATGGTGGACAAATGGTGAGAAATGACAATGCATGTCTGACCTTTTTTGGCTTTGTCATGGGCAACCTGCACCGATGCACAGCTGATGAGTGCTAGCATGGCAAGCCGTCTTCACCATCCCCCATCTCTGGATGTTTTCCTCTGACTCCTCAGCGTTTTGCTTGGGGCCACTGCTATCTGTGGTTGCAGTAGTCTGGTCAGTTCCTCTCTCAGATTCATGTTGCAGGAATTGGAGAAGTTTTCTGGAAAGACACAAGTATATCCTCAACCAAAGGTTAATAAAGGGACCCTTCTATAAACCAGACTCAGTATCTTTCCATTTAACCAGAACATTTTCCTTTAGCTTACTCTTTCACTAGTGTCTTTCCATAGGTGTCTTGCCATGAGCATTACAAGGGAAAAATTAAAAGTAATTAAGGCTTTGTGTAGTCTACTTATAGGAGATTTCGCTATTCCCCCACTTTTGTTTTTCAAGTTGGGATTTAGAGGCCCTTGTAGCAGATATAACATGCAAGGGGGACATTTCTTGATAATCTGTTTTGTCTGCTGTACAATATTTTGGCAGACTAATGTAAAAGTTGATGAGATTCCCCTGACCTGTTTCTTTAAAATAACTAATTGATAGGCATATTCATTTCCTTTCGTTAAAGGACGAGGCCTTGTTCAAATAGTAGAGATAGGCGTAGGTCACAGCCATTTAAATTGAGTAGTTGCAGTTCTGTTTACCAGGCTGGCAGCATAGGCAGATCTACCGGGAGCCAGTCCGTGTTTGCTGTTTTCAAGGGACCTGGAATATATGGCATACTGTTCTTAATATGTTTGCTCACCTTCTTGGCACTATGTGTTTTAACCAAGGTCTCTGAGAACGGTTGTTTCCCCAGGTAGGGATTTTCCCCTGAAGTTAGGGAGGGAATAAAACCTCTTAACAAAGTGCCAGGCGGGTAATTAATCACTTTAACTACTAACAATCATGCTTAAGCTACATAATCTTTACTCCCTGGAATGGAGATAAGAAACGCCCTAACCTTTGTAATAGAGATTGATAGGATTGAATCAACTGGTATAAATACAGATGTAACAAGACAGCAAGACACAGAACTTAGGAGACAGAACTTAGAACACAGAACTTAGAAGACAGAACCAAGAGAGACAGAACCTAGGCACAGAACCTACACAGAACGTTACCTAGAGACAGAAGAACTTCTCTGGAGAGAACATGGCAAAAGATCCTGTACAGAATCTGGCAGAACTTCGCTGGAGAACCTGGAGAACCTAGCAAGAGAACATGGACACAGAACCTGGCTGGAGATTCAAAGCAGAACCTCTCTGGAGATCCAGACTAGAACTTGGCTGGAGATCCTGGCTGGAGATCCTGGCTAGGCTGCTGATCAACTGAACACTGTTTCCGTGTCCTTCCTTCTTCGCCGACTCCGTGTACGCCTTTGGGAACCCCTGGACCTGCTGGGGTTGGACCCCGGCACAGATCAGAGATAATATGAAGAGGCTTTTGGAAATCCTGCAAGTCAGCATTGATCCTTTCTAATTCGATTCTTTGCACAGAAGTATGACTGGTCTGAATGACTTGATCTGAATTCATTGCATCATAAGCAGCTTTACCATGAGATGATCTATCAGTAAAAACAGTGACTGCTCCAGGAATAGGTTTCTGCCTATTACAACTAAGTTCCCCTGAATATTCTTTTATTTTCATTTGCTAATTTAAATCAGTCTAACATAAGGCTTCTTTCCTAACTTCCTTTGTCATTGGGTGGGGACAGTCAATGACACTAATAGGGTTTCTGCTATCAGTCTTTGAGTATATTGACATAAGCTTTCTTTAAGGAGGCAAAATGCAAATTGTTTACTTTTCTTTCTGAGGCCTAACACATTTATTTTTAATTACAGTTTTCTAGATATTTGAAGGGAATCTCCTTCCGTTTTTTCTTCCAGAGAGATTTATAGGCTACAATTTGGGAGTTTCTTTTCAAAGCCTTTTTCTTTCTTTTAAATAGAGCTTCAAACTTGGTTCCTTTTCAGAAATACCTGTAAGAGAGACCAATAGTGCAGTGCATTCAGATTAAGTAAAAGTAACTCTTTTTTTATGGTTTCTTATTAATGGTGAGATTTAATGTTTGAATAATAACTCTTTGTTTACCTTGTAAATAGCAGAAGAGATTTAAAAAATTCTCCTTTTTATTAAGCTTAAAATTTACTTTTAAACAGCATTCTTTTGGCTAGTGCTCATTTGCATAGGTACAGAAATTTTACTCTGGACTGTGTCAGAACCAATTGCTAATCAAATATCTGCTTCTCATATAACTGAGTTTATATGAGACCTTGATTGTATTGTAAAAAGCTAATTTGTTAAGTGACTAAAGTATGCATCTTTATTGAGAAAGTAAAGTAAGTAAACTTATACGTTTGACCTATGAAGTCCAGATGTTGCACTACCCCCTGGCCTATCTAAAGATCAGGCTGTCAGGGCTCCCATGTTAAAATTCTGCTGCTGAATAATCCGATGTTGCTTAAGAAGTAGTCAACAACTTTGCCCTGCCCTCCCTTAGAGGTTGATACTTTTATAACATTTAAAATATGTGTATGTAAAGAGAACACAGTTATTAATTTTTATTTGATGAAGCTTCAAGTGATTTCAAGAATATAAGATCGGCATAAGTTGGTTTAAAAATATTTCTTTTCCAAAATATTTCTTTTAAGAAGAGTAAACCCTTGAATTATTCCAGGGCACCTGGAAAGTTTCAATGCTATTTGTTGGTTAAAGTCTTGAAATTTAACATGGAAAGACTATCACAAATATGTGTAACCCAAACATTACATTATACATTTGTTGTAAGTATTCTAAAATAGATCAATTAAATTTAAACTGGTTTTTATATTAAAAATTTGGTTCGGACCAAAGAATTATTCCTCTTTTTTAATCAATCCAATTAAATATTATATCCTAGGATGAAATTTTACCACACATGGTACACATAAGTACTACAATATATTTTGTACTACTATTTTTTTCCAGAGAAATCACAGGAATTATTTTTCTTTTTTTTTATTCTTCATTTTGTTTTTTTTTAAATTAAATCTTTATTGTTCAGATTATTACATTTGTTCCTCTTTTTGCCCCCATAATTCCCCTCCTCCCAGTTCCCGCCCCACCCTCCACCCTCACTCCCCACCCACTGTCCTCATCTATAGGTGCACGATTTTTGTCCAATTTTTGTCCAGTCTCTTCCCGCATCTCCCACACCCCTTTCCCCCCCCAAGAATAGTCAGTCCATTCTCTTTCTATGTCCCTGATTCTACTATGATCACCAGATTATTTATTCACTTGATTCTTAGATTCACTTGTTGATAGGTGCATGTTTGTTGGTCATAATTTGTATCTTTACCTTTTTCTTCTTCTTCCTCTTCTTAAAGGGTACGTTTCAGCATTTCATATAATACTGATTTGTTGGTGATGAACTCCTTTAGCTTTTCCTTATCTGTGAAGCTCTTTATCTGACCTTCAGTTCTGAATGATAGCTTTGCTGGATAAAGTAATCTTGGTTGTACTTTCTTGGTATTCATCACTTTGAATATTTCTTGCCATTCCCTTCTGGCCTGCAAAGTTTCTGTTGAGAAATCAGCTGATAGTCGTATGGGTATTCCCTTGTAGGTAACTGAGTTTCTTTCTCTTGCTGCTTTTAAGATTCTCTCTTTGTCTTTTGCTCTTGGCATTTCAATTATGATGTGTCTTGGTGTGGTCCTCTTTGGATTCCATTTGTTTGGGGTTCTCTGAGCTTCCTGGACCTGTAAGTCTATTTCTTTCACCAGGTGGGGGAAGTTCTCTGTCATTATTTCTTCAAATAGGTTTTCAATATCTTGCTCTCTCTCATCTTCTGGCACCCCTATAATTCTGATGTTGGTAAGTTTGAAGGTGTCCCAGAGGCTCCTTACACTATCTTCGTATTTTCGGATTCTTTTTTCATTTTGCTTTTCCAGTTGGGTGTTTTCTGCTTCTTCGGATTTTGAATCTTTGCCTTGATTCTTGCGCTCCTCTGGTCTGCTGTTGGGTGTCTGTACAATATTCTTTATTTCAGTCAGTGTATGCTTAATTTCTAGTTGGTTCTTTATCACAACATCGAGGGTCTCATTAGATTTCTTGAGGTTCTCACTACATTTATCAGCAGCTTCTAGACAGTTCTTGAGAGACCTTAAATGTGTGGTTCTGAACTCTATATCCTCCATGGACAATTTTGTCCTGTTTCTTTGTCTCCGCATTTCTTATGCTTTCTTGGTGCACCCCCTAGTGTTCTTTGTGCACAGTCTTGTTGTAGTTAAGCCTTGATTGTTGTTGGCAATCCCGGGGGTGATTTGACCTCCAGGCTAACTGGCTATGAGAATCTGCTGTGTCTGCAGTGGGAGAGCTTCTGTGCTGGATCTCTAGGGCAGTGCTAATCTAGCATTTGCCTGAGGCTATCCCGCAAATGGCTGTGTGCAGGGCTTGGGCGGGGCGGGTCCCCGGGGATCTACAGGGCGTGCCGGAGCAAGCAGTTATGGCTGCTCTCAGTTCCGTCCCTGGGGGATCTGCCTCACAGAGTCCCAGCAACCACTGCAGATCTCAGAGAGAAAGCTGTCTTTGAGTTCCGACCGAAGCCAGACAGTTCCGCTTCTCCCGTTTGAGTCTGGGTCCCTAGAGACTCGCCCAGATCTGGAGTTCAGAGTCTGAAATTCCTCCCGATTGAAAACAACAACCGCGCCCTCCGCTGCCAGCCCGCTCCGCGCACACTCCACACCTGAGTATTTCACTTCAGCACTGCGCCTCCTCTGAGTCTGGGTATGATATTCTCTTTCGTCCTAGTTGTAGAATTTCCACTCAGCCAGCCTTCCTGTGGTTCTAGATGATGTCCGTTCCATCCTTAGTTGTTTTTTGAAGTGGTTGTTCTAGGCAGCAATCTGCGGCGTTAACCTATGCCGCCATCTTGGTTTTCTCTCTATCTATTTTTCTTGATAATGAATTTCTATACTTTATGCATTTTATCATTACAACCATATAATTTCTCCCAATTTAATTTGAACTTTTAACTCTTGGAAGCCTTAAACTTTAGGTGACAAGTTAAATACTTAGCATTTCTTAGATTAGTAATACCTTCACATTTTTAAGGATATATTTCCAATAAAATTAACAAAGACTTATTTAATTAATACATTCAAATCTGTCCTTTATTTTTTCATTCTAGGCAAACTCAAATTAATATTTCAGTAGTTTGTTATTTCAAAACATTTAGAGATTTAATAAGTTTTATTCCTTAATGTAACCAACTCCAAATTTTTAAGTTACCAAAACTTTAGAAGTGTATGTTTACACATATGAGGTTGCCAAAGAAGTAGGGGGAGAAGGGAAGAAGGCCTGTAGGCATTTGAATTTTAAAACCACCACATTTTTCCTTCAGAGGTTAGATATAAGGTTGCTCTGCCAAGTTCTCTGCTTTTACAGGGAGAAGATCCACTGGTCCTTTCCTCCAACAGAGAGTGCAGTCAGCCTCTCCTCAGTGACTGCACCCTCACCATCAATATATTAATTTATCATTATTACTGAAAAGCTTTGCCACAAAGCCTTCATATTAGTTATATCTATCTATTTAACTTTTAACAATTTTGAGATTGCAAAGCCAGTTATCACCATCTAAGGCGTTTTACTTTGGCAAATTTTGCAGCAGAGAAAACTTACCGGCTTTCATTGGCTTTAATGTTAACCTTGGAATATGGTTCATTATTATTTAAGAACTGCCCCTTATTATGGAAACACTAATCTTATTGCCTAAACACAGCCTGTATATTTTCCTTGTGTCATTTTCTCCATCTTATAAAGAAAATCAGTCTTGGGTTTCTACTATAGCATCTGTGAGGAGATAGGGGTCAGTCCAAGAGGCCACCCAAAATCGGGTGGGATGTCACTTCCCTTAAGCTAGTGTTTTTCTCTTCACGGGTACAGAAATCCCAGAGATATCCCTTAAATTCTGAGGACTGTCTCATCTATCCAAATTTCAAATGATGGTCTGGGAAATAAACTGAGGCTTTTAATAACACTCTCGAGAGTGGGCATACATTTTATGGGATCACCAAAAGACTAGTAATTAATGGGTTGGGAGGTGTTTTAGATATTAATAATGGCCTGTCCATCTACTGTTTCTTTTCTTAGTAAATTAAATTGAACGCATGCTTAATAGACTAACAATAAAAAACCAAGACAGATTGATAATAATCAACAGACCAGTGCCCATAACATAGAGACAAGGCTTCATAAATCAGAGTAGTTTTCATGGGTCTTATCGTATTCTGCTCTTCATGGCATTGACTGTACTCTAAAGTTATTTTTGATAAATCTGCCTGTCCCAAGGTGTCATATGGTAATTTTCAGACAAAGCATTAAAGAGTCCTTTTTTAAAATGACTGTTATCCCCATTTTTTCTAGCTGGTGAGCCTTTCCACAGTAAAGGTGGAGGACCCAGGGCTTAGGTATTACAGACTTTTGATCCCCAGTACGAATTAGGCATAATGCAGTGCGAACAAGGGCCCACATAGTTTAAGATGAGAAGGTTACCTTTTTTCCTTGAGCCTGATTTAAGAGAGTATCTTTTGATATTTTAATTTCTTTATCCTGGAGCATGCAAGTAAATTATTATTATTATTTTTTTTATTTATTTATTTTTTTGCTTTATACTCAAACTTTTCCTCATTATAGCCTGGCAGAAATAAAAGATTTTCCGCCCACTTTATGTTTCACAATTTCCAAAGCTGGCATGGGCTTTGTGCACAGAGAATTTTCCCCACCTTTTCAGTGCACTTCTCAGCTTTCTGGTGAAATGTCTTCCTTTTTCACTCTGGTGAAATTTCTTCTCCAGATGCCCCACATTGGGCGCCAGAATGCTGCAACCTTTTGCAGCAAGGATTCAGGATATGGGAAAGGAGGTGCACAAAAATGAATACACTAGACAACAAATATAAATTTAGAAGACATGGGGGAGCCAGGCAGAGACCTTTCTTTCTAGCAGAGAAGCTCTCTGAAACCCAGTACCCATCAGTTTTTATTGACTTGGTTTACGTTTCTCATATATGCCCTTTAGCAAAGCAAACAGGCATATCAGCAGTCAAGTTTGCTAAACATTAAAAGGGTTATCAGGTTAGGAGATTACCTTCAGCCATTTTGCCAACAGCAGGGTAATATAATGCTGATTTTCAGCCCTGCTGAATATCAAAGTTCATTAGCCATCTATGGGAGATACATATGCATATGCATATGCATATACATATGCATATACATATACATATACATATACATATACATATACATAAATGTATGTAGGTATATGTGTGTGTGTGTGTGTATATATATATATATATATATATATATATATATATATATATACACTAGAGGCCCAGTGCACAAAAATTTGTTCACTGGTGCATGGGTGTCCCTCAGCCCCACTTGTGCCCTCTCACAATCTGGGACCCCTCGGGAGATAACGACCTGCTGGCTTAGGCCTGCTCCCATATGGCAGAGGGCAGGCCCGATCTCTAGGTGCAACCCCTGGTCGGGCTTAAAGCAGGGCCGATTGGGGAGTTGGGACGCCGCCCACTGTCATGCACAGAGCAGGGCGGATCGGGAGGTTGCGATGCCACCCCCAATCATGCTCAGGGTAAGGCCGATTGGGGGGTTGGGGTGCCACCCCCTGTAGCACTCAAGGCAGGGTTGATGGGGAGGTAGAAGCACCACCCACTGTCATAGACAGAGCAGGGCCCATCAAGGGGGTTGGGGCTCCATACCCTGTCACACACAGAGCAGGGCCAATCAGGGTGCTTGGGAGCTCCCCCCTGTCACCCACTGAATAGGGCCTATAGGGGAGTTGGGGCACCGCCCCCTGTCACACACAGAGCAGCTCAGATCAGGGGGTTGGAGCGCCGCCCCCTGTCACACTCAGGGCAGGGCCCAGGAGGTGGTTGTGGCTCCACCCTGTCACACACAGAGTAGGGCCCATGGGGTGGTTGGGGTGCCTCACCCCGTCACACACAGAGATGCAGGGCGATCATGGGGTTTGGGCACTGCCCCCCCCCTCAGTCTGCTCCATGGGCCAGGAGGACTCGCGGCTCTGCTGATCAGAGTGCTGGGAGGCCTCGCAGCTCCGCTTGACACAGTGTCAGTGAGGACTTGCTGCTCCTCTGATCCCTTTGCTGGGAGGCTTTGCGGCTCCGCTTGACACAGGGGAAGTTAGGACTCACTGCTCCACTGATCTCGGTGCTGGGAGGCCTTGCGGCTCCGCTTGACACAGGAGCAGTGAGCATTCACTGCTCCACTGATCCAGGTGCTGGCAGGCTCCACTGATCCAGGTTTCGGGAGGCCTCGCTTCTCTGCTCATCCCGGTGCTGGGAGGCATATTACCCTCTTAGTATGTAGGATAGAGGCCTGGTGCATGGGTGGGGGCTGGCTGGATTGCCCTTAAGGGTGTCCTGGATCAGGGTGGGGTTCCCGTTTGGGTGCCTTGCCAGCCTGGATGAGGGGATGATAGCTGTTTGCAGCTGGACACACCCCCTTCACGGCCGGGGTCCCCACTGTGGTGCCTGGCCAGTCTGGGTGAGGGGCTGAGGGCCGTTTTCAGGCTGGCAGGTGACTGAAGCGCCAAACCTGTCCGTTTTTTCTTTTTTATTGTGGGAATTGTTTACCTTCTATGGCTGTCACTGGAACTGAGAGCCAAATTTAGCTCTGAGGCTTGGCTCCAGTGCTGAGGCCTCGGCTGCTGAAAGCAGGCATCTGGGTTTCTTTGGGTTCTATTATCAAAAGTCTGTTGCAACTCCAGCTCTGCCGGCTGGCTGAAAGCATGTGGTTTGTTTAGTGTCTATAATTGCAACATAGTTGCTTAGAGTGCAAGCACACAGCCCAGCAGTGGCAGGCGGGGAACCTTGTCTTCTTCCTTCACTAGAGCAAGATTGCCTCCTGTTCACTTCAGCTGCCTGGCTGCCAGCCAACATCATGGTTGGCAGTTAATTTGTATATTGCCCTGATGAGCCTATGGGAAGCATGTCAGAGTTATGGTTAACTAACATGTTTGTCTGTTATTGGAAAGGATATGTATATGTATATGTATATGTATATGTATATGTATATGTATATGTATATGTATATGTATATGTATTAACTACTGTTGGTCTTTGCCTCCAGCACCTTACTCTGAGGTTTGACAGTCCGATCGATGCTTCTTTGTGTCTGGATGTCTTGTTGCTCATCAGTTAGCGTAGTTCATTATATTCCACAAATGAGTGAGACAATGTGATATTTATCTTTCTGTGACTGGCTTATTTTGCTTAGCATAATGTTCTCCAAGTCCTTCCATGCTGTTGCAAATTATAAGAGTTCATTCTTTGTTATAGCAGTAGAGTTTTCCATTGTATAGGTGTTCCACCGTTTTATAATCCGTGCATCTGCTAATGGGCACTTAGACTGTTTCCAAATCTTAGCTATTGAAAATTGGGCTGGCATGAACATACAGTTGCATATATCTGTCCTGATTAATGTTACTCATTTCTTGGGATATATATACACATAGAAGGGAGGGTACTTAATCAAATGGGAGCTCCATTTTCAATTTTTGGAGAAAACTCTATACTGTTTTCCACAATATTTGCAGCAGTCGGCATTCCCAACAGCAGTGCACAAGGGTTGCTTTTTCTCCGAATCCTCTCCAGCACTTGTGGTTTGTTTTATTTTATTTTATTCTGACAGCTATTCTGAAAGGTGTGGATTGGTATTTCTCTCCTTTTGATTTGCATCTCTTGGACTGTTAGTGCCTTTGAGCATTTTTCCTATGTCTCTTGGCCTTATGTAGGTCCCCTTTCAAAAAGTGTCCATTTAAGTCCTTTGCCGATGTTTTAATTGGATTGTTTATCTTCCTATTATTAATTTGTGTGAGTTCCCTGTAAACTTTGGAATTCAACACTTTTCAGAGATACCACTGGCAAATATGTTCTCCTATGCAGTGGGTTTTCTTGTTGTTTTGTTCAGGATTTTGTTTGCCGTGCAAAAGATTTTTATTTTGATGTAGTCCATTTGTTTATTTTCCCCTTTGTGGGCATTGCCTTCGAAACTGTGTCAGTAAAGATATGCTAAGAAATATGTCTGATATTTTGCTGCCTATGCAATCCGCTAAGATTTTTTTATATAGACTCTCAACTAACGTTCAAGTCCTTTATCCACTTTGAGTTTATTTTTGTGTATGGTGTAAGTGGTGGTCTAGTTTCATTTTCTTGCATGTTTCTGTCTGATTTTCATCATTTATTGAAGATACTGTCTTGATTCCATTGTATGCCCTTGCCTCCTTTGTAAATTAACAATAAAGCGTAATGACTTGGGTCCACTTCTGGGTTCTCTGTTCTGTTTCAGTGGTGTATATGTCTTTTCTAGTGCCAGTAGCAGGCAGTTTTGAGAATGGTGGCATTATAATATATCTTAATATCTGGTATTTTGATCCTTCCAGATTTTTTTTTCTTTTTTATTTCATAAAATATTACAAAGAGTATTACATATGTCTCCTTTTTCCACCCCGACCTTGACAATCCCCTGGCCTCTCCTACCCCCCAGTGTCTTATGAACATTGGTTATGCTCATATGCATGCATACAACTTCTTTGGTTGATCTCTTACCCACCCCCCTCCTGCCCTCCCACTCTCCCCGGCCTTCCTGCTGTAGTTTGACAGTCTGTTTGAGGCAGCTCTGCCTCTGTATCTATTTTTGTTCATAAGTTTATAATGGTCTTTATTATCCAGAAATGAGTGAGAACATGTGGTATTTTTCCTTCATTGACTGGCTTATGTCACTTAGCATAATGCTCTCCAGTTCCATCAATGCTGTTGCAAATGGTAAGAGTTCCTTCTTTTTTACAGCAGAATATTATTCCATCGTGTAGATGTACCACAGTTTACTAATCCATTCATCTACAGATGGGCACTTAGGCTGTTTCCAGATATTAGCTATGGTGAATTGTGCTGCTATGAACATAGGGCTGCATATGTCCTTTCTGATTGGTGTTTCTGGTTTCCTGGGATATATTCTTAGAAGTGGGATCACAGGGTCAAATGGGAGTTCCATTTGTAGTTTTTTGAGGAAACTCCATAGTGTCTTCCATAGTGGCTGCACCAGTCTGCATTCCCACCAGCAGTGCACAAGTGTTCCTTTTCTCCACATCCTCTCCAGCACTTGTCTTTTGTTGATTTGTTGATGATAGCCAGTCTGACAGGTGTGAGATGATACCTCATTGTTGTTTTGATTTGCATC
This sequence comes from Myotis daubentonii, assembly GCF_963259705.1. Lineage (NCBI taxonomy): Eukaryota > Metazoa > Chordata > Mammalia > Chiroptera > Vespertilionidae > Myotis > Myotis daubentonii. The sequence continues at coordinate 10,562,648 of NC_081862.1, read as the reverse complement.
TCTCAGATGATTAGTGACTTTGAGCATGTTTTCATATGTCTCTTGGCTTTCTGAATGTCCTCTTTTGAAAGGTGTCTATTTAGATCCTTTGCCCATTTTTTGATTGGATTGTTTATCTTCCTTTGGTTAAGTTGTATGAGTTATCTATAAATTTTGGAGATTAGGCCCTTATCAGATATGACATTGGCAAATATGTTTTCCCACGCAGTGGGTTTTATTGTTGTTTTGTTGATGGTTTATTTTGCTGTGCAGAAGGTTTTTATTTTGATGTAGTCCCATTTGTTTATTTTCTCTTTAGTTTTCAATGCCCTAGGAGCTGTATTGGTGAAGAAATTGCTTTGGCATATGTCTGAGATTTTGTTGCCTTTCGATTCTTCTAGTATTTGTATGGTTTCCCATCGTATAGTTAAGTCCTTTATCCATTTTGAGTTTATTTTTGTGTATGGTGGAAGTTGGTGGTCTAGTTTCATTTTCTTGCATGTATCTGTCCAATTTTCCCAACACTATTTATTGAAGAGACTATCTTGACTCCATTGTATGTTCTTGCCTCCTTTGTGAAATATTAATTGAGCGTATTGGTTGGGGCTGATTTCTGGGCTCTCTATTCTATTCCATTGATCTATATGTCTGTTATTGTGCCAGTTCCAGGCAGTTTTGAGAACAGTGGCTTTGTAATACAGCTTGATATCTGGTATTGAGATCCCAACTACTTTGTTTTTTCTCAGGATCTCTGCAGCTATTCGGGGTTGATTTTTATTCCAGATGAATTTTTGGAGAGTATGTTCTAGGTCTGTGAAATATGCCATTGGTATTCTAATGGGAAGTGCGTTGAATTTATAGATTGCTTTGGGTGGTATGGACATTTTAATGATGTTGATTCTACGAATCCAAGAGCATGGTATGTTCTTCCATCTCTTTATGTCTTCCACTATCTTTTTTTTCAGCGTCCTGTAGTTTTCTAAGAAGAGGTCTTTTACCTCTTTAGTTAAGTTTATTTCTAGGTAGCCTAATTTTTTTGGTGTGATGGTAAATTGGATTGCTTTTTTAGTCTCTCTTTCTGCACATTCACTATTGGTGTATAGAAATGCCATAGATTTCTTGGCGTTAATTTTGTATCCTGCTACATTGCCGAATTCTTTTATTAAGTCTAATAGTTTATTTATGGAGTCTTTAGGGTTTTTTAAGTATAATATCATGTCATCTGCAAATAAGGACAGTTTTACTTCTTCTTTTCCAATTTGGATGCCTTTTATTTCTTCTTGTCTAATTGCAATGTCACATACTTACAGTACTATGACGAACAGGAGTGGTGAGACTGGGCATCTCTGTCTTGTTCCTGTTCTTAGGGTAAATGGTGTTAGTTTTTGTCCATTGAGTATGATGTTGGCTGTGGGTTTGTCATATAAGGCTATTATTATGTTGAGGTATGATCCTTCAATTCCCACCTTGCTGAGAGTTTTCATCAAAAATGGGTGTTGAATTTTGTCAAATGCTTTTTCTGCATCAATTGCTATGACCTTGTGGTTTTTTTCTTTCAATTTGTTTATGTGATGTATCATGCTTATTTATTTGTGGATATTGTACCATCCTTGAATCCCTGTGATAAATCCCACTTGATTTATATGTATGATTTTTCTGATGAACTACTGGATCCGATTTGCTAGGATTTTGTTGAGGATTTTGGCATCTACGTTCATGAGGGATATTGGCCTGTAATTCTCTTTCATTGTTTTGTCTTTATCTGGTTTTGGTATTACGGTGATGCTGGCTTCATAGAATGAGTTTGGAAGTGTTCCTTCCTCTTGGATTTTTTGTAGTATTCTGAGGAGAATAGGTTTTAGTTGTTCCTTGAATGTTTGGTGAAACTCCCCTGTGAAGCCGTCTTGTCCTGGGCTTTTGTTTGCTGGAAGCTTTTTGATGACTGCTTCAATTTCTTCCATAGGTATTGGCCTATTGAGATTTTTAGATTCTTCCTGATTAAGTTTTGGAATGTTGTATTTTTCTAGGAATTTGTCCATTTCCTCCAGGTCGTCTAGTTTGTTGGAGTAGAGTTGTCCATAGTATTTTTTTTAACAATCATTTGTATTTCTGTGGAATCTGTTGTTTTTTTCCCTCTATCATTTCTGAATTTGTTGATGTGGGTCCTTTCTCTTTGCTTCTTGGTGAGCCTGGCTAGAGGTCTGTCAATCTTGTTTATCCTTTCAAAGAACCAGATCTTGGTTTCATTGATTTTCTGTATTGTGTTTTTGGTCTCTATTTCATTTATTTCCGCTTTAATCTTTATTATCTCCTTCCTTCTGCTCACTCAGGGCTTTTCTTGTTGCTCTCTTTCTAATTCTTTGAGCTGTAGATTTAGATGATTTACTACCATTTTTTCTTGTTTGTTGAGACAGGCCTGTAGAGCTATAAAGTTCCCTCTCAGGACTGCTTTCATTGTGTCCCAAAGGTTTTGGATTGTTGTGTTTTCATTGTCATTAGTTTCCAGAATGTTTTTAATTTCTTCTTTGATCTCACTTGGATCTCTTCCAAGTGTTTGAGTATTTTGAGTTGTTTTTATTGTAGTTTATTTCTAATATTATGGCCTTGTGATTTGAGAAGATGCTTGGTATGATTTCAATTTTCTTGAATTTGGGGAGACTTTGTTTGTGACCCAATTTGTGGTCTATTTTTGAAGATGTCCCATGAGCACTTGGGAAGAACGTATATTTTGTGGCTTTGGGGTGAAGTGTTCTGAAGATGTCAATTAAGTCTGTCTGATCTAGTGAGCCATTTATGATTGCTGTTTCTTTGCTGAGTTTTGTCTAGCTTGATTTATCCAGAGATGACAGTGATGTATTAAAGTCCCCTACTATGATTATATTGTTGTCAATATCTCCCCTGATATCTTCCAGGAGTTTTCTTATGTATGTTGGTGCTCCTGCAATCAGTGCATATATGTTTATCAGGGCTATATTTTCGTGTTGTATTGATCCCTTTCGTATTGTGAAGTGGCCTTCCTTATCTCTTGTTATCGCCTTCACTTTGAGGTCTATTTTGTCTGATATAAGTATTGCTACCCCACCATTTTTTTCATTTCCATTTGCCTGAAAGATATTTTTCCATCCCTTCACTTTCAGTCTGTGTGAGTCCCTTCTCATGAGGTGGGTCTCTTGTAGACAGCAAATATATGGGTCATGTTTTTTTGTTTTGTTTTGTTTTGTTTTGTTTTGTTTTTTTCCATTCAGCCACTTGTTGTCTTTTGATTGGACCATTTAGTCCATTTACGTTTAAAATTATTATTGAAACGTAATTGTTTGTAGCCATTTTTTTTTTTGTGTGTGTGTGTGTGTGTGGCTGTTTTCTTTCTGGGATTTTTATTTCTTCTTTTTACACCAGTCCCTTTAGCATTTCTTGCATTGCTGGCTTGGTGGTGGTAAACTCCCTTAGCCTTTTTTTTGTCTGTGAAGCTTCTTATTTCCCCTTCAATTTTGAATGATAGCCTTGCTGGATAGAGTGCTCTTGGATTCAGTCCTTTGCTTTGCATCACTTTGAAAATTTCTGTCCATTCTTTTCTGGCCTGATGTGTTTCTGTTGAGAAATCATTTGATAATCTGATGGGGGATCCTTTGTAGGTAACGCTCTGTTTCTCTCCTGCAGCCTTTAAGATTCTGTCTTTGTCTTGTACATTTGCCATCGTTATTATGACATTTCTTTGTGTGGGTCTTTAGGGGTTCACCTTGCATAGGACTCTATATACTTGTGTAACTTTTTTCTTCCCCATATCTGGGAAGTTTTCTGACATCATTTCTTCAAATAAATTTTCTAATCCTTGCTGCTCTTCTTGTTCTTCTTGCAGCCCTATTATGCGTATGTTACTTCGTTTCAAGTTGTCCCGAAGCTCCCTTAGGCTCTCCTCCTGCTTTTTAATTTTTTTCTCCAGTTGCTGTCAGATTGAGCTTGTTTCTCTGCCTTATCTTCTAATTCACTAATTCGGTCCTCTGCTTCTTCTAGTCTGCTGTTGAAACTTTCCATGGAGTTTTTGATTGTAGCTATATCATTTTTCATTTCTTCCTGTTTCTTGCATAGGTTGTTGATTTTCTCATCCATCTGGTGAATGAATTGTACAACCATTATTCTGAATTCTTTTTCTTTCATGTTGCATGCTTCCACTTCATTAATGTCCTTTCTTGGTGACTCCTCATTGTCTTTCCTCTGGGTGTTGTTTCGTCTCTTCATTCTGATTATCTACCGATGGTTCAAACGTCGAGTTGCGTGGGCCTGGACCGTGTGCAGTGGGAGCCTCCCACCACCCTAGTGTCACTGAAGAGCTCTGACACTAAGATGTGTGTTTGTGGTTGGTTGGTGGGAACCAGGCTCGCTCAGAGTCAGTGTTGTCAGCGCTCAATATGGCCTCATAGGCGCACTTAGAATCAGGGACCCTGCCTGCACCATGATGAAATAGAGACCCCCCTGAAGCGTGTTGAAAACCAGAGCCCCCTAGTGTGCGCCAGGCATCAGAGTTCTCCAGAATCCAGTATCAGAGTCTCTGTGCACCCACCTAGACATTCAAGCAACAGGATCACAGAATGGGAGTTGGGTCATGGAAGGTTCTACAGCCACAGTGAGGACAGGGGTAAGCACAGAGCCAGAATATGCTGGGCTGCCCCAACTCCTGAAGCATATGCTTCAGCACGGCATGCATCTGGGCAAGTTGGCCCAGGTTGATGGTGCCGCTCGTTTCCCCGTAACGAAGATTATTTCTTCACTATTTCTTTACAACCTCAAGACTATGAGAAATTTGCATTTACTCTCCGGGCATTAAATCATGCTCAACCCACTCAACGGTATCAATAGAAAATCTTACCACAAGAAATGTTCAACAGCCCCACTATATGTCAGGCATATGTGCATCAACCTTTAAAAATAGTCAAAAAAAGATTTCCTAATACTTTAATTTATCAATATATAGATGATATTTTAATAGCTTCTGAAATTCAATCACAATTACAGGAGATTTACCAATACCTCCTTGAAAATTTCTAAGACTATAGATTAGAAGTAGCCCCAGAAAAGAAACAATGGCAGGAGTCATGGAAATATCTGGGGCAAAAATTAATAGATGTCTCCATTATTCCACAGAAGGTTCAAATTAGAAGAGACAGTATACTCTAAACGATTTTCAAAAGTTATTAGGAGACATTAATTAGTTGAGTCCTAGCCTTGGTATACCTACTTATCAATTGACTAATTTATTTCAAATCCTAAAGTGGCCCTCTGAAATAAATAGCCCACATGTTTTAATCCCTGCTGCAGAAAAACAATTAACTTGGATAGAACAGCATATACAACAAACACAATTAAATAGAGTTCTCTCCATAGACAATTTTAAATTATTAGTTTTCCACACTGAGCATTCTCCTACAGGTTTACTTGTTCAAGATAGTAATGTTATTGAAAAATTTTCTTGCCTCATAAATCACAGAAAAAAAATACAGACTTATATTCAAACAATTTGCCAAATTATTTACAAGGGAAGATTAAGCTTAAGACCATTATGTAGTTTAGATCCATAAGAAATTACAGTACCTTTTACTCTCAAAAAAATTCAAAAATTGTTTCGAATATGTGACAATTAGCAAACTGCCTGTGCTCAATTTTTAGAGAAAATACATAATCATTATCCTACAAATAAAAGGTTACAATTTCTTAGGAAAACTCAATGAATATGGCCTCATCATATTATAGCTAATGAACCAATTCAAGGCCCTACTGTTTATACCAATGCTAACTAGTTAGGAATAGCTCGGGTTTTCATTTTCAACAGCTAGCAAAGGTAATTCATTATCCATACACTTCAGTACAATGCGCAGAACTATTTGCCATTGCTTTATTACTAAATTTTCCTCAAGCTGTAAGTATTGTCACTGATTCTCAATATGCAGCAATTACTCACTTACTAAAAGCTTTTGCAATAATGGAAATACCTCAAACTATTAAGACTGACAATGGTTCTGCATATCTATCTACAAAATGTCAAACATTTTTTCAATTTCATCATATCACTCACATCACTGGCATCCCTTGTAAAAATACACGACCAGATATTATTGAAAGACAAAAATCACACCTTAAAGGAAATGCTCAAAAAACCAAAAGGGGGAGAATCCCCTAAATGAAGACTATTAACAGCTCTATTTACTTTAATTTTTTTTTAAATTAAGATGAGACTGACAGTACTGCTGTTCAGCGACATTGGGTAAAGGAAGTTTCACAAGAATTCAATCAACCTGTGTTTTATCATAATGAGTCCTCTCAGTCGTGGGATCCTGCATGGATCCTACGATGGGGGCAAGGTTATGCTTATATTTCCACAGGTAAAGAAAAGTTCTGGCTTCCTGAGAGGCGTCTTAAGTGGAGACATGGGAACCAAAAGGAAGTTCTACTTAAGTGATCTGACCAAGGATTTCTCAGAGATGAGGTTGACGGGGCCTCCTCCCTGCAAAGCTCTATGGTCAATGCAACATTCATCTGTACCAACCTGGGGTCAGGTGAAGAAGCTTACCCAAGAGGGAGAAGAACTGGTTTGGTGTCATGGTAATGAAGTGACTCCATCGACTTTGTTCCTTGCTATGCTTGCACTAATAACCACTCAGGTAAATGCTGATAATCACACATACTGGGCTTACATTCCTAATCCCCCACTAAATAGAGGTGTTTCTTGGTTGGATTCAAAGGTTCGAATTTATGTTAATGACTCAAATTGCTTACCCGGACCTTATGATGATGGAGGTCCATTAAAACCAGAAGAGGAAGGTAGAGTCATAGAAAATCATACCACTGGAACGCAGGGAGTGCCAATATGCTTAGGTCAAGGAGACCATTGTTTAACAATACAGGCACACGCCCTGCTGAACATTTTGGAAACACTACTACTGAAACAAAAAAAAGGCATTTGATTCTTCTGAGTGCCCATGGGTTTAAAAATGTTAGTTGGGATAACAACAGTACACATCCATTACTTCCCCCATGTCATGTTCCAAAGTTTATGCACTTGTCCAATTGGGTCCATTGGAAATCCTGTCGAAGAAAGACAGTTCCGGTTTTATCTAATACTTCCTATGGAAGTGTCATTGATTGGAGCCCTTTAGGTTCTGCCCGTTCCAAAGCCAATGGAGCTGATCTATGATGGCATAGAGGAGAGAACAAGCCCATATACACGCAAGCGAATGTGAGCATTGTGTGGCATGATGGAGGATTTGCTCCCCCAACACCTCATCAAGAAGGACATCCTGTTGAATCTGATTTATGGAAACTGGGGTCTGCCTTACACTCTTTGAAAACATATATTTGCATAAAATAAGCAAATCTATAAAAATAACTCTGGGAATTACACCTTACAATTTTTTGCTATCAAAACTGCCTTTGTACAAGCCTGTGTTCGATTACCATTTTTATTAATGATAGAAGATCAAATTGTAAGTCTGCAAAGACAAATGCATATGAAATATAACTAGAATTATTCATCAATTTGCATTACTCCTGTACCTTAGAATGAAAGTCTCTTTCCATGGGAAAAGTTTAAAAAACATTTGTTCAATCATAAAAATCTAACAAAAGAAATTCATAAATTTACAATCTCATATACAAAAAATATTTCAAAATAAATTGCATAAATTAACTGGGCAAAATGTGTTAAAAATATGGTTAAGGAATTGCAACAATTAAATCCTATACCCCATTTACAAGCCACTTTAGGAGCTTCTGCTGGAATACTATTATTAATACTCTATCTCTGTATCATTATATATTTAGTCTTCCAAGGACTTGGGGAAGCCAAGCAACTAATTAAGAGAAAAATAGCTGTGTTATCTCTGATGCTCCATCAAATGAAGCAAGAAAAAAAGGTGGATTTGTAGCTGGACATTTGTAAACGAGGATCTGATGTCCTGCCAAGAAGAAGTGAATATTCTATCAGGAGCACAGCGTGACTTGCAAGCGAGTCATGCTGGGTCAACACTGCACACGATCTTGAGTTCCAGGAACATTTGCCTCCATGAGAAAGGCTAGGATAAAATACTCATGGGTGTAGAACAGAAAAGGAGGGCACAGCTGCAATTTGTCCTCAATAAGCTCTTGTAATAATGTAGAACAAAACAAGATTTAATTGATTAACTACTGATGCACTGACCTTGTACCAAACCCCAATGAAAGCAATGGTGAGAGTTCAAAGTTTGCTACATGCCTAAGCGAGCTGTAGCCCTCTGTCCGGCATCAATCATCCTATATGGCCGTCTTAACTCTGCGTCTTTGGTTCATTAAACATCCCTCATCAATCTGGACAAAATAGATATATTCCTAGAAAAATACAATCTTCCAATACAAAATCAGGAAAAGGCAAACAACGTGAACAAGCCAAAAACTAGTGATAAAATTGAAACAGTAATCAAAAAGCTTCCAGAAAACAAATCCCTTTACCAGATGACTTCACAGGGGAGTTTTACCAAACATTCAAAAAGAAGTAAAACCAACCTTTCTCAAACTCCTTCAAAAAATTCAGGAGAAAGGAACGCTTCCAAGCTCTTTTTATGAAGCCAGCATTACCCTAATCCGAAAAATAAAAATAGACACCACAAAGAAAGAGACTTACAAATTAATATTCCTGCCAAAACCGGTTTGGCTCAGTGGATAGAGCGTCGGCCTGTGGACTGAAAGGTCCCAGGTTCGATTCCGGTCAAGGGCACGTACCTGGGTTGCGGGCACATCCCCTACTGGGGATGTGCAGGAGGCAGCTGATCGATGTTTCTCTCTCATCGATGTTTCTAGCTCTCTATCTCTCTCACTTCCTCTCTGTAAAAAATCAATAAAATATATTTAAAAAAAAATAAATTAATTAATTAATATTCCAGTTGAACAGTGATGCTGCAATCCTCAACTAAATTCTAGCAAACTGGATCCAGCATTACATTAGAAAGATCATACACCATGAATAAGTGGGATTTATCCCAGGGATAAAAGGCTGGTAAAATATCCGCAAATCAATAAGCATGATACATCGCATAAAAAAATTGAGAGACAGAAACCACACAATCATATCATTAGATTCAGAAAAGGCATTTGACCAAGTGCAACAGGCTTTTCTGATAAAAACACTCAGCAAAGTGGGAATAGAAGGATCATCCCTCCCCATATAAAAGCCTTATATGAAAAACCTACAGCCAACATCATACTCAATGGGCAAAAACTAAAGCCATTTACCTCAAGAACAGGAACAAGACAGGGATGCTCGCTTACACCACTTCTGTACAAAATGGTACTGGAACTGCTAGCCACAGTGATCACAAAGAAAAAGAAATACATGGCTCCCAAATTGGAAAATAACAAGTATATTGTCATGATTTGCAGATGACATGATACTGTACATAGAAAACCCCAAAGACCACATCAAAAAATTAGTAAACTTAATAAATGAATTTGGCAATGTAGCAGAGTAAAAAATTAATGCCAAGAAATGTATGGCATTTTATACAAAAATAATGAACTTACACAAAGAGAGTTATCCCATTTATCATCCCACCAAAAAAATTAAGATACCTAGGAATAAACTTAGCTACAAAGGTAAAAGACCTCTACTCAGAAAACTGCAAGATTTTGAAAAAGAGATAGAGGAAGACAAAACAGATGCAAGAACATGACATGTTAATGGCTTGGTAGAATCAACATCATGAAAATGGCTATACTACCCAAAACGAACTATAGATTCAATACACTCCATGTTAAAATACCAACAGCATATTTCACAGATCTAGATTGAACTCTCCAAAAATCCATCTGTAATAAAAAAATGACCCTGAGCCCGAACAGGTTTGGCTCAGTGGATAGAGCGTCGGCCTCCAGACTGAAAGGGGCCAGGTTCAATTCTGATCAAGGGATGTACCTTAATTGGGGGCACATCCCAAGTAGAGGGTGTGTAGGAGGCAGCTGGTCCATGTTTCAGTCTCATCAGTGTTTCTATTTCTCTATCCCTCTCCTTTACTCTCTATAAAAAAATCAATAAAAGATGTTTAAGAAACAAACAAATCCCAAATAGCTGCAGCGATCCTGAGAAAGAAGAACCAAGTAGGAGGGATCTCAGTACCAGATATCAAGCTGTTTTACAAAGCCACTGTTCTCAAAAATGCCTGACACTGGCACAAGAATAGACATATAGGCCAATGGAATAGAATTGAGAACCCAGAAACCAATCCAAACCACTAAGCTAAATTAATATTGACAAAGGAGGCAAAAAAAATACAATGGAGACAAAACAGTCTCTTCAGTAAATGGTTCTGGGAAATTTGGTCAGATTCATGCATAAAATGAAGCTAGGCCACCAACTTGGACCATACACAAAAAATAAACTCAAAATGGATAAAGGATTTAAACATAAGATGGGAAACTAAAAATATTAGAGGAAGCCACAGGCAGCAGAGTCTCAGATATATGCTGAAGCAATATCTTCACCGACTCAGATCCTGGGGCAATGGAAAATAAAGTTAAAATTAACAAATGGGACAACATCAAAATAAAAAAAACCTCTTCATTGCAAAATAAACCATCAATAAGACAACAACAAAGCCCACTGCATGGGAGAACATATTTGCCAATGTTCTCTGTGATAAGGGTTTCATCTCCAACATTTATAGGGAAGTCATACAACTTAACAAAAGGAAGATAAACAGCCCAATCACAGAAATGGGCAACGGAACTAAAAAGATACTTTTCCAGAGAGGACTAAAGGAAGGCCAAGAGACACATGCTCAGAATCACTAATCATCTGAGAGATGCAAATCAAAAGGACAGTGAGGTACCACCTCACAGCTTTCAGCATGGCTATCATCAACAAATCAAAAAAGGGTGAGTGCTGGTGAGGACAGGGAGAAAAAGGAACCCTCCTTCACTGCTGGTGGGAATGCAGACTGGTGCAGCCACTATGGAGAACAGTATGGAGTTTCCTCAAAAAACTAAAAAGGGAACTCCCATTTGACCCAGTGATCCCACTTCTAGGAATATATCCCAGGAACCTAGAATTACCACTCAGAAAGGATACATGCACCTCTATGTTCACTGCAGCACGATTTACAATAGCTAAGATTTGGAAACAGCCTAAGTGCTGGTCAGCAGATGAGTGGGTTAAAAAGCCGTGGTACATCTACACACTGGCATAGTATGCTGCCGCAAAAAAGGAAGGAGCACTGACCATTTGCAACAGCATGGATGTAGCTGGAGAGCATTATGCTAAGCAAAGCCAGTCAGTCTAAGAAAGATAAATATCACATGACCTCACTCATCTGTGAATTATAATGAACAATATAAACCTATGAACAAAAACAGATCCAGAGACAGAGAAGCATGCATCAGACCATCACCCTCAGAAAGTAGGTAAGGTAGGGTGGGACTAAGGGGGAGAGATCAACCAAAGGACTTGTATGCATGCCTATAAGCCTAGCCAATGGACGCAGACACCAGGAGGTGAGAGTGAGGGCATGCTTGCGGGCGTCGGGGTGGGAGTGTGGGGGCAGTGGGAGATAAGAACACATATGTAATACCTTAATCAATAATAAGAAAGAAAGAAAAGGAACCCAGGAACTTAAGATCAGGTGAGAATTCACACACTCATACTCATGCACACCCAGGCACAGGCACACTCACACCAGGAAAGGGCTCTGCAGCTATCAGTGGGAATCACCTCTTATCTCCCAGCCTGGCCACTGCTTTCTCACCAGCTGAACCAGAGGACAAGGATGAGTGAAGGGCCTGTTGCTCTGTGGAAAGCGACCTCTCACTCCTGGACATTGCCCACTGTCCAGCAGCCACTTTTCTGCCCCTTCTCTGTCCCCCTCCCCCTGAGCAGGGCTGAGCTGTCCTGAGAGCCGACAGACTTGAGGAGCCAGATCCCTGGGGAGCTGGCGCTGGGGGCTGTGGGGACCCCTTTGTCAAGTGCAAACTCGGCCAGCTGAGGTCACACAATAAAGGCAAACGCCGGAGTTCCATGAACTGTTGCGTGTAAGTCTTCTCAGCGAGCTCCCACTCTGGCACAGCAGGCAGACAGCCTCACCCCAGGGAGCCTGGTTTAGACCTCAGGCCTTCATTCCAAACAGGTAGGAACTCATTTTCAGATGGAAAACGCTGGCGGGGGAGGTGCTGCGGGTTACCAGTGATGAGAGCAAGTTCACCCCTGGAGACAGGAAGTTCACCACCAGAGACAGCAAGAACCCAGAGTCTGTGCTTACCTTTTCCAAAGTCCATGCTTCCCACCAGGTGGTCTCCCGCTCAGCAGAGAGGTTGGCAGGAAGGAAGCGGTGACAGGTGGCACCTGGCAAGCATCCTGGGTCTGTACCCTGGTTCCTTTGTGGGCAAAATCTCGTGAGATCACAAGATCAGGAGCAAACAAAGTACCGGGGGCAGGAGGGGGGCTGTGTTTAAACAGGCCCAGAGAAGGTGGGGACAGGGGCACCTGTGCTATACCCACCAGGCTGCAAGGGTTGGCAGAGGGTGGGTGGTTGATAGGGGGACCCTGTGCTTCCAGGTATGAGGGTGGGGGCGGTCTCAGATATGGAGGGAGAAAGAGGAGACCGTGACCCCCAGCTAACCTCCCACTCGCCACACCTGGTCTGTGTTTCTGGGGACCCCTTTCCCTCTGTGGTTGTGGCTGCCACTTACCTACCTCATTCCTGGGCCAGGCTTGGTGCCCCACTCCCACCCCACCACAGCCCTCTGTATAGAAAAGAGCTCCCTGCCCTGGTCTAGTCCACTGTCCCTACTGTCTGGATGGGGACAGGTTAGTAACCCCGGGGCAGAGGAGAGCTGGCCAGATGCAATTACATTGTCTCTCTCCACAGGTGCTCGCTCTCCTCAGTCTTCCCCTGAGGTTTGGGTCACCAGAGCTCTTTGACAAGCCCTGAATCCAGCCTTTGCTCTGCTTAACTCCCCTAAGGCTTCAGGTGATGGCAGCCTCCCTGCCTTCCTCCCCCCTCATGAAGGGGTTCTCCTCTCACCAACAAATCCCTTTGGCAAAGTTACCCCTGGGCCTGAAAGAAGAACAGAGTGGGCAGGAGGCTCCTGAGGAGGAGCAGGCCAACAAAGCTGAGGAGAGGTGGGGAGGCACCAGCCACAGCCTGGTGCTCAGGCGCAGGCACAGCTGCCCCTTATCTGAACCTTAACCCAGGGCTCTCCTCTCAGGTGGTGCCTCCAGGGGGCACAGGGGGCCTGGCATGCTCAGTCTGACAGGTTTTGCTGCCTGCTTTTCCATACTCTTTAGGAGACAAAAGTCAGGCTTGTGAGGAGAGAGGGAGAGGGGAAGAGCAAAGATGAGGCCCAGCCCTGTCATCAAAGCTGGCCTGAGGCATCGCGTGAGGGTCTTTGGAAATCAGCTTCTCATAGTGCGGAAGGGCTTGTAATAAGAATAGAGCCACAGTTGTTTAATACTTACTTGCAAACTATAAATACGAGGCCCTGGGACACTGGAGGATGAAACAAGCTCTACTGAAAACATAGGCTGCCTCCAAGGCCCATTACTCAGAAAATAATTGCATTTTCGGAAGAGACCAGGCACAGGACAGGCTTTGATTTGGCAGCAGTGCCCACATCCTGACCCCCTCTTGGTGTCTTTCGCAGGAAGGATGACCATTCCAATCTCATCCCAGGAAGGGCCTGAGATGATCCTAAAGTCATAGAAGTTTAGTCATCTTGTGGTTAGACTTTGAGCTCCTGAAGGGCTAGACAGCAGGCTCTCCCCTCCCCTTTCCATGTCACACTTGCAGCTGGCAGCTACAGGTAGCTATCTTCACTCCTTAGTGGCTGAGAGCCAAATTTCCAGGGTGAGCAACTTCTCTCAGCATACTGACCGCATCCTTGGATAAATACTCATTGTGTGGTTCAACCCTGTCTCTGCTTAACTTGGCTCTAGTAGTGACAGGCAGCCTCAGACACATTGTGCTGCCTTGCCCTTCCTCACTCAGACTTGGGGAATATTCAGAATCTGCAAACTGTGAGACCTTTTCTGAGAGTGAGCATGGAGGGAGGACACTGTGTCCCTGTCATGCAGGTGACCCTGCATCTCTTCACCATAAGGTATGGGGAAGTCGTGGGGGCGGAGCATAACAGCAGGGTGGTGAGGCTGGGTTCTTGTGTGTCCCTACACTGCCATTCCTCCAGAGGTTCCCCATGCCTACAAAGTAGCAGAGTTTAAGATTTCCAGCTACATAGATGGAGGAATGAGGACAAATGAGGCGACTGCTCTCAGCCCCAGTGGATCTGGGATTGTCACCTAGAGCAGAGCAGATAAAAAGCAGAAACAGAAACAACTCCACTATTTCACCTGGGAACTAGAGATTCAGCCTAGCCCTCCCACCTCTCTCCTAGATGCATTTGGCAACTATTTGACCTGGGGTCGCTGCTAATATCATTCTCAGAGCGACACACAGTCTCTCCTCACAGAGTTTAGGACGAAAATAGAAAACACACACACACAAACACACACACAATCAAACACAGCAAAAACCAAGAAGACCGTTGTCTACAAATGGCCTTTTGTAACTAATTCTTTCATGAAAACAAAGGTCCTGGTATGGAAAGATACAGATGCAGGAAGACTCCTGCCTGAGGGTTGTACAAGGAGGGGCCATCAGGGGCTTAGAAGGATCCTGTTCAGGGCATGAGGAAAGGCTGCACAATTTCTGAGAGAGTAAAGTGCTTGGCCAATTTGATAATGCAAGGGACACTGGGGCACAGGGGAGGGTCATAGAGTGACACAGACCGCAATGGATGCATCCTGGAAGGTGAAATTCAAAGGGAATCTATTTGAAGTTTGTCCACCCTTATGTTCATGATGATCCGGGTGCTTGTCAGCATTGCAGAGATTGATGCACTAAAAAGACAAGGTCTGTTATATGAAAAGCAAAATGCAGGCCACCCAACTGATTACATAATACAACCCTATTCTTTTAAAATTAAATTTGAATGTAACATTCATTTATTCCAGTCCTTCACCCATTGCCTCAAAAGGTTCACTATGTTCCTAGGTCACAGTAAGGCTGCATAAGGAAGGGGGAATTAAAGTTCCTGGGCCCCACTCTCCTGGGAAATCAGCAATTCATATTTATGAATCTCATAAAGCAGTCCACATGTCCACTAAAAATGCTAATGCTAGTTATTGTAAATTATTTTCCTGTATTTTTTACAAGGCTCTCTATCACAATTGCCTCTCCTGGACTAGTGATGTAGAGCTGTTTTCATTTTAGAAACATTAAATGTGTCAATCAACGAGCACTGCATTGTAATGATCACCCTTGTGACTTAAAAACCCTTCAGTGATGGAAGAGAGGGAAGCTGGAATGTTTTTGAAGGAGCTGCTGTCTGTGTGTGTGTGTGTGTGTGTGTGTGTGTGTGTGAGTGTGTGTGTGAGTGTGTGTGCGCGCACACACTCCTGCACAGCTGAGAGAGGCTGAGTCTAGCCTGTCCTGTGAGGGGATGAAGTAGAGATGAGGTGAAAGGGGTAAATCCTTTTTTCTACAATCACCTACAGTAAGCCTAAGGGGGAAAGAAGCTGCATTCTCAAACTAAGCATGCTTTACGTGGATAAAACATACAGTCCTTACTGACTAAGGAACTTAGCCTTTTGATGTTGTAGCCAGACTCATGCCAGGACATTTTGAACTTTAATGCTGTCAGTTGTTTTCAGGTGGAGACAATAAGAAGAGGAAGAATAAACAGGGGTCCAAAGCAGGGAGGGCAAATCAAGAAGGAATTTGGGGCTGATTTTTGCTTCCATGACACCCACTGTACAACAGGCTCCTGATGTCCTTACAGGCACATGCAATGGACTCTGGACGCCCAGTTCTCTGCAAGAATAGCCGATGTGAAAGGTCTTGGAGAGAATTCCGGGTGGCCAGAGTGCATTCGCCACAGTGTGTGTCCCAATTTGTGTGAACCACACCTTTTGAAAATTCTTTTCGCATATCTATCTAGGAGCCCAGAGGGAAAGGCAGGAACCTTCACCCCTGGGCGGCATCCCTTCTCCCAGATTCGGGCCTCACAGAGACTGGACTTGAAGAGGATAGAGCCATCCCAATTTGAGTAACTGTTGGTGGAGAGGTTGGGTGTGTGGAGAGGAACCCTCAGCTGAAAGCCAGCTGCTCACTGACAGGCGGGGGCTCTCACAGCTCCAGGGCCTTGGCCCAGCCTCAAAGCAATTTTTTGGGAAGGTGATGTAGGCTGCCCTACCAGACCTGGTCCAGTCCTGCCTGGAAAGGGTGTCCACTGGTACCTCCTCTTATTGCTAAGCCTCAAGATTGTAACAAAATACTTAGAATCCTCAGAGTTCAGGATCAATTTGCATGGAGATCCCTCCTCCCCTGCCAACCTGGTTGGGGAGGGGATGAGAGAGTCAGTGTTGAGTGTCCTTCCACGTGTCAGAGTATCAGTGGGCAGAGCCCTGAGGTTTCTCCCCCATGGCGGGGCTCTACTCCCCTCTCTCTCCTCAGGACACAGGTGACCTTTCCCAAGGACAGTTCCTGTGGGTACCTGCACTGATGCCTCTCCCTGCCCTCCAGGTTCACCTGAGTCACCCAACTCTGTTTTCCCCCTCTTCTCCAGGTCCTGGGACTAGCCAGCCTGGACCCAGCCTCTGCCTTGTCCAGCTGTGGCTCAGGAGGTGTGCTGGGTGTGCTGGGTGAGCTGAACTGCAGCCCCTGGCAATTATAACCTTGCTTCTTGGGAACAACAATGACTGTGAACCGCTCCCACACTCCTGATTGATGGTTTCACAGGGGAGAAGGGGAATCTAGCTAATAGACATCTGCTGAAGCCGTCCTGTTTACCATGTTTCATTCCAATCAGGCAAAGGCAACAGCCTTCTGAAGAGGGTCTATCTCTCTGAATCATTTGGGCAGGAGCAGGCAGGGGTCACCCAAAGGTCCTCTCTGACTCTTGGCTTCTAAATAAACAGCTGAAAGTCAATATCCCAAAAGGCAGCTTAGGGTGGAAGAATCTTGGTGGCCTTTATTTCTTAACTATTGGCTAAGAGGGTAGAGTTGTATCAGTTACATATATATATATATATATATATATATATATATATATATATATATATGAAACAAATGAGTAAACAAAAAACAAACAATGAAACTTTTAGAGGACTTTAATTGAGAGCCTGAAAACAGGACAGTCATAGTAGAAGACTTTTATCACTCCTCTGACTTCAGTGGATAGGTCTTCCATGTGACAAAATAATGATACAGAGACTCTAAAGGACACACTGTATCAGATGGATTTAATTGACATTTTAGAACGTTTCACCCCAACAGAGCAGAATATACATTCTTCTCAAGTGCACAGGGATCATTCCCAGAGATAGACCACATGGTAGGACACATAAGTCCCTACAAGATCAAGAAGATTTAAATCATATAAGCATCTTCTTGGATCACAGTGGAATGAAATGAGAAATCAAGTAGAGTAAAAACACCCAAAAACATTAAAACACTTAGAGGCTAAATAGCATGCTATTAAACAATGAATTTGTTACAATGAGTTCAAGAAAATATCAAAGACTTTTTGGAAAAAAGGAAAATGAACAAATAACAGCATAGAATCTCTGGGAATCAGCAAAAGCAGTCCTGAGAGGGAAGTTCATAGCACTATAGACATATCTCCGAAAATAACAAAAATCAGCAATAAACTATTTATCCCTACAATTTAAGAATTAGAAAGAGACCAACAAGAAGAGCGCAGAGTAAGTAGAAGGAAGGGAAAAGTAAAGATTATAGCAGAAAAAATAACAGAGACAGAAAATTCAATGAAACAAATAGCTGGTTCCATGAGAGGATAAACAAAATTGATAAACCATTAGCCAGACTCATTAAGAAACAAACACACATGATTCCAATAAGTAAAATCAGAAACAAGAGTGGAGGAGTAAGCACTGGCACCGCAGAAATTAAAAGGATTGTAAGAAAATACTATGAACAACTATATGCCAAAATGCTGGACAGTGTGGATGAAATAGATGAAGTCAGTAAAAAATGCAATCTACCAAAAGTGATTCAGAAAGAATGAAGAAACCTGAATAGACTCATAACAACTAATGAAATAGAAGCAGTAATCAAAACACTTCCAACCAACAAAAGCTCAGGTCCAGACAGCTTCAAAGGGGAGTTCTACCAAACATTCAGAAAACTACAATCTATACTCCCCAAATTATTTCAGAAAATGAAAAGAGGAAAGAATACTTCCAAACTCTTGGTAGGAGGCCAGCATTATTCTAATTCCAAAACAAGGTATAGACACTACAAAGAAAGAGAATTACAGGCCGATATAGCTGATGATTGCAGATACTAAAATCCTCAACCAAGTATTAGCAAATTGCATCCAGCATTATATTAAAGGACCAAATGCCATAATCAAGTTGGATATATTCCAGGGATGCCAGGCTGGTATGATATTCACAAATCAATAAACATGATAAAACTCATAAACAAACTGAGAGACAAAGATCACGTGATCATATCGATAGATGCAGAAAAAGAATTGAAAAAAAAACCCAACACCAATTGTGATAAAAACTCTCAGCAACGTGGTAATAGAGAAGCATACCTCAACATCATAAAGGCCATATATGAAAAACCCACAGCCAACATCATACTAAATTGGCAAAAACTAAAACCATTTCCCGTGAAAGAACAAGAACAAGACAGTGATGCCAATTTTCACCATTCCTGTTCAACATAGTACAGGAAGTGCTACCATAGTGTTCATGAAGAAATAAAAGTCATCCCAACCGGAAAAGCAGGTAATAAATGAATTCGGTCACGTATCAGGATACAAAATTAAAACCCCAAAATATATGTCTTTAGATACACCAAGAATGAACTCACAAAAAGAGAAACTAAGAAAAGAATCCCACTTACCATTGCAGTAAAAGAATTAAGGAAAAAACTCAATGAAGGAAGTAAAATAACTGCAGTTGGAAAACGACAGAACATTGAAACAGAGATAAAGATATCAACCAATGGGCTAATATACCGTGTTGATGGGTTGGTAGAACTAACATCATTAACATGTCCATACTACCCAAAGCAATTTATAGATTCAATGTAATCTCCATTAATATACCAACAGAATATTTCACAGACAAAGAACAAACTCTCCAAAAATTCATATGGAGTAAAAATAGCCTCAGTAATCCAGGGAACAAGAAAAAAATCTGACTTTTCGAGAAAATGGTGACTAGCAGAAAGGTAGGGAGGGAGAGAGTGTGAGAGCACAAGGAAGTGATAGAGGAGTGTGTGGACTCGTGTGGTGTGTGTGTATTAGCTAGGGATAGTTAGATTCTGCAGGTCTTCTAAGGGGCTGCTAAGCCTGGCAGTCTTAGATGGCGGAGTCCCGCTCCCTGCGCGGACACTCCTGGGCGGCCAGCATAGGCACGGTGACCACGCCATCTTGAGAAACAGAGCTGCTTCAGACTAGGATCCTGGCCTCAGCACCACCCAGTCTGATCTCAGATGCATACCAGGACCCTCCATCCACTGGGGACAGAGACCTGTGATCACAGCTACAGACATGCGGGCACCAAAAGTTCAGAAATCCCCATGGCAGATCCGTGAGTAACAGAGCCCATCCCCCCTTCCTGCAGGCTTGCAGGCAGAGCCCTAGTAACTACCTGATAGACCCACCCCTTTCCAGGGCCTCAGTGCTTCAGGAACTTTAGCCTGGAAGTGCATGAGCACCTAGGAACTGATCCCGCGTAGGGCCGGCTGCTGAGCCCTGGGCTGGGAGCAATCGCGTGAACACTGGGAATTTGTCTGGTGTATAACAGGCCCAGGGACCCCGATTCCCTGGGCAGGAGGCAGCACGAATCACCAGCTACTTAACTTTGTTTCTTATCACCTGCGCCTGAGATCCTGATTCCCTGTGCATTCATACTAAGAGCCAGTGACTCCAGTTCCTGGTGCAAGGTCACACAGGGACCCTGATTCTAAAGGCAATGGTGTGGGAGGCAACAGAGACTCTGATACTGGATTCTGGAGAACTCTGATGCCTGGCGCACACTAGGGGGCTCTGGTTTTCAACACGCTTCAGGGGGGTCTCTATTTCATCATGGTGCAGGCAGGGTCCCTGATTCTAAGTGCGCCTATGAGGCCATATTGAGTGCTGACAACACTGACTCTGAGCGAGCCTGGTTCCCACCAACCAACCACAACCACACATCTTAGTGTCAGAGCTCTTCAGTGACACTAGGGTGGTGGGAGGCTCCCACTGCACAAGGTCCAGGCCCACGCAACTCGACGTTTGAACCATCGGTAGATAATCAGAATGAAGAGACGAAACAACACCCAGAGGAAAGACAATGAGGAGTCACCAAGAAAGGACATTAATGAAGTGGAAGCATGCAACATGAAAGAAAAAGAATTCAGAATAATGGTTGTACAATTCATTCACCAGATGGATGAGAAAATCAACAACCTATGCAAGAAACAGGAAGAAATGAAAAATGATATAGCTACAATCAAAAACTCCATGGAAAGTTTCAACAGCAGACTAGAAGAAGCAGAGGACCGAATTAGTGAATTAGAAGATAAGGCAGAGAAACAAGCTCAATCTGACAGCAACTGGAGAAAAAAATTAAAAAGCAGGAGGAGAGCCTAAGGGAGCTTCGGGACAACTTGAAACGAAGTAACATACGCATAATAGGGCTGCAAGAAGAACAAGAAGAGCAGCAAGGATTAGAAAATTTATTTGAAGAAATGATGTCAGAAAACTTCCCAGATATGGGGAAGAAAAAAGTTACACAAGTATATAGAGTCCTATGCAAGGTGAACCCCTAAAGACCCACACAAAGAAATGTCATAATAACGATGGCAAATGTACAAGACAAAGACAGAATCTTAAAGGCTGCAGGAGAGAAACAGAGCGTTACCTACAAAGGATCCCCCATCAGATTATCAAATGATTTCTCAACAGAAACACATCAGGCCAGAAAAGAATGGACAGAAATTTTCAAAGTGATGCAAAGCAAAGGACTGAATCCAAGAGCACTCTATCCAGCAAGGCTATCATTCAAAATTGAAGGGGAAATAAGAAGCTTCACAGACAAAAAAAAGGCTAAGGGAGTTTACCACCACCAAGCCAGCAATGCAAGAAATGCTAAAGGGACTGGTGTAAAAAGAAGAAATAAAAATCCCAGAAAGAAAACAGCCACACACACACACACACACAAAAAAAAAAATGGCTACAAACAATTACGTTTCAATAATAATTTTAAACGTAAATGGACTAAATGGTCCAATCAAAAGACAACAAGTGGCTGAATGGAAAAAAACAAAACAAAACAAAACAAAACAAAACAAAAAAACATGACCCATATATTTGCTGTCTACAAGAGACCCACCTCATGAGAAGGGACTCACACAGACTGAAAGTGAAGGGATGGAAAAATATCTTTCAGGCAAATGGAAATGAAAAAAATGGTGGGGTAGCAATACTTATATCAGACAAAATAGACCTCAAAGTGAAGGCGATAACAAGAGATAAGGAAGGCCACTTCACAATACGAAAGGGATCAATACAACACGAAAATATAGCCCTGATAAACATATATGCACTGATTGCAGGAGCACCAACATACATAAGAAAACTCCTGGAAGATATCAGGGGAGATATTGACAACAATATAATCATAGTAGGGGACTTTAATACATCACTGTCATCTCTGGATAAATCAAGCTAGACAAAACTCAGCAAAGAAACAGCAATCATAAATGGCTCACTAGATCAGACAGACTTAATTGACATCTTCAGAACACTTCACCCCAAAGCCACAAAATATACGTTCTTCCCAAGTGCTCATGGGACATCTTCAAAAATAGACCACAAATTGGGTCACAAACAAAGTCTCCCCAAATTCAAGAAAATTGAAATCATACCAAGCATCTTCTCAAATCACAAGGCCATAATATTAGAAATAAACTACAATAAAAACAACTCAAAATACTCAAACACTTGGAAGAGATCCAAGTGAGATCAAAGAAGAAATTAAAAACATTCTGGAAACTAATGACAATGAAAACACAACAATCCAAAACCTTTGGGACACAATGAAAGCAGTCCTGAGAGGGAACTTTATAGCTCTACAGGCCTGTCTCAACAAACAAGAAAAAATGGTAGTAAATCATCTAAATCTACAGCTCAAAGAATTAGAAAGAGAGCAACAAGAAAAGCCCTGAGTGAGCAGAAGGAAGGAGATAATAAAGATTAAAGCGGAAATAAATGAAATAGAGACCAAAAACACAATACAGAAAATCAATGAAACCAAGATCTGGTTCTTTGAAAGGATAAACAAGATTGACAGACCTCTAGCCAGGCTCACCAAGAAGCAAAGAGAAAGGACCCACATCAACAAATTCAGAAATGATAGAGGGAAAAAAACAACAGATTCCACAGAAATACAAATGATTGTTAAAAAAAATACTATGGACAACTCTACTCCAACAAACTAGACGACCTGGAGGAAATGGACAAATTCCTAGAAAAATACAACATTCCAAAACTTAATCAGGAAGAATCTAAAAATCTCAATAGGCCAATACCTATGGAAGAAATTGAAGCAGTCATCAAAAAGCTTCCAGCAAACAAAAGCCCAGGACAAGACGGCTTCACAGGGGAGTTTCACCAAACATTCAAGGAACAACTAAAACCTATTCTCCTCAGAATACTACAAAAAATCCAAGAGGAAGGAACACTTCCAAACTCATTCTATGAAGCCAGCATCACCGTAATACCAAAACCAGATAAAGACAAAACAATGAAAGAGAATTACAGGCCAATATCCCTCATGAACGTAGATGCCAAAATCCTCAACAAAATCCTAGCAAATCGGATCCAGTAGTTCATCAGAAAAATCATACATATAAATCAAGTGGGATTTATCACAGGGATTCAAGGATGGTACAATATCCACAAATAAATAAGCATGATACATCACATAAACAAATTGAAAGAAAAAAACCACAAGGTCATAGCAATTGATGCAGAAAAAGCATTTGACAAAATTCAACACCCATTTTTGATGAAAACTCTCAGCAAGGTGGGAATTGAAGGATCATACCTCAACATAATAATAGCCTTATATGACAAACCCACAGCCAACATCATACTCAATGGACAAAAACTAACACCATTTACCCTAAGAACAGGAACAAGACAGAGATGCCCAGTCTCACCACTCCTGTTCGTCATAGTACTGTAAGTATGTGACATTGCAATTAGACAAGAAGAAATAAAAGGCATCCAAATTGGAAAAGAAGAAGTAAAACTGTCCTTATTTGCAGATGACATGATATTATACTTAAAAAACCCTAAAGACTCCATAAATAAACTATTAGACTTAATAAAAGAATTCGGCAATGTAGCAGGATACAAAATTAACGCCAAGAAATCTATGGCATTTCTATACACCAATAGTGAATGTGCAGAAAGAGAGACTAAAAAAGCAATCCAATTTACCATCACACCAAAAAAATTAGGCTACCTAGAAATAAACTTAACTAAAGAGGTAAAAGACCTCTTCTTAGAAAACTACAGGACGCTGAAAAAAAAGATAGTGGAAGACATAAAGAGATGGAAGAACATACCATGCTCTTGGATTCGTAGAATCAACATCATTAAAATGTCCATACCACCCAAAGCAATCTATAAATTCAACGCACTTCCCATTAGAATACCAATGGCATATTTCACAGACCTAGAACATACTCTCCAAAAATTCATCTGGAATAAAAATCAACCCCGAATAGCTGCAGAGATCCTGAGAAAGAACAAAGTAGTTGGGATCTCAATACCAGATATCAAGCTGTATTACAAAGCCACTGTTCTCAAAACTGCCTGGAACTGGCACAATAACAGACATATAGATCAATGGAATAGAATAGAGAGCCCAGAAATCAGCCCCAACCAATACGCTCAATTAATATTTCACAAAGGAGGCAAGAACATACAATGGAGTCAAGATAGTCTCTTCAATAAATAGTGTTGGGAAAATTGGACAGATACATGCAAGAAAATGAAACTAGACCACCAACTTCCACCATACACAAAAATAAACTCAAAATGGATAAAGGACTTAACTATACGATGGGAAACCATACAAATACTAGAAGAATCGAAAGGCAACAAAATCTCAGACATATGCCAAAGCAATTTCTTCACCAATACAGCTCCTAGGGCATTGAAAACTAAAGAGAAAATAAACAAATGGGACTACATCAAAATAAAAACCTTCTGCACAGCAAAATAAACCATCAACAAAACAACAATAAAACCCACTGCGTGGGAAAACATATTTGCCAATGTCATATCTGATAAGGGCCTAATCTCCAAAATTTATAGATAACTCATACAACTTAACCAAAGGAAGATAAACAATCCAATCAAAAAATGGGCAAAGGATCTAAATAGACACCTTTCAAAAGAGGACATTCAGAAAGCCAAGAGACATATGAAAACATGCTCAAAGTCACTAATCATCTGAGAGATGCAAATCAAAACAACAATGAGGTATCATCTCACACCTGTCAGACTGGCTATCATCAACAAATCAACAAAAGACAAGTGCTGGAGAGGATGTGGAGAAAAGGAACACTTGTGCACTGCTGGTGGGAATGCAGACTGGTGCAGCCACTATGGAAGACACTATGGAGTTTCCTCAAAAAACTACAAATGGAACTCCCATTTGACCCTGTGATCCCACTTCTAAGAATATATCCCAGGAAACCAGAAACACCAATCAGAAAGGACATATGCAGCCCTATGTTCATAGCAGCACAATTCACCATAGCTAATATCTGGAAACAGCCTAAGTGCCCATCTGTAGATGAATGGATTAGTAAACTGTGGTACATCTACACGATGGAATAATATTCTGCTGTAAAAAAGAAGGAACTCTTACCATTTGCAACAGCATTGATGGAACTGGAGAGCATTATGCTAAGTGACATAAGCCAGTCAATGAAGGAAAAATACCACATGTTCTCACTCATTTCTGGATAATAAAGACCATTATAAACTTATGAACAAAAATAGATACAGAGGCAGAGCTGCCTCAAACAGACTGTCAAACTACAGCAGGAAGGCCGGGGAGAGTGGGAGGGCAGGAGGGGGGTGGGTAAGAGATCAACCAAAGAAGTTGTATGCATGCATATGAGCATAACCAATGTTCATAAGACACTGGGGGGTAGGAGAGGCCAGGGGATTGTCAAGGTCGGGGTGGAAAAAGGAGACATATGTAATACTCTTTGTAATATTTTATGAAATAAAAAAGAAAAAAAAATCTGGAAGGATCAAAATACCAGATATTAAGATATATTATAATGCCACCATTCTCAAAACTGCCTGCTACTGGCACTAGAAAAGACATATACACCACTGAAACAGAACAGAGAACCCAGAAGTGGACCCAAGTCATTACGCTTTATTGTTAATTTACAAAGGAGGCAAGGGCATACAATGGAATCAAGACAGTATCTTCAATAAATGATGAAAATCAGACAGAAACATGCAAGAAAATGAAACTAGACCACCACTTACACCATACACAAAAATAAACTCAAAGTGGATAAAGGACTTGAACGTTAGTTGAGAGTCTATATAAAAAAATCTTAGCGGATTGCATAGGCAGCAAAATATCAGACATATTTCTTAGCATATCTTTACTGACACAGTTTCGAAGGCAATGCCCACAAAGGGGAAAATAAACAAATGGACTACATCAAAATAAAAATCTTTTGCACGGCAAACAAAATCCTGAACAAAACAACAAGAAAACCCACTGCATAGGAGAACATATTTGCCAGTGGTATCTCTGAAAAGTGTTGAATTCCAAAGTTTACAGGGAACTCACACAAATTAATAATAGGAAGATAAACAATCCAATTAAAACATCGGCAAAGGACTTAAATGGACACTTTTTGAAAGGGGACCTACATAAGGCCAAGAGACATAGGAAAAATGCTCAAAGGCACTAACAGTCCAAGAGATGCAAATCAAAAGGAGAGAAATACCAATCCACACCTTTCAGAATAGCTGTCAGAATAAAATAAAATAAAACAAACCACAAGTGCTGGAGAGGATTCGGAGAAAAAGCAACCCTTGTGCACTGCTGTTGGGAATGCCGACTGCTGCAAATATTGTGGAAAACAGTATAGAGTTTTCTCCAAAAATTGAAAATGGAGCTCCCATTTGATTAAGTACCCTCCCTTCTATGTGTATATATATCCCAAGAAATGAGTAACATTAATCAGGACAGATATATGCAACTGTATGTTCATGCCAGCCCAATTTTCAATAGCTAAGATTTGGAAACAGTCTAAGTGCCCATTAGCAGATGCACGGATTATAAAACGGTGGAACACCTATACAATGGAAAACTCTACTGCTATAACAAAGAATGAACTCTTATAATTTGCAACAGCATGGAAGGACTTGGAGAACATTATGCTAAGCAAAATAAGCCAGTCACAGAAAGATAAATATCACATTGTCTCACTCATTTGTGGAATATAATGAACTACGCTAACTGATGAGCAACAAGACATCCAGACACAAAGAAGCATCGATCGGACTGTCAAACCTCAGAGTAAGGTGCTGGAGGCAAAGACCAACAGTAGTTAATACATATACATATACATATACATATACATATACATATACATATACATATACATATACATATCCTTTCCAATAACAGACAAACATGTTAGTTAACCATAACTCTGACATGCTTCCCATAGGCTCATCAGGGCAATATACAAATTAACTGCCAACCATGATGTTGGCTGGCAGCCAGGCAGCTGAAGTGAACAGGAGGCAATCTTGCTCTAGTGAAGGAAGAAGACAAGGTTCCCCGCCTGCCACTGCTGGGCTGTGTGCTTGCACTCTAAGCAACTATGTTGCAATTATAGACACTAAACAAACCACATGCTTTCAGCCAGCCGGCAGAGCTGGAGTTGCAACAGACTTTTGATAATAGAACCCAAAGAAACCCAGATACCTGCTTTCAGCAGCCGAGGCCTCAGCACTGGAGCCAAGCCTCAGAGCTAAATTTGGCTCTCAGTTCCAGTGACAGCCATAGAAGGTAAACAATTCCCACAATAAAAAAGAAAAAACGGACAGGTTTGGCGCTTCAGTCACCTGCCAGCCTGAAAACGGCCCTCAGCCCCTCACCCAGACTGGCCAGGCACCACAGTGGGGACCCCGGCCGTGAAGGGGGTGTGTCCAGCTGCAAACAGCTATCATCCCCTCATCCAGGCTGGCAAGGCACCCAAACGGGAACCCCACCCTGATCCAGGACACCCTTAAGGGCAATCCAGCCAGCCCCCACCCATGCACCAGGCCTCTATCCTACATACTAAGAGGGTAATATGCCTCCCAGCACCGGGATGAGCAGAGAAGCGAGGCCTCCCGAAACCTGGATCAGTGGAGCCTGCCAGCACCTGGATCAGTGGAGCAGTGAATGCTCACTGCTCCTGTGTCAAGCGGAGCCGCAAGGCCTCCCAGCACCGAGATCAGTGGAGCAGTGAGTCCTAACTTCCCCTGTGTCAAGCGGAGCCGCAAAGCCTCCCAGCAAAGGGATCAGAGGAGCAGCAAGTCCTCACTGACACTGTGTCAAGCGGAGCTGCGAGGCCTCCCAGCACTCTGATCAGCAGAGCCGCGAGTCCTCCTGGCCCATGGAGCAGACTGAGGGGGGGGGCAGTGCCCAAACCCCATGATCGCCCTGCATCTCTGTGTGTGACGGGGTGAGGCACCCCAACCACCCCATGGGCCCTACTCTGTGTGTGACAGGGTGGAGCCACAACCACCTCCTGGGCCCTGCCCTGAGTGTGACAGGGGGCGGCGCTCCAACCCCCTGATCTGAGCTGCTCTGTGTGTGACAGGGGGCGGTGCCCCAACTCCCCTATAGGCCCTATTCAGTGGGTGACAGGGGGGAGCTCCCAAGCACCCTGATTGGCCCTGCTCTGTGTGTGACAGGGTATGGAGCCCCAACCCCCTTGATGGGCCCTGCTCTGTCTATGACAGTGGGTGGTGCTTCTACCTCCCCATCAACCCTGCCTTGAGTGCTACAGGGGGTGGCACCCCAACCCCCCAATCGGCCTTACCCTGAGCATGATTGGGGGTGGCATCGCAACCTCCCGATCCGCCCTGCTCTGTGCATGACAGTGGGCGGCGTCCCAACTCCCCAATCGGCCCTGCTTTAAGCCCGACCAGGGGTTGCACCTAGAGATCGGGCCTGCCCTCTGCCATATGGGAGCAGGCCTAAGCCAGCAGGTCGTTATCTCCCGAGGGGTCCCAGATTGTGAGAGGGCACAAGTGGGGCTGAGGGACACCCATGCACCAGTGAACAAATTTTTGTGCACTGGGCCTCTAGTATATATATATATATATATATATATATATATATATATATATATATACACACACACACACATATACCTACATACATTTATGTATATGTATATGTATATGTATATGTATATGTATATGCATATGTATATGCATATGCATATGCATATGTATCTCCCATAGATGGCTAATGAACTTTGATATTCAGCAGGGCTGAAAATCAGCATTATATTACCCTGCTGTTGGCAAAATGGCTGAAGGTAATCTCCTAACCTGATAACCCTTTTAATGTTTAGCAAACTTGACTGCTGATATGCCTGTTTGCTTTGCTAAAGGGCATATATGAGAAACGTAAACCAAGTCAATAAAAACTGATGGGTACTGGGTTTCAGAGAGCTTCTCTGCTAGAAAGAAAGGTCTCTGCCTGGCTCCCCCATGTCTTCTAAATTTATATTTGTTGTCTAGTGTATTCATTTTTGTGCACCTCCTTTCCCATATCCTGAATCCTTGCTGCAAAAGGTTGCAGCATTCTGGCGCCCAATGTGGGGCATCTGGAGAAGAAATTTCACCAGAGTGAAAAAGGAAGACATTTCACCAGAAAGCTGAGAAGTGCACTGAAAAGGTGGGGAAAATTCTCTGTGCACAAAGCCCATGCCAGCTTTGGAAATTGTGAAACATAAAGTGGGCGGAAAATCTTTTATTTCTGCCAGGCTATAATGAGGAAAAGTTTGAGTATAAAGCAAAAAAATAAATAAATAAAAAAAATAATAATAATAATTTACTTGCATGCTCCAGGATAAAGAAATTAAAATATCAAAAGATACTCTCTTAAATCAGGCTCAAGGAAAAAAGGTAACCTTCTCATCTTAAACTATGTGGGCCCTTGTTCGCACTGCATTATGCCTAATTCGTACTGGGGATCAAAAGTCTGTAATACCTAAGCCCTGGGTCCTCCACCTTTACTGTGGAAAGGCTCACCAGCTAGAAAAAATGGGGATAACAGTCATTTTAAAAAAGGACTCTTTAATGCTTTGTCTGAAAATTACCATATGACACCTTGGGACAGGCAGATTTATCAAAAATAACTTTAGAGTACAGTCAATGCCATGAAGAGCAGAATACGATAAGACCCATGAAAACTACTCTGATTTATGAAGCCTTGTCTCTATGTTATGGGCACTGGTCTGTTGATTATTATCAATCTGTCTTGGTTTTTTATTGTTAGTCTATTAAGCATGCATTCAATTTAATTTACTAAGAAAAGAAACAGTAGATGGACAGGCCATTATTAATATCTAAAACACCTCCCAACCCATTAATTACTAGTCTTTTGGTGATCCCATAAAATGTATGCCCACTCTCGAGAGTGTTATTAAAAGCCTCAGTTTATTTCCCAGACCATCATTTGAAATTTGGATAGATGAGACAGTCCTCAGAATTTAAGAGATATCTCTGGGATTTCTGTACCCGTGAAGAGAAAAACACTAGCTTAAGGGAAGTGACATCCCACCCGATTTTGGGTGGCCTCTTGGACTGACCCCTATCTCCTCACAGATGCTATAGTAGAAACCCAAGACTGATTTTCTTTATAAGATGGAGAAAATGACACAAGGAAAATATACAGGCTGTGTTTAGGCAATAAGATTAGTGTTTCCATAATAAGGGGCAGTTCTTAAATAATAATGAACCATATTCCAAGGTTAACATTAAAGCCAATGAAAGCCGGTAAGTTTTCTCTGCTGCAAAATTTGCCAAAGTAAAACGCCTTAGATGGTGATAACTGGCTTTGCAATCTCAAAATTGTTAAAAGTTAAATAGATAGATATAACTAATATGAAGGCTTTGTGGCAAAGCTTTTCAGTAATAATGATAAATTAATATATTGATGGTGAGGGTGCAGTCACTGAGGAGAGGCTGACTGCACTCTCTGTTGGAGGAAAGGACCAGTGGATCTTCTCCCTGTAAAAGCAGAGAACTTGGCAGAGCAACCTTATATCTAACCTCTGAAGGAAAAATGTGGTGGTTTTAAAATTCAAATGCCTACAGGCCTTCTTCCCTTCTCCCCCTACTTCTTTGGCAACCTCATATGTGTAAACATACACTTCTAAAGTTTTGGTAACTTAAAAATTTGGAGTTGGTTACATTAAGGAATAAAACTTATTAAATCTCTAAATGTTTTGAAATAACAAACTACTGAAATATTAATTTGAGTTTGCCTAGAATGAAAAAATAAAGGACAGATTTGAATGTATTAATTAAATAAGTCTTTGTTAATTTTATTGGAAATATATCCTTAAAAATGTGAAGGTATTACTAATCTAAGAAATGCTAAGTATTTAACTTGTCACCTAAAGTTTAAGGCTTCCAAGAGTTAAAAGTTCAAATTAAATTGGGAGAAATTATATGGTTGTAATGATAAAATGCATAAAGTATAGAAATTCATTATCAAGAAAAATAGATAGAGAGAAAACCAAGATGGCGGCATAGGTTAACGCCGCAGATTGCTGCCTAGAACAACCACTTCAAAAAACAACTAAGGATGGAACGGACATCATCTAGAACCACAGGAAGGCTGGCTGAGTGGAAATTCTACAACTAGGACGAAAGAGAATATCATACCCAGACTCAGAGGAGGCGCAGTGCTGAAGTGAAATACTCAGGTGTGGAGTGTGCGCGGAGCGGGCTGGCAGCGGAGGGCGCGGTTGTTGTTTTCAATCGGGAGGAATTTCAGACTCTGAACTCCAGATCTGGGCGAGTCTCTAGGGACCCAGACTCAAACGGGAGAAGCGGAACTGTCTGGCTTCGGTCGGAACTCAAAGACAGCTTTCTCTCTGAGATCTGCAGTGGTTGCTGGGACTCTGTGAGGCAGATCCCCCAGGGACGGAACTGAGAGCAGCCATAACTGCTTGCTCCGGCACGCCCTGTAGATCCCCGGGGACCCGCCCCGCCCAAGCCCTGCACACAGCCATTTGCGGGATAGCCTCAGGCAAATGCTAGATTAGCACTGCCCTAGAGATCCAGCACAGAAGCTCTCCCACTGCAGACACAGCAGATTCTCATAGCCAGTTAGCCTGGAGGTCAAATCACCCCCGGTATTGCCAACAACAATCAAGGCTTAACTACAACAAGACTGTGCACAAAGAACACTAGGGGGTGCACCAAGAAAGCATAAGAAATGCGGAGACAAAGAAACAGGACAAAATTGTCCATGGAGGATATAGAGTTCAGAACCACACATTTAAGGTCTCTCAAGAACTGTCTAGAAGCTGCTGATAAATGTAGTGAGAACCTCAAGAAATCTAATGAGACCCTCGATGTTGTGATAAAGAACCAACTAGAAATTAAGCATACACTGACTGAAATAAAGAATATTGTACAGACACCCAACAGCAGACCAGAGGAGTGCAAGAATCAAGGCAAAGATTCAAAATCCGAAGAAGCAGAAAACACCCAACTGGAAAAGCAAAATGAAAAAAGAATCCGAAAATACGAAGATAGTGTAAGGAGCCTCTGGGACACCTTCAAACTTACCAACATCAGAATTATAGGGGTGCCAGAAGATGAGAGAGAGCAAGATATTGAAAACCTATTTGAAGAAATAATGACAGAGAACTTCCCCCACCTGGTGAAAGAAATAGACTTACAGGTCCAGGAAGCTCAGAGAACCCCAAACAAATGGAATCCAAAGAGGACCACACCAAGACACATCATAATTGAAATGCCAAGAGCAAAAGACAAAGAGAGAATCTTAAAAGCAGCAAGAGAAAGAAACTCAGTTACCTACAAGGGAATACCCATACGACTATCAGCTGATTTCTCAACAGAAACTTTGCAGGCCAGAAGGGAATGGCAAGAAATATTCAAAGTGATGAATACCAAGAAAGTACAACCAAGATTACTTTATCCAGCAAAGCTATCATTCAGAACTGAAGGTCAGATAAAGAGCTTCACAGATAAGGAAAAGCTAAAGGAGTTCATCACCAACAAATCAGTATTATATGAAATGCTGAAACGTACCCTTTAAGAAGAGGAAGAAGAAGAAAAAGGTAAAGATACAAATTATGACCAACAAACATGCACCTATCAACAAGTGAATCTAAGAATCAAGTGAATAAATAATCTGGTGATCATAGTAGAATCAGGGACATAGAAAGAGAATGGACTGACTATTCTTGGGGGGGGGAAAGGGGTGTGGGAGATGCGGGAAGAGACTGGACAAAAATTGGACAAAAATCGTGCACCTATAGATGAGGACAGTGGTTGGGGAGTGAGGGTGGAGGGTGGGGCGGGAACTGGGAGGAGGGGAATTATGGGGGCAAAAAGAGGAACAAATGTAATAATCTGAACAATAAAGATTTAATTTAAAAAAAAAACAAAATGAAGAATAAAAAAAAAGAAAAATAATTCCTGTGATTTCTCTGGAAAAAAATAGTAGTACAAAATATATTGTAGTACTTATGTGTACCATGTGTGGTAAAATTTCATCCTAGGATATAATATTTAATTGGATTGATTAAAAAAGAGGAATAATTCTTTGGTCCGAACCAAATTTTTAATATAAAAACCAGTTTAAATTTAATTGATCTATTTTAGAATACTTACAACAAATGTATAATGTAATGTTTGGGTTACACATATTTGTGATAGTCTTTCCATGTTAAATTTCAAGACTTTAACCAACAAATAGCATTGAAACTTTCCAGGTGCCCTGGAATAATTCAAGGGTTTACTCTTCTTAAAAGAAATATTTTGGAAAAGAAATATTTTTAAACCAACTTATGCCGATCTTATATTCTTGAAATCACTTGAAGCTTCATCAAATAAAAATTAATAACTGTGTTCTCTTTACATACACATATTTTAAATGTTATAAAAGTATCAACCTCTAAGGGAGGGCAGGGCAAAGTTGTTGACTACTTCTTAAGCAACATCGGATTATTCAGCAGCAGAATTTTAACATGGGAGCCCTGACAGCCTGATCTTTAGATAGGCCAGGGGGTAGTGCAACATCTGGACTTCATAGGTCAAACGTATAAGTTTACTTACTTTACTTTCTCAATAAAGATGCATACTTTAGTCACTTAACAAATTAGCTTTTTACAATACAATCAAGGTCTCATATAAACTCAGTTATACGAGAAGCAGATATTTGATTAGCAATTGGTTCTGACACAGTCCAGAGTAAAATTTCTGTACCTATGCAAATGAGCACTAGCCAAAAGAATGCTGTTTAAAAGTAAATTTTAAGCTTAATAAAAAGGAGAATTTTTTAAATCTCTTCTGCTATTTACAAGGTAAACAAAGAGTTATTATTCAAACATTAAATCTCACCATTAATAAGAAACCATAAAAAAAGAGTTACTTTTACTTAATCTGAATGCACTGCACTATTGGTCTCTCTTACAGGTATTTCTGAAAAGGAACCAAGTTTGAAGCTCTATTTAAAAGAAAGAAAAAGGCTTTGAAAAGAAACTCCCAAATTGTAGCCTATAAATCTCTCTGGAAGAAAAAACGGAAGGAGATTCCCTTCAAATATCTAGAAAACTGTAATTAAAAATAAATGTGTTAGGCCTCAGAAAGAAAAGTAAACAATTTGCATTTTGCCTCCTTAAAGAAAGCTTATGTCAATATACTCAAAGACTGATAGCAGAAACCCTATTAGTGTCATTGACTGTCCCCACCCAATGACAAAGGAAGTTAGGAAAGAAGCCTTATGTTAGACTGATTTAAATTAGCAAATGAAAATAAAAGAATATTCAGGGGAACTTAGTTGTAATAGGCAGAAACCTATTCCTGGAGCAGTCACTGTTTTTACTGATAGATCATCTCATGGTAAAGCTGCTTATGATGCAATGAATTCAGATCAAGTCATTCAGACCAGTCATACTTCTGTGCAAAGAATCGAATTAGAAAGGATCAATGCTGACTTGCAGGATTTCCAAAAGCCTCTTCATATTATCTCTGATCTGTGCCGGGGTCCAACCCCAGCAGGTCCAGGGGTTCCCAAAGGCGTACACGGAGTCGGCGAAGAAGGAAGGACACGGAAACAGTGTTCAGTTGATCAGCAGCCTAGCCAGGATCTCCAGCCAGGATCTCCAGCCAAGTTCTAGTCTGGATCTCCAGAGAGGTTCTGCTTTGAATCTCCAGCCAGGTTCTGTGTCCATGTTCTCTTGCTAGGTTCTCCAGGTTCTCCAGCGAAGTTCTGCCAGATTCTGTACAGGATCTTTTGCCATGTTCTCTCCAGAGAAGTTCTTCTGTCTCTAGGTAACGTTCTGTGTAGGTTCTGTGCCTAGGTTCTGTCTCTCTTGGTTCTGTCTTCTAAGTTCTGTGTTCTAAGTTCTGTCTCCTAAGTTCTGTGTCTTGCTGTCTTGTTACATCTGTATTTATACCAGTTGATTCAATCCTATCAATCTCTATTACAAAGGTTAGGGCGTTTCTTATCTCCATTCCAGGGAGTAAAGATTATGTAGCTTAAGCATGATTGTTAGTAGTTAAAGTGATTAATTACCCGCCTGGCACTTTGTTAAGAGGTTTTATTCCCTCCCTAACTTCAGGGGAAAATCCCTACCTGGGGAAACAACCGTTCTCAGAGACCTTGGTTAAAACACATAGTGCCAAGAAGGTGAGCAAACATATTAAGAACAGTATGCCATATATTCCAGGTCCCTTGAAAACAGCAAACACGGACTGGCTCCCGGTAGATCTGCCTATGCTGCCAGCCTGGTAAACAGAACTGCAACTACTCAATTTAAATGGCTGTGACCTACGCCTATCTCTACTATTTGAACAAGGCCTCGTCCTTTAACGAAAGGAAATGAATATGCCTATCAATTAGTTATTTTAAAGAAACAGGTCAGGGGAATCTCATCAACTTTTACATTAGTCTGCCAAAATATTGTACAGCAGACAAAACAGATTATCAAGAAATGTCCCCCTTGCATGTTATATCTGCTACAAGGGCCTCTAAATCCCAACTTGAAAAACAAAAGTGGGGGAATAGCGAAATCTCCTATAAGTAGACTACACAAAGCCTTAATTACTTTTAATTTTTCCCTTGTAATGCTCATGGCAAGACACCTATGGAAAGACACTAGTGAAAGAGTAAGCTAAAGGAAAATGTTCTGGTTAAATGGAAAGATACTGAGTCTGGTTTATAGAAGGGTCCCTTTATTAACCTTTGGTTGAGGATATACTTGTGTCTTTCCAGAAAACTTCTCCAATTCCTGCAACATGAATCTGAGAGAGGAACTGACCAGACTACTGCAACCACAGATAGCAGTGGCCCCAAGCAAAACGCTGAGGAGTCAGAGGAAAACATCCAGAGATGGGGGATGGTGAAGACGGCTTGCCATGCTAGCACTCATCAGCTGTGCATCGGTGCAGGTTGCCCATGACAAAGCCAAAAAAGGTCAGACATGCATTGTCATTTCTCACCATTTGTCCACCATCTAGAACTCGAACATCATTGCTGTCATGTCACAAGCTAACAGTGACTGGGAAAGGGATCCATAAAAATCTAATGGCTCCAAACTAAGCCTACTATGAATGAATTCCTTAAATACCTGACAATAATATTTAGAAGGGCATGAAAGAACTCAATCTTTGTCGTCGAATCTCCCTATATTTCCTTTTTAGAATAACCACTAGTGTCTTTCTTTCTTGTTCTTCCATGTTTGCTTCCAGTCTGAAGATGCAGCATGAAGTCCTAAAAGGATCTGAGCCCAGCTAATGGCATACACCTTTCTAAATTAATTAAGAAAGCAAAAAGGGGGAAATGTGGAGGAAAGACCAACAGTAGTGAACATATCAATGAGAGAAGTCCCACAGAAGGCGAATGGACTTTGATATTCAGCACAGCTGAAAATCAGCATTTTGTTACCCTGCTGTTCGCAAAATGGCTGAAAGCAACCTCCTACCATGGTAATACTTTTATGGTTTACCAAACTTTACCATCGATATGCCTGTTTGTTTTGCTAAAGGGCAAATGTGTATTCAAGTAAATAAAAGCTGATGGGTCCTGGGTTTCAGAGAGCCTCTTTACTAGAGAGAAATATCTTCACCTGGCTCCCCATGCCTTGTAAATTTGTAATTGTTTTCTAGTGTATTCATTTGAGTTCATCCACTTTTCCAGATCCTGAATCTTTGCTGCAAACGGTTGCTGCAGGGAAGGTAGGGGAAGGTGGGGTTAGGGGGAGAGATCAACCAAAGGACTTATAGGCATGCATATAAGCCTGACTAATGGACACAGACACCAGTGGGGGTGTTGACATGAGTAGGACGTAGGGGGGACAAATGGGGGATAACGACACATATGTAATACCTTAATCAATAAAGAAAAAAAAAGCCCTAGCTGGTTAGGCACTGTGGATGGAGTATTGGTCTCCAGACTGAAAGGTCCCAGGTTTGATTCCGGCCAAAGACACATGCCTGGATTGTGGGCTTGGTCCCCAGTGTGAGGCGTGCATGTGGCAGAGGATCAATGTTTCTCACTCATCATTGATGTTGCTGTCTCTCTCTCCCTCTCCCTTTCTCACTGAAATCAATAAAAAATATTTCAAAAAAAAAAACACATGAAAGAGATGAATGAAATAGTGCCAGAGTAAAAAAAAATTTGTTTTAGAATACAGTAGAAGGAATCCTATTATTTTCAGATATTTAATAATTCCTACAACTTTTCTGATAAAATAGGTTTGCACTGTTTTGGTAATATTATATTTAATTTTTTTTCTTAACATATTAATTTTTATTGCATGTAACACTATATTATAAAAGTCTAATATTCAAATTGTCCCTTCAAACAGGAGTTTGACCAGGAGATCAACCATGGGGTGGGACTGTGTAGCTGTTGTCCCGGCTGCACCCTCGAGCCAGCCCCACACTGTTCTGTCCGCCGCCCCCCACCCCCTGCAATGATTGAGGACCTGCCAGCCAGTAAGCTTCCCACAGCCACTTCCCCTAGCCTTCATCTTCCCCCATCTGATCCCCCACTCGATCGGGGTTGGGCCAGCCAGCCAAACACCTGCATCGCCTTCCCCTGGCCAACCCGGCGATTGGGGTGTGAAGGCCAGACACCACGCATGCATGAATTTGTACACTGGGTCTCCAGTATTAGTATATTTAAAATAGTTTTTCTTGGAATATTAATGCTTATTGCATGTACAATTATTACATTTAAAATAGATTTTCTGGAAATATTAACATTCATTGAATGTACCATTATGATACTAGAATCATTTTTCTTAAAATATTAAAAAAGTAAATCTAAAAAGAGTGACACTCTATCAACATGGATTAAAAGGAATGCATTCCTCACTCTGGTGTTATCTACTTATTACCTCACTCATTAGAAGCTGAAGAATTATTTCCTAACAATGAAACAATAAGATAGTGTTCAGTACAGATGCCCATCCACTACTAACTTTCCACATGGCTTCCTGAAATTAAGGTGCAGCATTCCTTTTCAAACAGCTCATTACTCTAATTCATGAGAGGCTGTACCATGTACCTTGACTTCACATCTCAGTAGTGCTTTGCCTTGGAACAGAATGGGCAGGTTTTGTAGGTGGAGGATCCCAACTTCTTGAAGATGGAGCCCTTTTCATTGGAAGGAAACCCATCCATAGAGCCACTGCTGTGAAGATTAATTGTATGTCTACCACCCTCTGTGTTATAAATAACATCATTCTACTTGAGTAGGGTCAACATTTTTTAAATGGTCAAGTCTGGTTATTGTGTATAAATCTTTCCTAAACAGGATCCTGGTCATAAGTCTGCTGGTTAGCCCAAAATGATAAAATACTATCTTGTCATGTCTTCAGTACAGTGCTCAGAGTTATTGAAAATCAGTTTGGATAACCGAGAACAAACTGAAGCAGCATTATATATACTTGCCAAAAATGAAACAAAACACACACACACACACACACACACACACATATCGGAATTTGAATGCAGAGAATCCAGATATAGTAAGTGAAAGAAGTTTAACATACAAGAAAAGAGTGTCAACTAGTCTTCAAATTAGTTTCATCTTAATTAAATCTTTTAAAACATGTAATGTCATAGATAAAAATTAAAATATACAGTCAAAACATGATGCATCACAAAAAAGTGTTACTTAAGGTATGTTATCATATAATGCCTACAGTTCATTTATAAAATAATTCTTTGATCAGAATACTATACTCTATTTAAATAGTAGTTAAAGAAAACATGTTGAATAATACATAATTAAAAATCACTGTTTTCCTTTTTATTTTATTTTATTTATTTATTTATTATTGATTTCTTTATTTGCTTAAAGTATTACAAAGGGTATTACGTATGTGTCCTTTTTTTCCCACGGCCCTTGAAAATCCCGTGGCCTCCCCTACCCCCCAGTGTCTTATGTCCATTGCTTATGCTTATATGCATGCATACAAGTCCTTCGGATGATCTCTTACCCCCCTCCCTCCTGCCCCCAACCCTCCCCGGCCTTCCCGCTGCAGTTTGACAATCTGTTTGAGGCAGCTCTGCCTCTTTATCTATTATTGTCTAAAAGTTTATAATGGTCTCTCTTATCCATGAATGAGTGAGATCACGTGGTATTTTACCTTCATTGACTGGCTTATTTCACTTAGCATAATGCTCTCCAGTTCCATCCATGCCATTGCGAATTGTAAGAGTACCTTCTGTTTTACAACAGCATAGTATTCCATCGTGTAGATGTACCAGTTTTCTAATCCATTCATCTAATGTTGGGCACCTAGGCTGTTTTCAGATCTTAGCTATGGTGAATTGTGCTGCTATGAACATAGGGGTGCATATATCCTTTCTGATTGGTGTTTCTGGTTTCTTGGGATATATTCCTAGAAGAGGGATCACAGGGTCAAATGGGAGTTCCATTTGTAGTTTTTTGAGGAAACTCCATAGTGTCTTCCATAGTGGCTGCACCAATCTCCATTCCCACCAGCAGTGCACGAGTGTTCCTTTTTCTCCACATCCTCCAAAGCAATTGTCCTTTGTGGATTTGTTGATGATAGCCATTCTGACAGGTGTGAGATGGAACCTCATTGTTGTTTTGATTTGCATCTCTCACATGATTAGTGACTTTGAGCATGTTTTCATATGTCTCTTGGCTTTCTGAATGTCCTCTTTTGAAAGGTGTCTATTTAGATCCTTTGCCAATTTTTGATTGGATTGTTTATCTTCTTTTTTTAAAGTTGTATGAGTTATCTATAAATTTTGGAGATTAGGCCCTTATCAGATATGACATTGGCAAATATGTTTTCCCATGCAGTGGGTTTTCTCATTGTTTTGTTGATGGTTTCTTTAGCTGTGCAGAAGCTTTTTATTTTGATGTAGTCCTATTTGTTCATTTTCTCTTTAGTTTCAAGTGCCATAGGAGCTGTATCAGTGAATAAATTGCTTCAAGGTATGTCTGAGTTTTTGTTGCCTTTGGATTCCTCTAGAATTTTTATGGTTTCCTGTCATACATTTAAGTCCTTTATCCATTTTGGGTTTATTTTTGTGTATGGTGTAAGTTGGTGGTCTCGTTTCATTTTCTTGCATATTTCTGTCCAATTTTCCCAACGCCATTTATTGAAGAGACTATCTTGGCTCCATTGTATGTTCTTGCCTCCTTTGGCTAACATTATTTGAGCATATTTGTTCTGGCCGATTTCTGGGATCTCTATTCTGTTCCATTGATCTATATGTCTGTTATTGTGCCAGCTCCATTCAGTTTTGAGAATAGTGGCTTTGTAATACAGCTTGATATCTGGTATTGAGATCCCAACTACTTTGTTCTTTCTCAGGATTGCTGCAGCTATTCCGGGTCTTTTTTTATTCCAGATGAATTTTTGGAGAGTTCATTCTAGATCTGTGAAGTATGCCGTTGGTATTTTAATGGGAAGTGCGTTGAATTTATAGATTGCTTTGGGTGGTATGGACATTTTAATGATGTTGATTCTACCAATCCATGAACACGGTATGTTCTTCCATCTGTTTATGTCTTCCTCTATCTCTTTTTTCAACGTCCTGTAGTTTACTGAGTAGAGGTCTTTTACCTCTTTAGTTAAGTTTATTCCTAGGTAGCTTAATCTTTTTGGTGCGATGGTAAACGGGATTGTTTTTATAATCTCTCTTTCTGAAAGTTCACTACTGGTATATAGAAATGCCTCAGATTTCTTGGGGTTAATTTTGTATCCTACTACATTGCCAAATTCAAGTATTAAGTCTAGGAGTTTTTTGATGGATTCTCTAGGGTTTTGTAAGTCTAATATCGTGTTGCCTGCAAATAAGGACAGTTTTACTTCCTCTTTTCCAATTAGGATGCCTTTTATTTCTTGTTCTTGTCTAATTGCAATGGCTAATACTTCCAGTACTATGTTGAACAGGAGTGGTGAGAGTGGGCATCCCTGTCTTGTTCCTGTTCTTAGAGGAAATAGTGTTAGTTTTTGTCCATTGAGTATGATGTTGGCTGTGGGCCTGGCATATATGGCTTTTATTATGTTGAGGTATGATCCTTCTACTCCCACCTTGCTGAGAGTTTTTATCAAAAATGGGTGTTGGATTTTGTCAAATGCTTTTTCTGAATCAATTGATATGACCTTTTTTTTTTCTTTCAATTTGTTTATGTGATATATCACGCTTATTGATTTGCGGATATTGTACCATCTTTGCATCCCTAGGATAAATCCTACTTGGTCATGTTGTAGGATCTTTCTGTTGTACTGCTGGATCTGATTTGCTAAGATTTTCTTGAGCATATTGGCATTTATGTTCATGAAGGATATTGGCCTATAATTCTCTTTCATTGTGTTGTCTGTACTTGGTTTTGTTATTTGGATGATGCTGGCTTCATAGAATGAGCTTGGAAGTGGTCCTTCCTCTTGGATTTTTTGTAGTATTCCGAGGAGGATAGGTTTTAGTTGTTCCTTGAATGTTTGGTAAAACTCCCCTGTGAAGCCGTCTGGTCCTGGGCTTTTGTTTGCTGGAAGCTGTTTGATGACTGCTTCAATTTCTTCCATAGTTATTGGCCTATTGAGATTTTTAGATTCTTCCTGATTTAGTTTTGGAATGATGTATTTTTCTAGGAATTTGTCCATTTCCTCCAGGTAATCTAGTTTGTTGGAGTAGAGCTGTCCATAGTATTTTTTTACTGAAGGGACAGAACTGAACTGATAGCTGTGTCTCTAACTCCTCTCCCTGAAAAAGCCACAGAATGTATCAGTTACTCAGCCTGCCCTTATCTCAGCCAATGGGAAAGCGAGCGAAACTAGCCCAGGGCCAAAAGTATGTTAGCCACCCCCCTGTCTTTGTGTAACCAAACCCTAGCTGCACCCTACGCTTGCGTCACTAGCCCCCGGCCCTCACTCAACCAACCAGAATCAGCCAAATCAGTGGTCAGAGTGTGCACCCACCCCCTACCCCAAGCCCTATAAATTCTTTGTTCCCTTGGGACTCGGGGCTCTCTCTCGCATCCAGTAATGGAGGCGGAGTGGGACCAAGCCCGGGCTTGAATAAAAGGACTCTTTGCTTTTGCATTGGACTGGGCTCCCTGATGGTCTGTCTTGGGGGATCTTGAAACCTGGGCATAACATTTGGGGGCTCGTCCCGAACCCCCAAGACTCACGAGGGACACCGATCCGGAGAGTCTTACTGACCGCGGTAAGTGTCTGTGTGTTTTCTGTTCTGTCCTATGCAAGCTCGCTTCTGCAATCTGGCCCTGATAAGATCTAAGTGGACGCACAGGCGGATCTTGGGCAGGAGGAGTCAAGGGACACCTTGAACCTCCATCTGGCGGGGTGT
This sequence comes from Myotis daubentonii, assembly GCF_963259705.1. NCBI lineage: Eukaryota > Metazoa > Chordata > Mammalia > Chiroptera > Vespertilionidae > Myotis > Myotis daubentonii. The sequence continues at coordinate 10,520,450 of NC_081862.1, read as the reverse complement.
AAAAGCCCCCATCTGGCGGGGTGTAAAAGCCCCATCTGGCTTTTTTTCAGTTTTTGTTCCGTGGGGTCGGAAGGCTGTTCTTAGGTGTCTTTGTTTGTTTGGTGTCTGTGTTCTTTTGTTTGATTTTGTGGACTCACTGGACAGACCCTAAGGGACAGACTCAAACTACTCCTTTAAGCATTATGGTCGTTTTAAAATCAAGGGCTGGGCCAAACCTGTTTGCCAGCCTCAGCTGTGGTTTTCCAGAACCACTGGGAACTTGGGACCTTGAAGCTTACTGAATTCAAATGATAAAAAACTTACGTCTTGCATTTTTGACGTTTATTCTTAAAAAATGTTACTGATAAAAGAAATCCAGCAGTTACTGTTTTGTTATAACTCTGAAAAGTCCATGAAAAAGGACTAATGAGAAAAATCAGAAGATCTTAGAGCAGATCAGAATGTTTTTCTCCTTATATAATTCCTCTGAAATTTGACAATGCTAAAAAAAAGTCATGGCAATACATGTCTTTGCATGCAATCAATAAGACCGGTTTTCAATAGTGATTTTATTAACTGGAAACTTTGACTGGAGTATCATGTTTTAAAGAAACCTGTCTGAACTCTGAAGACTTGAAGCCAATAAGAGTGCCACTGAGAAAGCCTGGTATCCTACTTGGAAGCCCTGAAGATGGCTGGCGCTGGAGCGTCAGGCCCATGCCCTACCATCACTGGAGGTTGGTAAGAGTAGAAGGGAAGCAATAAGGGCACCTCTGCATCCCTGTGGAACCCCCACACACTCTGGGCCGCAACGAGTAGGAGGGCTACTGAGATGGGCCGTAAAGCCTAGAGCGTGGGCTCAGGTGGAGTTGCTACAGGTGAGGAATTCACCTAATGCAGCAGATACTGCAGGCAGGCCTGATGGCAGCTGGATGGCTTGGCTTCCTGGCCCTATGGGGCACATTAAGATTCAATCATGAAATTCCAGCAAAGATAATCAGTTACCATTCTTGTTGTGTTTATGCAAACATCAGGCCAAATTGAATACAGTAGATAAATTAGTCTTGATTTGGCATTTGATAGCCATAGAGGAATTTTAAGAAGAAAAATCCTATTTCAATAGAAGTTGTTAAAGCTTCTTTCCCTTCCACCAAACCATTTGTAATAGTTTGTCTCTGCCAGGTCATCAGCCCATCACCTTCTGTGCCCAGGACAGCAGGGAGCCTGAGTGGAAGGTGACCTCTAACCAGACACACCCTCAAGAAGACAGCGGACCTCCGCAAACCCCTTATAATCCTCCTGATGCTGTTGACTTCCAGCCCTTGCATTATTAACAGACTAGTCCAATTTGTCAAGAAGTACATAAATGTAATCCAGTTGATAGTTCAGTCCATCTCATGATTGAGCCGGAAGTTCCAAGACAAGGGGGGAATGAAGGGCCAAACAGAACTGATAGCTGTGTCTCTAACTCCTCTCCCTGAAAAAGCCACAGAATGTATCAGTTACTCAGCCTGCCCTTGTCTCAGCCCATGGGAAAGTGGCGGAAACTAGCCCAAGGCCAAGAGTATGCTAGCCACTCCCCTGTCTTTGTGTAACCAGACCCTAGCTGCACCCTGCCCTTGCGTCACTAGCCCCTGGCCCTCACTCAACCAACCAGAATCGGCCAAATCAGTAGTCAGAGTGTGCACCCACCCCCTACCCCAAGCCCTATAAATTCTTTGTTCCCTTGGGACTCGGGTCTCCCTCACATCCAGTAATGGAGGCGGAGGGGGACCAAGCCCGGGCTTGAATAAAAGGACTCTTTGCTTTTGCATTGGACTCGGCTCCCTGGTGGTCTGTCTTGGGGGATCTTGAAATCTGGGCATAACATTAACAATCATTCGTATTTCTGTGGGGTCTGTTGTTACTTCGCCTCTATCGTTTTTGATTTTGTTTATTTGGGCCCTCTCTCTTTGCTTCTTGGTGAGTCTGGCTATAGGTTCATCAATCTTCTTTATCCTTTCAAAGAACCAGCTCTTGGGAACATTGATTTCCTGTATAGTTTTTTTGGAATCTATGTCATTTATTTCTGCTGTAATCTTTATTATCTCCTTCCTTCTGCTCACTCTGGGGTTTTCTTGTTGCTCTCGTTCTAATTTTTTGAGTAGTAGATTTAGATGATTTACTACCATTTTTTCTTGTTTTTTGAGGTAGGCCTGTAGAGCTATAAACTTCCCTCTCATGACTGCTTTCATTGTGTCTCATAGGATTTGGATTGTTGTGTTTTCATTGTCATTAGTTTCCAGAATGTTTTTAATTTCTTCGCTGATCTCATTGTTCACCAAATCAATATTTAATAAAATGCTATTCAGCTTCCAGTGTTTGAGTATTTTGAGTTGTTTGTAATGTACTTTATTTCTAATATTATGCCATCGTGGTCTGAAAAGATGCTTTTTATGATTTCAATCTTCTTGAATTTGGGGAGACTTTTCTTTTGACCCAATATGTGGTCTATGTTTGAATCTGTCCCATGAGCACTTGAGTAGAATGTATATTCCACAACTTTGCTGTGAAGTGTTCTGAAGATGTCAATTAAGTACATCTGATCTAGTGAGTCATTTAGGATTGCTATTTCTCTGCTGATTGTTTGTCTAGACGACTTATCAAGTGATGTCATTGGAGTATTAAAGTCCCCTACTATGATTATATTGTTGTCGATCTCTCCTTTGATATCTTCCAGGAGTTTTTTTAATATATTTGGGTGCCCCTGCATTGGGTGCATATATGTTTACCAGGGTAATATTTTCTTCTTGTATTGATCCCTTTAGTATTATGAAGTGGCCTTCCTTATCTCTTGTTATGGCCTTCACTTTGAGGTCTATTTTGCCCGATATAAATATTGCTACCCCAGCTTTCTTTTCCTTTCCATTTGCCTGAAAGATATTTTTCCATCACTTCACTTTCAGTCGGTGTGAGTCCCTTCTTCTGAGGTGGGTCTCTTGTAGACAGCAGATGTTTGGTCATGTTTTGTTTTTTTTTGTTTTTTATCCATTCAGGCACTCAATGTCTTTTGGTTCGAGCATTTAGTCTTTTACATTTAAAGTTATTATTGAAAGGTGCTTGTTTGTAGCCATTTCTATTTTTTTGAGTGGCTGTTTTCTTTCTGAGCTTTTAATTTCTTCTTTTTACACCAGTCCCTTTAACATTTCTAGCATTGGTGGCTTGGTGCTGATAAACTCCCTTTGCCTTTTTTTTTTTTTTTTTTTTGTCTCTGAAGCTTCTTATTTCCCCTTCAATTTTGATTGATAGCCTTGCTGGATAGAGTGTTCTTGAATTCAGTCCTTTGCTTTGCATCACTTTGTAAATTTCTGTCTATTCTTTTCTGGCCTGATGTGTTTCTGTTGAGAAATCATTTGATAATCTAATGGCAGATCCCTTGTATGTAACTTTCCATCTCTCTCTTTCAGCCTTCAAGATTCTCTCTTTGTCCTGAACATTTGCCATAGTAATTATGATGTGTGTTGGTGTGGGTCTTTTCGGATTCACCTTGTTTGTGACTCTCTGTGCTTGTGTGATTTTTTCTTCCCCACCTCAGGGAAGTTTTCTGATATTATTCCTACCAATAGGTTTTCTAATCCTTGTTCCTCTTTCTCTTGTTCTGGAACCCCTATTATTTGCATGTTGTTTCATTTCATGTTGTCCCAAATCTCCCTTAGGCTCTCATCCTGTCTTTTAATTTTTTTTTGCAATTGCAGTTCAGTTTGGGCGTGTTATGCTTCCTTGTCTTATAATTCACTAATTCGTTCCTCCACTTCTCCTAGTCTACTGTTGATACTTTCAATGGTGGTTTTTTTATTGCAGCTATATCACTCTTCATTTCATCTTGGGTCTTACATAATTTATTGGTATTTTCATCTGTCTCTTCTAGCGTTTTGCATATGTTATTGATTTTTTCATCTGTTTCTTCTTGCTTCTTGTATAAGTTGTTGATTTTTTTCTCCACCTGGTTTATGCACTCTAGGACCCTTATTCTGAATTCTTTTTCTGTCATGTTGCATGCCTCTGTATCACTTAGCTTATTTTCTGGGGAGTCCTCCTTTTCTTTCCTTTGGGGGTTTCTTCGTCTACCCATGTTTGACCTCACTGTCATATCTAGACATTGAGCCGTTCAATGGCTGCTCCCTGCATGGCAGTGGCTCCTTGTGTTGTTGTTGCTCTTCGGGTGGTTGCAGTAGCAGCTTCTCCTCAGTTGGCAGCAGCTCCTCTGGTGGGTGCTGTTCAGAGCTGTGGTGGCTCTTCTGGCTGGTGGGGGGAGGCTTCACATACAGCTGCTGTTCCTCAGACAGAGGGTGTGGTGCTCAGGAGGCTGCTGTTTCTTGGATCTACTGCGTTGATTTAAAGGGAGAAAATACAACACAACAAGGCACCACCACGTACCAGGCACTGAACACAAATATATTCACGATAGTAATAACCCCAAATAAAGGTGACCACCCAAATTAAGAGAATTAGGGGATAAGGAAGAAAGAAAACGATAAAGAGAAAAAAGAGAAGAAAAGAAAAATAGAAAAATAAAGGAGTGCAAAAATGAAATTGGGAAAAGGAGGGGGGAAAAGAGGAAAAAAAGAGCAAAAAGAAAGAATGAAGTAGAAGAGGGGATGAGACTATATATATGAGGAGAAAACTCCTATAGAACCACCACTAATCCCAACAAATTCCTGCAACAGCTCCCTGGAGATGAATGCAAACTAGAAACAACAAATAATATCAAGAGAGGGAAGGGAAAACAGCACAAAAATATTCGGGGGGAGGTGGGGTGGGGGCGGGTTGTAGGGAGGAAAAAAACCAGCAGGAAAAAAAAAAGCAAAAGCAAAAAAGCCTCACAACCAGTCCTAAAAATCACACATGTACACACAGACACACACAAAAAAAACAAATAAACAAACAAACAACAGAAAAAAAACCCAATATACTCAACAATCAAGCAAACAGCAACTAAACAATAGAAAAATAAAAGAAGAAAAATAATTGGATAGTGAAGAAAGATAAGGGGTATATGAATAAGGATTTAGAGCAGTGGATTGGAAATAGGATATATAAGTAGCTTGAAATTTTGACAGGAGGTAAACAGAAGGAATAGGGAAAATCTAAAGCAGGAATAGGGTAAGAGAAACAGGACAACAAAAGGGGAAAAGTGAGAGAGAGGGCTTTATCATAAAGGTAAAATTGAGGTAGGGAAAATTGATGCTAAAGGAACAATGAAAATAGAATGGAGAACACTAATCCCAAAATAAAATAAAGAGAAATTAAAATGGCACTTTAAAAAATGGGAAAATGGGAAAATGGCGGAGGTATAAGCAGACGTGTCCTGTGCCTTGTCCTGGAGCAGATAAGGGTGAGCAGCTTAAACGGGTAACATTCAGCCCGAATTGGCAGAGGATTTTCAGCTGAGAGACTGTCTGCAGCTAGGAAAGACCGAGAACCCCCAGGAAAAACAAAGGACGGTTGGAGACTGCGGCTGAAGCCTCTCCTGGTGCGCCAGCTAAGCAGCGGAGACTGCGCCATCTTGGGTGGTTGTTGCCGGCATCCAGAGACCAGCTACTAACCTGGAAACAAGGGATCTCAAGCAGCGTGACTGCGTGAACTCAGAGGAGCACTGCTTCTTCTCACGGAAAGGTTGGACATCCCCTAAAGGTGCAGTTTGCAGTTTGGGTTGGAGGGAGGACCGAGCGCGCGCGCGGGGCGGAATCTGAGCCCCACAGAGTCCGCAGCCATTGGGACCAGCGTGACCCGCGAATGGGGAAGGGGCCCCACAGGGCTGCTGGCAGAAGGGAACGCGAAAAATGAGCCCATAGCTGGACTGGATGTAAAGGAGCAGCCTTGGACTTTGCCAATCTGCTGGCTGCTTGGTGCCAGGGGCGAGTGGGCGCACGGAAACTGCGCGCGGAGACTGTGCGCAGACCTAGAAGGTGGAGGCTTGTGAATTCGCACAACTATCAGGCTCTTGTTACAGTTCCCCTTTGATCCATGCATTTGATTATTAAACCCAGTGCATGGGATTCCCCAGTTGGGGTCATTCGCAGAGCCTGTAGGGGAAAGTTCTTTTTGGGGAGCCTGGGAAACAGCGGGCAGTGGCAATGAACCAGCTCTGGGCAGTGGTCTTTCTGAATCAGTTCCGAATACCATAGAGGAAAAAAAACAAAAAACAAACAAAAAACAAAACCCTACTGATAGAGAGGACTAATAGCCACGGAGGTCAATCCAGACACACTGCCACCCAGAGGCAGAGCCACGAACTGTCTCTTTTGCAATCACAAATAAAGGCAGTCTGGTAAACAAATACAACCTGCCTTAAAATCAGGTCTGTGGTTTACTGCACGGAGGGACAGTGTATCGCAGGGAAGTTCAACACTCCCCTGAATGCCTGGCAGGACTGAGGCGTGCCAAAAAGAAAAGTGGAAGATCTGAAGCACCTTCACTTCCGAATATTTTTATATATTTTTTTTTAATTCTTTTTTCACCATTTCATCAAGAACCTATTTTGTTTTATTTTTATTTTTTTCATCACCTGATTTTATCTTTTTAATTACTACATTTTTTTAACCAGTATTATTGCTATCCTTTTACCATTTTTTCAAGTGTCATTTTATTTTTTATTATTTTTTTTAATTTTTTTTCTTTATTTTATTTTGGGATTAGTGTTCTACACTCTATTTTCATCGTTCCTTTAGCATCATTTCTCTCTATCTCACATTTACCCTTAAGCCTAAACGCTCTTCCTCACTTTTCCCCTTTTGTTGTCCTGTTTCTCTTACCCTATTCCTGCTTTGGATTTTACCTATTCCTTCTTTCTACCCACTGTCTAAATTTCACCCTACTTATATATGCAATTTCCAATCCCTCGCTCTCCCCATACAAATAGCCTCTTCCCCACCTCTATTTCATTCTCTTAATTTTGTTGTTGTTGTTGTTGTTTTGGGGTTTTTTTTTTGTCTTCTTTTTTTTCCTCTCTCTCCCTTTTCCCAATCTCATTTCGGCACTCCTTTTTGTTTTTTATTTTTCTCTTTAATATTTTTCTCTTTTTTCTTCTTTATCCCCTAATTCTCTTCGCTTGGGGGGTCACCTTTATTTGGGGTTATTAATATCGTGAATGCATTTAGTTCAGTGCCTTGTACGTTGTGCCTTGTTGTGTTGTATTTTGTGCCTTTGAATCAGCGCAGCAGAGAGAGAACTACATAACCAAACACCTTGAGAAGAGAAATCATGGTGAAACAAAGAACCAACCCAAATATGAAAGAAAAACAGGCATCATCAGAAAAGGAAGTAAACGAAATCGAGGCAATGGAGGCAAGCAACCTGTCAGAGAAAGAATTCAGAGTAATGGCCATAAGGTGGATGAAAAGAATGGAAGACCAATTCAACAATATGTGTAGGAACCAAGAGGAAATGAAGAAGAACCAAGAGGAAATGAAGAGAAACCAAGAAGAAATGAAAAAATACATCACTGCCATAAAGAACTCAATAGAAAGCATCAACAGTAGACTAGAAGAAGCAGAGGACCGCATCAGCGAGCTAGAAGACAAGGTAGAAAAAAATACCCAAACATAACAGCTTCTAGAAAAAAAAAAATTAAAAAGCAGGAAGAGAGCCTAAGAGAACTCTGGGACAATGCTAAACGAAACAACATCCGAATAATAGGGGAGCCAGAAGGAGAGGAAACTGAGCAAGGACTAGAAAACCTGTTTGAAAAAATAGTAACAGAAAATTTCCCTGATATAGGGAGGAAAAAACTCACACAAATCCAAGAAGCTCACAGAGTCCCAAACAAAATTAACCCGAAAAGACCGACACCAAGGCACATAATAATTAAATTGGCAAACACCAACGACAAAGCAAGAATCTTAAAAGCAGCCAGAGAGAGACAGAAAGTTACCTACAAAGGATCCCCCATCAGACTAGCGACCGATTTCTCAACAGAAACACATCAGGCAAGAAGGGAATGGAATGAAATATACAAAGTCATGCAAAGGAAGGGTCTGAAACCAAGAATACTATACCCAGCGAGACTATCAATCAAAATTGAGGGTCAAATTAGGAGCTTCTCAGACAAAAACGGTCTATGGGAGTTTATTACAACCAAACCAGCAATGCAAGAAATGCTAAAGGGTCTGCTGTAAATAGAAAAAAACAGGAAACAAAGAAGGAACGCAGTGGTAAAGAACAAAAATGGCGACTAACAAGTTTCTATCAATAATAACTTTAAATGTAAATGGATTAAATTCCCCAGTCAAAAGGCATAGGGTAAATGAGTGGATAAGAAAACATGACCCATATATCTGCTGTCTACAGGAAACCCACCTCAGAAAAAAAGACGCACACAGACTGATGGTGAAGGGATGGAAAAAGGTTTTTCAGGCCAATGGAAGTGAAAAAAAAGCCGGGGTAGCAATACTTATATCTGACAAATTAGATCTCAAAGTGAAGGACATAAAAAGAGATCAAGAAGGCCACTTCATAATACTAAAGGGAGCAGTCCAACAAGAAGAAATAACTCTGGTAAATATATATGCACCCAATATAGGAGCACCCAAATACGTAAGAAATCTTCTGGAGAAGATCAAGGGAGAGATTGACAGCAATACAATCATAGTAGGGGACCTTAACACCCCATTATCTCCACTGGACAAATCTTCTAAACAGAAACTCAGCAAAGAAACATCAATCCTAAATGACTCACTAGATCAGATGGAATTAATTGACATCTTCAGAACATTTCACCCCAAAGCCACAGAATATACATTCTCCTCAGGTGCACATTTGTCATCTTCGAAGATAGACCATATATTGGGTCACAGACAAAGTCTCTTCAAATTAAAGAAAATTGAAATCATATCAAGTATCTTCTCAGACCACAAAGGCATAAAACTGGAAATCAACTACAACAAAAACAATCCAAAAAAATCAAACACATGGAGACTAAATAGCATGCTATTAAACAATGACTGGGTCACCAGTGAGATCAAAGAAGAAATAAAAAACATCATGGCAACAAATGGCAATGAAAACACAACAATCCAAAACCTATGGGACACAGCAAAAGCAGTCTTGAGAGGGAAGTTCATAGCTCTACAAGCCTACTGCAAGAAACAAGAAACAATGAGAATAAATGACCTAACTCTACAACTCGAAGAATTAGAAAGAGAGCAACAAAAAAAGCCCACTGTAAGCAGAAGGAAGGAAATAACAAAGATCAGAGCAGAGATAAACAACATAGAGACCAAAAAAACAATACAAAAGATCAACAAAACCAAGAGCTGGTTCTTTGAAAGGATAAACAAGATTGATACACCTCTAGCCAGGCTCACGAAGAAACAAAGAGAGAGGACCCAAATAAACAAAATCAGAAATGAAAGAGGAGAAATAACAACAGACCCCATAGAAATACAAAGGATTGTTAGAAAATACTATGAACAACTCTACTCCAACACACTAGACAACCTGGAGGAAATGGACATATTCCTAGATAAATACAACCTTCCAAAACTTAACCAGGAAGAATCTAAAAATCTCAATAGGCCAATAACTATGGAGGAAATCGAAGCAGTAATCAAAAAGCTTCCAGCAAACAAAAGCCCGGGGCCAGATGGCTTCACAGGGGAGTTTTACCAAACATTCAAGGAAGACCTAAAACCTATCCTCCTCAGACTATGTCAAAAGATCCAAGAGGAAGGAGCACTTCCTAGCTCATTCTATGAAGCCAACATCACCCTAATCCCAAAACCAGATAAAGACAATACAATGAAAGAGAATTATAGGCCAATATCCCTCATGAACATAGATGCCAAAATCCTCAACAAAATCCTAGCAAATCGGATCCAACAGCACATCAAAAAGATCATACACCATGACCAAGTAGGATTTATCCCAGGGATGCAAGGATGGTACAATATCCGCAAATCAGTAAATGTCATACATCACATAAACAAATTGAGAGAAAAAAAACACATAATCATATCAATTGATGCGGAAAAAGCATTTGACAAAATCCAACACCCTTTCTTGATAAAAACTCTCAGCAAGATAGGAATTGAGGGATCATACCTCAACATAATAAAAGCCATATATGACAAACCCACAGCCAACATCATAATCAATGGGCAAAAACTAAAACCATTCCCCCTAAAAACAGGAACAAGACAGGGATGCCCCCTCTCACCGCTCCTGTTCAACATAGTACTGGAAGTACTAGCCATTGCAATCAGACACGAAGAAGAAATAAAAGGCATCCAGATTGGAAAAGAAGAAGTAAAACTGTCCTTATTTTCAGATGACATGATACTGTACATACAGAACCCTAAAGACTCCATCAAAAAATTATTAGACTTAATAAATGAATTCGGCAATGTAGCAGGATACAAAATTAATGCTAAGAAATCCATGGCATTTCTTTACACCAATAGTGAACTTACAAAAAGTGAAACTACAGAAGCAATCCCATTTACCATTGCACCAAAAAAATTAAAATACCTAGGAATAAACTTAACTAAGGAGGTAAAAGACTTATACGCTGAAAACTACAGGACACTGAAAAAAGAGATAGAGGAAGACATAAACAGATGGAAGAATATACCGTGTTCATGGATTGGTAGAATCAACATCATCAAAATGTCCATACTACCCAAAGCAATTTATAGATTCAATGCAATCCCCATTAAATTACCAACGGCATATTTCACAAATCTAGAACGAACGTTCCAAAAATTCATCTGGAATAAAAAAAGACCCCGAATAGCTGCAGCAATCCTGAGAAAGAACAAAGTAGGTGAGATCTCAATACCAGATATCAAACTGTATTACAAAGCCACTGTTCTTAAAACAGCTTGGTACTGGCACAAGAACAGACATATAGATCAATGGAATAGAATAGAGACCCCAGAAATCGACCCAAACCACTATGCCCAATTAATATTCGACAAAGGAGGCAAGAGCATACAATGGAGTCAAGACAGTCTTTTCAATAAATGGTGTTGGGAAAATTGGACAGATACATGCAAAAGGATGAAACTAGATCACCAACTCACACCATACACAAAAATAAACTCAAAATGGATAAAAGACTTAAACGTAACACGGGAAACCATAAAAATACTAGAGGAATCCACAGGCAGCGAAATCGCATACATATGCCGAAGAAATTTCTTCTCTGATAATGCTCCTAGGGCAATGGAAACTAAAGAGAAAATAAACAAATGGGACTACATCAAAGTAAAAAGCTTTTGCACAGCAAAGGAAACCATCAACAAAACAACAAGAAGACCCACTACATGGGAGAACATATTTTCCAATGATACCACCGATAAGGGTTTAATTTCCAACGTTTACAGGGATCTCATGAAACTTAACAAAAGGAAGATAAACAATCCAATAAAAAAATGGGCAATGGACCTAGATAGACACTTTTCGAAAGAGGACATACAGAAGGCCGAAAGACATATGAAAACCTGCTCAAAGTCACTAATTATACGAGAGATGCAAATCAAAACGACAATGTGTTATCATCTCACACCTGTCAGAATGGCTATCATCAACAAATCAACAAACAACAAGTGTTGGAGAGGATGTGGAGAAAAAGGAACCCTTTTGCACTGCTGGTGGGAATGCAGACTGGTGCAGCCACTGTGGAGAACAGTATGGAGCTACCTCAGAAGACTAAAAATGGAACTCCCATTTGACCCAGTGATCCCACTACTAGGAATATATCCCAAGAAACCAGAAACGCCAATTAGAATGGATATATGCACCCCTATGTTCATAGCAGCACAATTCACCATAGCTAAGATTTGGAAACAGCCTAGGTGCCCATCAGCAGATGAGTGGATTAGAAAACTGTGGTACATATACACAATGGAATACTATGCTGCGGTAAAAAAAAAAAAAGGAACTCTTGCCTTTTGCAACAGCATGGATGGAACTGGAGAGCATTATGCTAAGTGAAATAAGCCAGTCAGAGAAAGATAAATACCACATGATCTCACTCATTTGTGGATTATAGAGAACAACATAGACTGATGAAAAGGGACAGACCCAAAGACTGAGAAACAGCGATCAGGCTATCAATCCCCAGAAGGAAAGTAGGGGAGGGCGGGGGTAAGGGGAAGAGATCAACAGAAGGACTTGTATACATGTATATAAGCCAAACCAATGGACATGGACAACGGGGGGATGGGAGCATGAGTTTGTGTGTGTGGGGGGGGGGAGGTTGGGGGTTAATGGGGGGATGAGGACACATTTGTAATACCTTAACTAATAATAAAAAAAAAAAATTAAAAAAAATGGTAAAATGGTAGCAGTAATAATACTGGTTAAAAATAAAATGTAGTAATTAAAAGGGTAAAATCAGATGTTGGAAAAATAAGAAAAAAAATTGGTCTCTTAGTTAAAAGGTGAAAAAGAAAAAAAAAATTGCAGTAGTGAATGTCCTTCGGTTATTCTACTCATCAGTCTGGCTCGCCTTGGTCCTGCCAGGTATTCAGGAGAATGTTGAATTTCCCGGGGATACACTGTTCCTCTGTGTTGTAAACCACAATCCTGATTTTAAAGCAGGCCGTATTAGTGTCCCAGACTGCCTTAATTTGTGTTTAGCTAAGAGTCAGTTTGTGGCTCAGCCTCTGGGAGGCAGTTTTTGGGTTGGCCTCTGATGCTATATGGCTTTTCTTTCCAGTAGCAAGGGTTTATTTTCTTGATTGCACTTAAAACTGGTTTGGGGAGGTCAACTGTCCAGAGCTGGTTCTTTAATCATTACCCTGCTCTGTGTTATTGCTGGGATTGAAAATCCCTCTATAGGCCAGACCCTGTTAACTCCCAGGAACTGATCAGATTATTTTAATCCTTGATCTCCTTCAGGGTGGAATCTGGGTGTGGCTGTGCTCCTTACCTGGGGGCTAGGTAGAGGAGTCCCACCATCCGGAAAGAATGACTGCCCAGATCCTGGGTCCAGGGGTGTTTCAGCACACAATTCGCTGCCACCTCTCCTGGCCCTCCCTCTATCCAAGGCTCTCCCCAGATTCCACGTGTCTACACCTTCTCCTTCTCTTCAGCACAGGTGAGTGTCTGTATCCGAAATGCCTTATGAACAGGATTCAGTGAAAACAAAAAAACAATTGCAGGCTGCAGAAACGGGGAGGGCTGAGTTTCTGTAAGCTCTTCATTTACTGGCACTGCATGCTCTGGTCAGCTCTTTAGGCTGCCCCTTTAGGCTCAGTCCTGCGTGGTCACAGAACCCAGATGTCAAATCCCCCTGTGCCAGGAATCCCTTGGATCTCCTTTCCCCAGTCAGGGGCTGTGCCTGTCCCAAGGGACTCGCCTGTCTGCCATGTGGTCTCCCTTTGAACCTCTGGGCTCAGATGTGTGGCAACTTTCCTTCCCTGATCCCTGTTTTATTTTTTTGTTTTGTTTTTTTTTTTTTGTTTTTTACCTTTCTAGGGGAGTTATTCCCTTCCCGGCCGCAAACCATCTCACCAGCTGAGTAATTTCGCCAATTTGGGGTGGGTGTTATTAGTTTCAGCTGCTTATTCCATTTGCTCCAGGACACGACCTGGGACGTGTCTACCTATATCGCCTCCATCCTCGGAATCCATTTTTATAGCTGTATAATACGTCACTGTGTGAAAGCATTTTTTTTTTCATTTTTAAATAGAAAATAGGCTTATCTTCCAATTTTCTAATTTGTATTGTGAAAGAAGAACTATGAGGATCCTCATATGAACTTTTATTACAGTGGGTATTTTCCAAGGTGAACTGATGTCCTTTTATCAGACAAAAGAAGTGTACTTTCAGAACAAATTATTGTAGTTCAATAAGTATGAATCCTCACTTTAAACCTACATAGCTTCTTGTTCCTAAAGTGTAACATTCTAACATAAGATCAATAGAATTGAGTTCTTCGGAGAACTGTTGAAGTGACTAGAGGCAAATGTAATGCTAAAATAGACTGAATTTAGCTTGAGGTTTAAATTCTATCCCTGTAAGTCATTATGAGTTTTTTTTTACACATTACATATTTCATTCATTATTATAAGTGCTATACCTCTTTAGCAATTACAAATCATATTGATCATCAGTATACATTCTCAATCTAATGAATGGTATCATTTCTATTGCTTTGAAAGATATGAATGAAATTGAGGTGTATCACTTCATTGAATGTCACTGTTTTCACATAAATAATGGTTTCATGCTCATATCTTTTATTTTTTAATTTTTTAAATGACATTTGAGTTACTGACAGTTTCTGCACTCTTTATTGAATTTATAGGAGTTAATATGATCACATAGGCTTCATGTACAGAAGCCTATGATAACTTATTTGCGTATTGCATTATGTGTTTACCTAAGTCAGATCTCCTACTATCCCTAGATTTTGAAACATTACCTAAGTTATTTCCACCTGAGGGATATCCTTTTGCTTCTCTTACTTCCTCCTCTTTCACTTCTCAGACTTCTTATATCGCCTCTATTTCTTGATGGAAATGGTGCCCTCTCCCCACCCCCACTTTGAAAAGATGGTTTCTTGGTGTAGTCTACTTTAATTGTTTTTCCACCCACAGACTAAACAGTACACATAATATGAACACTACATAACATTTGACCTGAACAAATGAAAAACTGTTTGAAACCTACTTATTATTGCAACTAAAATCAAGATCTACCTCAAATTCTTCTCCCAAACAAAGCATTTCATGCAAATATGATAGAATCCTTTTTCATGGTAAGTTTATGAAACACTTCATTATTGACAATATTCCTTTGAAGTATTCAACACAGAACCATATATGTTGGTTAATAAAAGTTCTCCAAAGACCTTTAGTAATAAGCACTAAAATGTCTCACATTCCAGGAAAAAAAAAAAACATACATCCCATTCTTGTCTTTTAATAGGCTTATTCTTGGTTTTCTGGAGAGAGAGAAAGTGAGAGGGATAGAGAGATGGAAACATAGATGAAAGAGAAATATATTGATCAGCGGCTTCCTTAAATGTCTCATACTGGTGGACCAGCCAGCACCCTAGGCATGTGTCCTGACCAGGAAGAGATGATGAGACATCTTGGTTCACAATTCTATGCTCAACTATTGAGCAATACTGACTGGGCAATGTGGATTACTTTTTAGAATGTGTCTGTTACTCCATTTTTGTTTTGACAACATCTATTTCATTATTTCCAGGGTACATGTCTTACATAAACTATTTTTTAAAACAAAAATCATTCATTCAAAATGATTAGGTACTTTATTCCTCCTCTACCAACTCTCAGATTTCTTACTTTTATTATTTCTGTAGTTAAAATGAAAGAAAAAATATCCAGTATGACTGCAACTCTGTATTTACATAGTTCTGATTTGTTTCTTCATTCTATTTCTAATAGGCTTCTTGCACAATCTTTAGTATTTTTATGTTATACACTGTTTTGTTAAATATGGTCCTAAGAAAACAAGCCATCTTGAAGGAGAGAGCTGCTATGACTAGGAACCCAGCCTCACCTCCACCCAGATGGGCCTCAGACATCACCTGAGATCCTAGAGCCACTCTGGCCAAAGACCATTTATGGCAACAGCAGACCCACGGACACCGGGACTGCAGCCCCCAACCACCTCCACTACCTCCTGTGAGTCTTGGAGTGCACAATTGAATTGCCGATCCACTCTGTGGCCATTGGCCACCCGCACCCTGGCACCTGGGTTCTGCAATGATGGGTAAAATGGTGATACAAACAAACAAACCCCAAAGGAGAGAAAAGGAGGAATTGCCGAGAAGGGAAACTCAACTAAATGGAGGCATACAATATGTTTGAAAAAGAATTCAGAATAAGGATCATAAAGTCCATACACCAGATGCCTGGGAAATCCACAACTTATGTAAGAATCAAGGAAAAATGAAAAAATTGATAATAGCTACAATAAAAAATACAATGGAAGGTTTCAATAGTAGACTAGAAGTAGCAAAGGATTGAATCCGCGATTTAGGAGACAGGGAAGTGTAACACACCATGAACAACACAATCTGAACAGCAATTAGAGAGAAAAAATAGAAATAGAAAGCAGCTGGATATCCTAAGGGAAATTGGTGACAACATGAAACAAAGTAACATGTGTATATTAAGGGGGTCAGAAGGACAAGATGAGGAACAAGGATTAGGAAACCTATAAGAAGAAATAATCACAAACCCTTCCTCATCTTGGGAAGAAAAAGTCACACAAGCACAGACAGTTCCAAACAAGATGAACCCAATAAGACCTATACCAAGACACATTGTAAGTATAATGGCAAACAATAACGACACAAACAGAACCTTAAAGGCTGCAAGAGAGAGACAGAGAGTTACCTACAAAGGCTCTCCTGTTAGATGATCAAATGATTTTTAACAGAAACACATCAGGCAGGAAGGGAATGAAAGGAAATATACAAAGTGATGCAAAACAAGGGACCACATCCAAGAATACTTATCCAGCAAGGCTATCATTCAAAACTGTAGAGGAATTCAGTGTCTTCACAGAAAAAAAAAATCTACCGGAGTGTTTCACTACTAAACCATCAATGCAAGAAATGCTAAAGGGACTGTTGTAAAAAGAAGGAATAGAAGAGACAGAAGAAACCCAGGCATAAAGAAAAAAGTGGCAACAAATCAGTACCTATCAAAATAACCTTAAACCTAAATGGACTAAACACTCCATTCAAAAGATATAAAATGGCTAAAATTATAATAAAACAAGACCCATGTGTATGCAGTCTATGAGAAACCCACCTCATAATAAGGGACTCACACGGACTGAAAGTGGAAGGAGAGAAATATTTTTCAGGCAAAGGGGGGGGGGGAATTAGGGGATCAATAATTATATTTGAAAAAATAAATCTCGAGAAGCCAAGATCGCAGCGGAATAGGCAGACCCGTCCCACGGCTTGTCCTGGAGCAAATGGAGTGTGCAGCTGAAACTAGTAACACCCACCCAGAATTGGCGAAGTACACTCAGGTGGTGAGACAGTTTACAGCTGGGAAGGGCAGAGTTCCTATGGTAAGGTAAAAACCAGGGATCTGGGCAGGAAAGTTTGCCACACCTCTGAGCCAGAGGGTCAGAAGGAGACCACGCAGCACACAGCCAAGACTCTTGTGACAGGCACAGCACCTGACTGTGGAAAGGAGATCCGCGGGACTGTTGGTACAGGGGGATTTGAGATCTGGTTTTCATAATTACAGAGGACTGAGCCTAAAAGGGGCAGCCTGAAGCGCTGACCAGACCATGCAGTGCTGGTAAGAGAGGAGCTTACAGAGACTCAGCTTGCCCTGTTTCTGTGGCCTGCATTTGTTTGTTTGTTTTCAATGAACCCTGTTCATAAGACATTTTGTATACAGACACTCACCTGTGCTGAAGAGCAGGTGAAGGTGTGGACAAGTGGAATCTGGGGAGAGGCTGGGAAGAGAAGGTGGGCCAGGAGAAGTGGCAGTAAATTAATTGAATGCTGAGTCACCCCTGAGCCCAGGACTTGGGCAGCCATTTTCTCCTGAGGCTCTAATTCCTCCCTCCAGGCCCCAGGCAAGGAAAACAGCCACATCCAGATTCCACCCTACATGGGATGAAGGATTAAAATAATCTGATTAGTCCCTGGGAGTTATCAGGGTCTGGCCTATAGCGGGGCTTTCTGTCCCAGCAATGACAACAACAACAACAACAACAACAACAGCAAAAAGCACAGATATTCCTGAAAACTGGGATCTGAAGCCAGCCTAAGGAATGACATTTCAATTTTTCATTTTTATTGTTTTTATTATTATTTTGTTAGCATTTTTTTGCATTTTTCTTTGTTCACCTTTTTTATTGTTTGTTCCCTTATTTCCTACTTTTTTCACGTTCTTTCTTCAACCACGTGAGCAGCAGTAATGTGAGTGGCACGCACTTGTTCAGGGAACATCAGCCCTATGAGCAGCCTGCCTCGAGCCAAAGAGCACCAGCCTCATGTGACCTGCCCCTGTCCAAGGAGCAGCAGCTGTGTGAGCGGCCTGCTTCCCTGTCTGAGGAGCAGCAACCACGCGAGCAGTCTGACCTCTCTGAGGAGGAGCAACTGCATGAGCAATCTTCCTATATCTGAGGAGCGGCATCCCTGCGAAGCCTGACCCCATCTGAGGAGCAGCAGCTGCACACACCCTGCACTAGTCTGAGGAGCAGCAGCTGCACAAGCAGCTTGGCCTGGTCCAAGCAGCAGCAACCGCATGAGCACTCTGCCCAATCTGGGGAACAGCAGCAGTGCGAGCAGCCCACCCCCATCTGAAGAGCAGCAGTTCTGCGAGTGGTCCAGCCCCTTTCGAGGAGCAGCAGCAGCCCAACCCGATCCGAGGAGCAGCAGTAACACGAGTATACCGCCCACATCTGAGGAGCGGCAGCCCTGCACAGCACGCACCAGTCCGAGGAGCAGAGCCACAACAGCCTGCACCTGTCTGACGAGCAGCAGACCAGTGAGTGGCGCATCCCTGTCTGAGGAGGAGCAGCCTCGCCTGCAGCTCACTCCAGTCCAAAGATCAGCAGCCTTGCAAGCAGCCCATCTCTGTGTGAGGAGCAGTAGACCTGCAATCAACGTATCCAAGTCCTAGGAGCAGTAGCCCCACAAGCAGCCCACCACATCAGAGGAACAACAGCAGTATGCAGCCAGCCCCCATCCAAGGATCAGCAGCCATGTGAGCAGTCCGCCCCAGTTCAAGGAGTAGAAGCTGTGTGTGTGGCCCACCCACATCCAAGGAATAGCAGTCTTGTGATCAGCACATCCTTGGTCTGAGGAACGGCAGCTGTGTGTGAAGCCTACCCCCACCAGCCACAGGAGCCATCACAGCTGTGAACAGCACCCACCAGAGGAGTGGCTGCCAACTGAGGAACAGCAGCTATCACAACTGCTTGAGGAGCAACCACAGCCCGAAGAGCCACTGCCACCCAAGGAGCAGCCCCTGAGTGACTCAACATCTAGATATATCGGTGAGATCAAACATGGGTAGAGAAAGAAACCCCCAAAGGAAAGAAAAGGAGGACTCCCCAGAAAAGCAGCTAAGTGAAACAGAGGCATGCAGCTTGACAGAAAGAGAATTCAGATTAAGGGTGCTAGAATGCATAAACCAGATGGAGGGAAAAATCAACAAGTTATGCAAATCAAGAAGAAACGGAAGAAAAAATAAACAACGTATGTAAGAATCAAAAAGAAATGGATGAAAAAAATCAATAAATTATGTAAGAACCAAGAAGAAATGAATAGTGATATAGCTGCAATAAAAAACACCACTGAAAGTTTCTATAGTAGATTAGGAGAAGCAGAGGGCCGAATTAGCGAA
Source organism: Myotis daubentonii (assembly GCF_963259705.1). Taxonomy (NCBI): domain Eukaryota; kingdom Metazoa; phylum Chordata; class Mammalia; order Chiroptera; family Vespertilionidae; genus Myotis; species Myotis daubentonii. The sequence continues at coordinate 10,501,128 of NC_081862.1, read as the reverse complement.
TTAGAAGACAGGGAAGCAAAACACTCCCAAACTGAACTGCAATTGGAGAAAAAAATTCAAAGACAGGAAGAGAGCCTAAGGGAGCTATGAGACAGCATGACATGAAACAACATGTGAATTATAGGGGTTCCAGAACCACAGAAAGAGGAACAAGGATTAGAAAACCTATTGGAAGAAATAATATCAGAAAACTTCCCAGATGTGGGGAAGAAAAAATTCACACAAGCCCAGAGTCCAAAACAAGGTAAACTCGAAAAGACCCACATCAAGACACATCATAATTACCATGGCAAATGTTCAGGACAAAGAGAGAATCTTGAAGGCTGAAAGAGAGAGACTGAAAGTTACATACAAGGGATCTCCCATTAGATTATCAAATAATTTCTCAACAGAAAAACATCAGGCCAGAAAAGAATGGATGGAAATTTACAAAGTGATGCAAAGCAAAGGACTGAATCCAAGAATTCTCTATCCAGCAAGGCTATCAATCAAATTTGAAGGGGAAATAAGAAGATTCACAGACAAAAAAAGGCTAAGGGAGTTTATTATCACCAAGCCAGCAATGCAAGAAATGCTAAAAGGACGGGTGTAAAAAGAGGAAATAAAAAGGTAAGAAAGAAAACAGGCACAAAAAATAGAAATGGTTACAAACAAGTACATTTCAATAATAACTTTAAAAGTAGATGGACTAAATGCTCCAATCAAAAGTCATCAAGTGGCTGAATGGATAAAAAAAACATGACCCATATATTTGCTGTCTACAAGAAACCCTCCTCAGAAGAAGGGACTCACACAGAATGAAAGTGAAGGGATGGCAATATATTTTTCAGGCAAGTGGAAATGAAAAAAATAAAAAGCTGGGGTAGCAATAATTATATAGGACGAAATAGACCTCAAATTGAAGGCCATAACAAGAGATAAGGAAGGCCACTTCATAATACTAAAGGGATCAATACAAGAGGGTATAACCCTGATAAACATTTATCCACCCAATGCAGGAGCACCCAAATACATAAAAAGCTTCTAGAAGATATCAAAGGAGAGGTCGACAACAATACAATCATGGTAGGGGACCTTAATACAACACTGACATCACTGGTTAAATACTCTAGACAAATTATGAGCAAAGAAACAGCAATCATAAATGACTCACTAGATCAGATGGATTTAATTGACATCTTCAGAACATTTCACACCAAAGCCATGGAATAAATGTTCTTTCTTAACTGCTCATGGGACATTTTCAAAAATAGACCACATATTGGGTCACAAACAAGGTCTCCCCAAATTCAAGAAGATTGAAATTATACCAAACATCTTCTCAGATCACGATGGCGTAATATTAGAAACAATCTACAATAAAAACCATACAAAATACTCTAACGTTGGAAGCTGAATAGCATGTTATTAAATATTGATTGGTTTACCAATGAGATCAAAGAAGAAATTAAAAACATCCTGGAAACAAACAACAATGAAAGAACAACAATCCAAAACCTATGGGACACAATGAAAGCTTTCCTGTGAGGGAAGTGCATAGCTCTACAGGCCTATCTCAACAAACAAGAAAAAATGGTAGTAAATCATCTAACTCTACATCTCAAGGAACTAGAAAGAGAGCAACAAGAAAACCCCAGAGTGAGCAGAAGGAAGGAGATAATAAAGATTAGAGCAGGAATAAGTGACATAGAGACCAAAAAAACAATACAGAAAATCAATGAAACCAAGAGCTGGTTCTTTGAAAGGATAAACAAGATTGATGAACCTCTAGGCAGGCTAACCCATCCTCTAAACAATAAAGTATTTTTTTAAAAATGTGTTCCTAGAATTATAACTTTTAAATACAGTAATTTGATTGACATACGTACCTAAATTTTCCAGTCTCCCAATAACTTCATGATGGTTGATCTTTTAGCTAAATCAACATGGCATATGTAAACAGAACTCAGGTCACTGTAATTGCTCCACATAAAACCCTTTGGATGACTGGAATTATTTTTGTAAACAAATCTGAAGTCACATATTCCACCAAGATGTCTGACACTGATGGGCAACGACACAAACTAAACAGCCACTGGACACAGTTCCCACCTGAAGGAATCACTTGAGCTTTCTGGGTCCAAAATGTTTTCCACAGGTTTATACACCACGGCCTCCTTCCCGACATTTGAGATTCAACAAACATCCATTGCTCCCCTTAATTTTATGAATAGAAACACTATCTCCTACCAATATAACTTCTAAAAATAATTACCCCCTATATTTTTCCAATAATCTTTTTTTATGCATGATTGTACTTATTTACATTTCCTTGCATGTTTGTTATTTTTACCATAGAAAAGAAGTGCCCAATAAGTAGGGATTTTGTCTTATTCAGAATCATTGTGTAGGCTACAAAACACCACTTGAAAGAAGACACTTAGGAATGATATCTACACAAACTACATTTCTTCTGCTTAGAAACTAGGGAAACAACATCAACCATTCTTCATAAATCAAATAAATGGACTTCTGAACTCAAGAAAAATCATGAGACACATCCAACTCTTGGCTGTTGACAAACCCTATAAGACAAAGGTAAAGTAAAGGGGTCAATATGTACTGACCCCCTTCAATGTATCATAAAACAGGCTCTCCAAATAAAAGCCAGGGACATAAGTGAGTTATGTACTAAAAGTCATTGAAGATCAACAACTTAATATATGGCATAACCAGTATACACACAAATTAACTTAAATATAAGATCAAAAGTGTAGCCAAAGCACAAACTTGGTTATTGACATAGAAATCTGCATATGTTACCTTGTCCCAGGGAAGAGTGATTCTTAATAAATCCAAAAGAACGTGGCTTAAAATACTGGTATGATATGTTGGAAATATCTGAAAATATAACAGAACCAAAGAAAATATGTACCCCAAAAGATGCCCGGATGGTGTGAATTTCAGGGTAATATTAAGGAATACTTGTACAACGATCTCCGATAACTTTGAAGGATATGGTACACACATTGGCTAGATTTAAGATCAAAGAGAAATAAGACTATTTCCTTCACTAGTATATTAAAGACTCAATGAAAGGAACTCTTATCCACTACTTTAAAATAAATCAGGATATATATATTTTACAAAAATCAGTCTTGTGGCACGATTCAAAAATAACCAGAGAAAAGTTAGTTAGGGAAGTTAAGGTCACTTAGTTATGGTACACCCAATGTCCTAACTCACATCAGTTCCTGTCATGAAGAACTAAATACCTAGTCCACTTGCTGTGTCTCTGTGATGGTTGACCATCCAATTGTGAGCCTGGAGGTCACTGTCCTATTCCTGGTCAAAGAACAAGCCCAAGTCCCTTGCTCAATCCCCAGTGGGGGACAGGGAGATGGCAGCCGATCAGTGATACTCTCTCATCATTCATGTTTCTGTCTCCCTCTCCCTTGCTCTATGAAATCAATACAAATACTTTTTTAAAAAAGTGTTCCAACTGGAGGGAAAAGGGACTACACATACCATATTTTCAAGACCTTTTTTTTATGCTATGGATATGTTTGCATCAATTATATTAGCTTCTTACCAACAGTGACCTGATTTCTGCTGACATTATATGTCTGGGGTGGGCAGGCTAATATAAATTAGAAAGTGCTTTGAAGGCTTAAAGCAGGATTCCATTTGTATTCAAATACTAAAATAACTAAGCTTAATGTACTATTTTGATACACAAAACGGACATTTTAAAATCCTTCCAACTCCACAGTCCAGCACTTTTGTAAAAAAAAAAAAAAAAAAAAAAAAGAATAGTGATGACTAAATAATCATGGCTGATATGGCATTATAAAACTTTAAAGACAAGAAGAAGGAAACCTGGAAATACTATTACTTGAACCACAGTGCTAGAATTTTATTAAAAGACTTACTTTTTATTTTTTTAAAATATGTTTTATTGATTTATTTTACAGAGAGGATGAGAGAGGGTTATCAAGATCGAAACATTGATCAGATGCCTCCTACACACCTGGGGATGTCCCTGCAACCAAGATGTCCTTGACCAGAATTGAACCAGGGACCTTTCAGTCTGCAGGCTGATGCTCTACCCACTGAGCCAAACCAGTTAGGGCAAGACTTACTTTTTCATTCATTTCTTTGGCAGCATCTGTCGCATCTTCAGAATTCTCAAAGGTAATAAAAGCAAAGCCTCTGGACTTGTTTCTCGCTACCTCCTTTATCAAACCTACTGGAATTTAGAATTTTAAATGCCACATGCCACTTAAATTTTAACCTCTTAGAGATATTTCAATTTCTCTAAGTTTTTGAGAAATTCTCACAGAGACTCTTAATCCTATATAATAAAAGGCTAATATGCAAATTGACAGAACAGAGGAATGACTGGTCACTATGACACACACTGACCAAAAGAGGGCAGACACTCAATGCAGGAGCTTCCCCCTGGTAGTCAGTGCGCTCCCATAGAGGGAGCACACCTCAGTGAAAAACCAAGCTCACAACTGGCGAGTACAGCAGTGGTGGCTGGATCCTCTCCCGTCTCCATGGGAGTGCTAATGATATTGGACTGACGCCTTAGGCGCACTTCCACTGTCAGACATCTCCCAGGGGCTCCCGAAATGCCAGAGGGCTTAGGCCAGGCTGAGGGACCGCCCACTGAGTTGCATGCACTAGGTCTTTAGATTAATATAATGGACACAGTATAGTACCAATCTTCTGAAACTTGGTAAAAAAAAAAAAAAAGAGACAAAGAATTTTGCATCCTCATTACCTTCCCAAAAATCTGTAGGGAATAAATGCCACAGTTAATCTGTCTTATGGCATTCCATGAACCAACCCCATAATAAACTCACAATATCTTACTTTTCCTCCTTATTACCTGGGACTGTAACATGATTGCAAGGAGGTAGATTAATTCCTGGGCAAGTGGAATAGAGAAACTGAGACAAGAAAACCAAGCCTGGTCAGTTTGTACAGCCTGTAGAAAGTCCTTAATCCTCCCTAACCAAGGACACTTGAGAACAAGTGGTTAATACAGGGGTGGGCAAACTTTTTGACTCGAGGGCCACAATGGGTTCTTAAACTGGACCGGAGGGCTGGAACAAAAGCATGGATGGAGTGTTTGTGTGAACTAATACATGTTAACACTGCTGCTGGTGAAGGAGCGGAGGGGAGAGCAAGAGAACCCTCCGCTCTTTCAGCTCTGCGGGCTGGATACAACAGCTGAACGGGCCGTACCCGGCCCGCGGGCCATAGTTTGCCATGGCTGGGTTAATATCTCTCTTCCCACATGAGAGACTATTCAGCAAAATTACCCTGGAAATTCCAAGGCGTGAGTGAGAGAGGAGGATGGACAGAGGGGCAGTTTTGTCTTGCCCACAAAACAAACCAGCCTGCTGTCTTGGGGAAGGGCTGAAAGGGGACTTTATCTCACTCACTAAGCAAAGAATCAATAGCCTTGGGACTTGCCAAGATAAAAATTGTCAGACATTCTCATCAACTCTGAGACAGCTATGGCCAGTAAAAGGGGTCCTTGAAATGCAGTCTTTCCCCTCCCTGCCAGCCCCTCATGCAAGGGCAAAGCCTGGGACTTTCACCCACTCTCCTTCCCCGCCTCCAGAAGACACACCTAGGAAGAAACTAAAGGGCGATTTCTGGAAACAAGCCTCCACACACTCCCCCAGGAGTCCTCTACATGCTCATCCATGTTTACAGGGGAACTTCCTGGGCCTTTGGACAGGAAGCAGCCTGACAGGGACTGAGTGTCCATTACCCATCTCGCCAGCCGCAGGCCACAGCACAGCTCTGCATTCTCCTCTTCAGGCTTGACTTCCTATATTGTCCCCAACATTCTGAGGCCCTCACCTTTTGTTCTCATGCAGTGGGAAGCCATGGCTCAAAGCTACTCAGAGAGGTGTGGCCCTCTAGTGGCTGGCATGGCCTGGCTCCAGAAGCAGGGAGGCTGAGAATCCTGGATGTTATCATTATGCCAGAGTGGCTGCACAGGCAGCAGGGTGGAGAGTCCCCTGCTAAATGCAGGAGCGAAAGAGGACCTCTGGGGAAGTTTGCAAGGCGTGGAGACCAGCATTTGTTGTCTTTCTCTCTCAGGGCATCTGTCTGCTTCGCTTGTGTGCATATCATCTTGTAGCACCCATCCATTCTCTGTCTTGCATGCATCATCTCTTTACTCATTATCTGTCCTGCTTGCCAACCACCAGGCATCACCCACCTGCCATCCTCTGTCATGCCTTGTCTACGTCTCCCTCGTCATTTGTTAAGATTAGTAATCCTGGGCCACTTTGTGGGTGCTGTGAGTTTCCCTTTTCACCCAGGCATCCCAGTCCTCCATTTTATACCTTCTACTTCTCCCCTCCCAGGGGCTGTAGAAAGGGTTAAAGAGAATAAAACAGGGCAGAGAAAACCTTATTTTGCTTAGCAGATATCTTGTAGCAAGCTTGCAGCCCTGAGCACAGCATAGCCCAGATAACCAGAAGACACCTGGCATGGGAGGAACCAAGGACAGACCAGACCCTCATGTCAGCAGAGCGGCTTGCAGCCAGCAAAATAAATAAAAATTCTCTCTCTGCTCTCATGACTGATAACTTTCTCTGTCTCATCCCACCAGCACCCAGGTGTCGGGAATAAAATCCCTTTGATACATCTTGTACCCCCAGATGTCCCACCTCACACAGGAAGAGCACTCATGGACAAGATGAGGGTGTGCCTTTCACCAGAGTATCCCCTACCAACTGCCATATCCTGGCAGAATCCTTGTCTGGAACAGAGGACATCCCCTTCCCAATACCTGCGAAGCTTAAGCACAGGCAGAGGGCCCACAGGAGGAATATCACAGCCACCTGCATGTGGTGGTGAGAGGAGGCAACTGGGCCCAAGCCTCCAAGACATCCAGGGCATGGTGTTTTCCCAGTCTTAGGGGGGCTGTTGCTCTGAAGCTCTTGGCAGGGTCGTGTCCCTAGATGGTCAATGTCAGTTCCTGTTGCTACATACTTTGACCCTCAGTCTGGGGCAGGGAAGGGCCTGGCATGGTGAATATGAAAGATGAACATCATGCCTGAGGGAGGGATGAGCAAGGAATAGGGGAACAGGAGACGGGTAGGGGAAAGATGGCGGCCTCTGTGTTATTGCAGAAGCAGTGAGCAGATCTCCCTTTATTAAAGTCAACACCACCACTCTGAAAACTAAAACTGGGGCTCTGTACCATAAGGCCCTCCTCAGGCAGGAAGTTGGGTCACCAGCCTCTTTCAAGGCCCCTACCAACTCTACACCTGTGTTGTGGCCCAGCAGCCCCTCAATCTCTTTTCCCCTTAGACATTGGTGCATTGGGATTTTCAGTCACTTTTAGGCGCCTGCAGAATTTTTTCAATGTTCGTTTTTTTATATTTAAGTGGCATTTGTGTTTTGTTGCTAATCCACATTAGAGGATCTTTTCCATTGTTGACCTTTTTCAACAGAAAGCATGGAAGGGAAGGTGTGAGGGAGAGGTAAAGGGAGAGGAATAGGGAGAGGGAGAAGGAGAGGGAGAGGGAGAGGGAGAGGGAGAGGGAGAGGGAGAGGGAGAGGGAGAGGGAGAGGGAGAGGGAGAGGGAGAGGGAGAGGGAGAGGGAGAGGGAGAGGGAGAGGGAGAGGGATAGAAGGAAACATCCATTGTTTAACTACAAGCCAGGAACATGCCCTTGACCTGGAATAAAATCTGGGATCCTCCAGTGCCAAGGCTGATGCTCAATCAACTTAGGCACAGCAGCCAAGGGGGTAATTTAACATTTTTAATCAGAAGGAGCATTGGACAGCATGAACCATAGAAATAACATGAAGGTCAGAATTACAGCCCATTTCCAGAGAATGTGCATTCATATTCATTCATAATCAATTATTTAAGTTAAAACATTATTCTTCAGCTGTATTTTAAACGAACGTAAGTTCCATTGTCTACCTCAGCCTCATTGACACCTTTTTAGCTTAGGCAGATAAAAGCATAGGTTTTGAAAAGAGTTAAGACTTTATTAGTGTCATGTCATACTGACATAAAATTATTCGTAAAGAGGTTCAAGTATTGTTATTTGGTCACTGACTTTACAGGAGGCTCACTTGGAGCACCACCAGCACGAAGGCCCCCTCTGACTTATGGTGGTTCAGTCCCTGTGATGATTATTACAGCCACACAGGAGATGGGTATGATGGGGGCACAGAAATTACTGCAACAGCCGATGCGACACCCCGGTAAGAGGTCCTGAGTGTGGTGCTGGCGGCGATCACAGGATTCACCATGTATGCAAGACAGAGTGAATCATGCACTACAGTAGCTCACCTGACTGGGCAATCAGGGAGTCAGGGGGGAAGCTCCTGTGACAGAAGAATTAGACACTGAAATTAAAAATGATAAGGTACAGACAACATTTTATTGTAAAGAATTTGGCTTCTGTTATTTAAGAATGACTAAAAGCAAATGGTAGGTTTGGGGGAAGCATCAAGAATTGTAGGTACCATTATGAAGTTTCAGGATTGGAGGCAAGGTTTGAATTATTCAAGGTTGTTTCATAAGTGCTGATTTAAATTACAATATACTAAAATGTTTAAATTTTACATATTTTATTGTTAAAATATTCAGAATATAAGCACAACCAACAGGCCAACAGAGGCAAGACACTGGGAGTGGTGGCAAGAACAAGAGACTAGAGATAGAGGAAGCCGGGGGGAGGTCAGTAGAAAAAAAGAAAGAGACATATGTATTACTATTTGTAAAGCCTTAAACACTAACATTACAAAATTTTTCAGAAGAAAGTGTTCTGCAACATGGGATTTCTTGTCAGATTTTACTACAAACACATAAAAGCAATCTCATTGGATGGTGAGTTATATTCATGGCCCTAAATTTCCCAGGGTGTCTATGACCAAAAGTGCAAAAAGTCTTTGAAGTGAACTGCATACAAAATGAAGCAGTGTGTTATTTCGTCATGGCATGCTGCCCTGTTTTCCACTTTTTGGAGGGTAAACAAATGAGATATTCTCCTTGGGAACATAAATGGATACAAGGATTGAAGAAACTCTGACAAGGCTGCAAAACAAGGATTCCTCCAGCTCTGTGGCCCACACTTTGCACCCTAAATACTGATAAGGAGCAGGCCTTTCCCACTGGCCCCAGGAGGAACAGGAGACCTTAGGGAAATAGGAGATGGTGGTGAGCAGCCATAGAGCAATGCGGTGCGGCAGCACAGCATCCTAGGCCTCAGCATGAGGAAGATTCGCAGACACCTGTGGAAAGGAGTATAGGAAGAACATGTCATGCCAGCCCCTGTTGAGGGGCAGGTGTCAAGGCCTGAAGGTGCTGTGTGCAGCCTAGAGGGAGAGTTCAGAGGAGTGGCTCAAGGAATCTGCTTTGACTCTGAGTGACAGTGGACATGCACACTCCCTCCTCCTGCCTAAGCCCCCCTGCCTGAGCTGGAATTGCACTGCCCTTGTTGGACTGGTAGTTCCTGCCTCAGGCACATACCCTAGGGACCTGGTGTTACAGGCTGTTTCCCTCCCAGCATCCAGGTGTTCCCGTGAGAGAGAAGTAAAGGCCCAGGAACCTGGCAGCACACCAAGGGAGAGCCCAGGCTGCCCCTCCTCACCCATCCTGTCTGCTCACTGGGCCCATCATCCTCTCATAGTACTTCAGGGAATTGAACCACAGGTCCTTGTTGATGATCTGGTAGGGCAAACAGACCTGGGTCAGGGGAGTACTCGGACCCAAATTGAAACCCAAGCAGCAGGCAGACACAAGAAGCTGTATGCTGGCATGGCCAGTGACATCCCACCTCAGCAATCCTGCCTGATCCTGCCACACTGTGGTCAGTGAACCAGTAGAAGAAGCTGGCGCTGCTGTCCTGGAGCCTGTGGCTGGAGGCTTCTCGTTCACAATGCTGGGACCACTGAATGGGAGTGGCACGGGACACCCTGTATCCTGCAGGAGATGGGTATGTGAAGCTGCGGAAATCGCCTTCCAACCCTGCCCACCACCAGCTGCAGCCCTTGCAGGGAGCTTCCTCTTACCTGTGAGGGTGATGAGATACTCCTTCACAATTACATGGTTGCAGAAGTAGGGGTTGCTGCGGAAGCACAGGCTAATGGTGCAGCAACCCCAGGGATGCCTGACTTACCTCACCTGCAGAAGGAAAGTGGATCCACGGATTGAAGTCGCAGCCCAGGGCTCCTGCCTGTAGCTGTTTTCAGGGACAGGCCATTTCCCCACCTGCCTTCCACCACTCCTTGGAAGAGGAGGCCTGACCTTCAAATCAGTCATGTGCCCGTGCATGTTGTCATCTTTGACACTGGACATCGCCAACAATTCTGGGTGGTTGACAAACTGCTGTGGGTCAAAGAGCCTGCACCCTGGGAGCTGGGCATGGACCAGCTAGAAAGAGCAGCCTGGCCTGGACTCTCCTTCCCTTAAGGCCACTCCTTCTCCATAAAAGGCAGAAAGGCGCACAGCACCACTCTGTTTCCTGACAGACCCTGATGCCCACCAGATTATTTTGTGCTGAGGGTTTGACAGGTTACACATCACACATTCCTGCTTCTGACTAAGTAATTGGACATACAGATGGCCTGTAGGGCAGCATTAGTTAGTCCCAGAAGAGCCCATGCTACACAGCCCTGTCTGGGGGCATCAGCCCCTGGTGTATGTGTGCCTCTGCCTTGGAGCTCTTCCTTTGGACTCCAAGGTACCGCTTCTATAGTGCCTGTATAAGACAGAGGGTGTCTCCAGGATCCTGGGCCAGACTGATCGCACTGCCCTGAGCTTGTACTCAATGTTCTTTTCTATGGGAATCATCCTGGCTTACACCATTCTCCTGCACTGCCCCATGCTCCTTGTGATCCTGCTCCTCTACCTTCAAGGATACAGCTGTGAGCCAGAACCCAGGGATGCGCCGGAACTTGAGGCTTCTCCATTCGAAATAGGGCTTGAGCCTCTGCTGAGTCCTGCACCTGAGCCGAGACAAGGACCTGCTGGCTTGCTCGTTCACGGGCTCCATCTCTAATTGGACGGCCTGGAGCACCTCCAGAGGGGACCAGGTGAACTTGGCACCAGGCCCTGACTGGGCCTGCTCCTGCTGCACTTGCTGATCTTCTTCTGGAATTGCCTTGGCCTCGGACTGTGTCCCCACCTGTTCCACTGCCTTCATGTGGCCCTCCCCATCCCCTACAAGAAAAACTGTTCCCCTGCAATTAATTGCTCCTCCATCCACCCCTCCTCCTGGTGGTCACTCCCTTGCGGGTCACCTGGAGCCTGTGCCTCCAGCCTCAGCTCTTCACTCACCACCTCCTCCTGCCTCCCCACCTGCAGATCTAGGAAAACCTCCTCCCCTGCCCACATGGCCTGCCATGGCACCACCTGCAGAAGGCCCTCTGTCCACAGGACAAACTGAGCCTGTGCCTGCAACTCCTCCCTCAGGCCCTCCTTGTCTTCCCCTTGCTCCTCACTCTGGGTTCCCTGCTGCACCTCACTCTCCTCTCCCTGCATACACTGCTCTGCAACCACCCAGTCCTCCCCTTCCTGCACTCAAGATAAAGCCAAGCCTGCTGGCCTGTGTTCAACCTCAGCTTCAGGGTGTCAGCCTCCCCAACCTGCATCAAGTCCTCCCGCTCCAGCCCCAAAGCTGTCCTCTGAACCTCCTGTGCCCTTATGTCCTGGGTATGACCACTTTCCTGCATCGAGGTGAAGCTAAAAGCCTCCTGGGCCATCCTTCTCACCCTGTCTTCCTGGCACAAAGGCCCTGGGGTGCACTTTAAATCCTCAGGGGCCCTGCAGTTGAAGACTCCCTAGTGGAGCTGAGAGGAAGCGTGCTGCCCCCAAGGAGCTTCTCTGTATCCCAAATTGCTGCTTTAAAAGACAGGGCAGAGACAAAAAGGGAACAATACAATCTGAATAGCAATTGGAGAAAAGTTAGAAACCAGGAGGAGAGCCTAAGGGAGCATTGCTACACCATGAATGAAATTAATTTCTGTATAATAGGTGTGTCAGAAGAACAAGAAGCAGAACAAGGATTAGGAATCCTATTAGAAGAATCAATGACAGAAAACTTCCCTGAAATGGGGAAGCAAAAACTCACATAAGCACAGAGAGTCTCAAACAAGATGAGTACACATTTTTGTTACAATGGTAACAGCACAAACAGAATCTTAAGGCTGCAAGACACAGTCAGAGAGTTACCTGCAAAGTACCTCCCATTAGATTATCAAATGATTTCTCAACAGAGACACATCAGGCTATGAGTGAATGGGAGGAAGTATAAAAATTGGTGCAAAGGAAGGAACTGAATCCAAGATTACTCTATCCAGCCAGGCTATCATTTAAATTTGAAGGGGATTTCAGGAGCTTCACAGAAAGGGCCTAGTGGCTCAGCCTGCCCAGATACCTGAGCTGGCACCTCCAGGTGTGCCTGTGTGGGCTGTGTGTTCAGTGTTGTTGTAGGTGAGCCTTGATTGCTATTGGCATCCCTGGGTGGAACTGACCTGCAAGCCAATTTGCTGTGAGGACCAGCTGAACCACAGTGGGAGAGGTGCTGAGTCTGCCCCTAGAGTGTGTCGCTTGTGGGTGTGTAGAGCTGTAACCTGGTAGGTTTGGAAGCTGTCCCTGGGGCCTCCCAGGAGGGGCAAAGTCAGCCACTGCCTAGGGAAACCCTGCAGGAGCTAGGGGGCTGTCTGGAGATGCCTGCTATTTGCATTGGGCTTGGAAATGCCCAGGAGAGACCCAGCATGAAGCATTGCAGATTGCTGCTAGTGCTGGATCTTGGGTTGTTTTTAACATTTTTTTCTGATGCCAGCTACTGCTTGTTTTATAGGTGTTAGAGAAGTCTGAAGCCTGAGCCAGGCCAGGCCATGCATACGGAAACCTGCTACAGACAGCTTGGTTGGAGCTGCCAATTAGATGGGGTGGGGTCTCAGGAAACCACTAAGGTGGAGGAAAAGGTGTGGGCCATATATGTTGATTATTAAAAGTTACTCAAATGCCCTCTAGAAATAAGCAAATGTTTACATGTCTCCCATATGATGAGAGATTACATGCATTGCCCTCTCTTCATTTTTGCATTGTCAGGTTTTATTTATTTTAAAGTGTGCACAGGTGGTCTACAAGTGTGCACTAGCTTGGAAATAAAGTATTGAATCATTTGTTCAGAGTGATTGGTTATTTTACTTATACTCTGTATTATTTTTATTATTTCTCCGGTTAAAATGCTAGAAGTAAAACTTCTCCGTTTGAATTGCATGTCTTTGCTTACAGTTTTAAATGATTTCATCTTTTCTATTTTGAAATAGAATCCTTACATAATCTATAATATGTTTACATCACTCACCTATTTTTACTTAAATGGGTCCATGAGTATAACATTTTAAACTGTATTATTTTCATTATCGTAAGTGCTTAAATTCCCTGATGTCCCAAAGTCAAGTTGGCTGTGTAAACCTAACTGATGGGATAGTAACTGATCCACATAAACAACTTTAGTAAGAAAAGTTGGTATTACTTTTGTAAACAAATCCCAATAAGATTTCTACCACACAGGGGCTCTGATACAAAGTGACAACCATAAGAGCCATTCACATATTCTGGGTCTAAAATATTTCCTCGAGATCTATGCACCTCTGCCACATTCCCAACATTCAAGATTAAGCTAATACCCCTTGGTTCCCTTGATTTTTTATGAATAAAAGCGTTTTCTAGTGCCCCCACTGATTCCACCTAAATTACTACCCATATTTTCCTTCTCAACATTCTTGTGCATAATGGTACTTACTTCCTTTTCCTTGAATATCTGTTCTCTTTACCACAAAACTCATTGCTCAATAAAATAGGGGGTTTGTCTTATTCAGAACCATTAGCACTCAGAAGGCAAGCCTGTGAATATCTGTTGAAAAAGGAAATTGAGGAATAATGTCTACACAAACTACATTTTGTTTTGCTTAGAAAGTGGCAATAAGGGAATGATCATAAATTATTCTTCATAAGTCAAATAAATGGGTCTTTGAACTCAACAGAAATTATGAGAAAATCTAATGATTAGCTACTACAAAACCCTACATGTGAAGGCAGAGTATAAAGGTCAATATGTAACAAGCGCCTTCAACGTACCGGAAACCAAAAGGACATTGAGCAAATTAAAAGTACAATGAGGAATCACCTCACTTCTGTCAGAATGGGTACCATCGACAAATGACAAGTGCTGGAAAGGTTGTGGAGGAAAGGGAACCCTAGCACACTGATGATGGGAAAGCAGACTAGGGCAGCCATAATGAAAAACAAAATGGCATGTCCATAAAAAAATTGAAAAAGGAACTCCCATATGACCCTGCCATCTCACTTCTAGGAATATATTTTAGGAAACCCAGAACACACATCAGAAAGAATATATGTTCCCCTATATTCATAGCAGCGCAATTTACAATTGCTAAGATTTGGAAAGCACCTAAGTGCCCTATCAGCAGGTGAATGGATAAGACAAACAAACTGCTGTAAATTTACTCAATGGAATACTACCCAGCAGAAAAAAGGAAGAACTCTTTCATTTGCTAAGCATGGGTGGACCTATAGAGCATTATGCTAAGGGAATAAGCCAGCCAGAGCTAGACAAGTATCACATGATCTCACTCTTATTTGGAATCTCATGAACAAACTAAATTGATTTAAAAATGGAGGCAGAGACATGGAAGCATGGACAGACTGTGGAAACTCACAGGGAAGGCAGGGGAGGGTGAGTGGGTGATGGCTGCGAGATAACCAACCAAGGACCTTGTGTGAATGTATTCACAACCCACAGGAGCAGACAATGGGGGCGGTCAGGGCCTGGGGAAGGGAGCTGGAGTGGCCTGGAAGGGTCGCTGGGGGGAAGGAAACAGACATATGTAATACTTTCAACAATAAATATTTTTTAAAAATAACTGCCATGAAAAAAACGGAAAGAAAAAGGACATCTTATATGCTTTCAGTGGACAGGGGCTGGGTATACTTCAGGAGGACAGGGGCTTGATGTTAGCTCCCGTTCCATAGGTTCTCAATACCATTGTAAATCTATGTTTGCCCAACCCTAGATATATGCCCAGCCATTGTGAGGAATTGACTCTCACATGGTTATTGATTACAGAGTTAGGAAAATCCCATGAGCTGCCCTATAAGCTAGAGAGACAGTAAAGCTGGTGTTGCCATTCAATTTCAGTACAAAGGCCTGAGAACGAGGGGTGAGGATGATGTGAATTCAAGTCTGAGGGCAGGAGAATGTGAGATGAGATGCCCCCTTCAATCCTTGAGACAAAGTGGATGTGAGTTCCTTCTTCCCTGGCCTTTTG
Source organism: Myotis daubentonii (assembly GCF_963259705.1). Taxonomy (NCBI): domain Eukaryota; kingdom Metazoa; phylum Chordata; class Mammalia; order Chiroptera; family Vespertilionidae; genus Myotis; species Myotis daubentonii. The sequence goes on along the minus strand of NC_081862.1, from coordinate 10,485,789 downwards.
TTCTGCTTAGACCCTCAAGTGGGTTGTTTCAGCTCAATCTCACGGGAAGGGCAATGTGTCTTCTATACTGAGTCAGCCAATGAAATGCCGGTCACATCCAGGAACACCCTCACAGACACATCCGGAAATAATGTTTAATTGGGGAACTCGGTAGCCCACTCAAGATATCCATAATATTAATCTTCAGAGAATGAGAACCTTTCTACAATATGGCACTTTTAGTGCTAAAACAGGGAAAATTCTGGAAAAATGGGAAGATTTGGTCACAGTGCAGGTTTTCTAGTGCTTACGCCTACTCACTGTGATGTCCAAACAGTTCTTGTCATTGTATATGCACAGCATAAATACATATGTGCCAAGTAGAAATTGGTTTGGCTCATCGAAATATCACAAACACCTTGAGGGGCCTTGACAAAAGGAGGACACACCCACCCGGTATCTCTTTCCTTGTGCGGAAAAGGGAGCCATTTTGGAAAAGCTAGGATCAGGGGTCCTCAAACTTCTTAAAAGGGGGGCAGTTCACTCTCCCTCAGACCGTTGGAGGGCCGGACTATAGTTTAAAAAAAAAAACAAAAAAAAACCTATGAACAAATTCCTATGCACACAGCAGCAGCAAAAACATCCAGAGGGCCGGATAAATGTTTTCGGCGGGACACATGTGGCCCCCAGGCCATAGTTTGAGGACCTCTGGACCAGGTGATGGGGAGACATGCATTGTGAGAACTGCCTCCAGATTTGGAGTCCATTGCTCTAAGGGACAGGACATGCTCCGTAAAAAGTTGCAACTCCAGACCTTTACTGGTCAGCTTCCTTGGATATGGTGTCACAATTAGGTATCCCAAAAGACTGAGAGCACCTAACTCTCCTCAGTCCCTCGGCAACACAGTCACTGTTTCTCAGTTGCTCTTCTTTCAGCAGCAGGCCCAGAGAGGGACCGCCCACTGAGGAGGGCCATCCTGCCAAGAGAGCCTGGGCACACAGAACTGAGGAGGAAAACAGTAGAAGAAAATCCATCTCTGGCGCTCTGCTCTGCAGTAGAGATGAAAGCACTTAAAGTGGAGATGCTCCTGAGAACGGTAAAATGGCCCTATGCATGCACGTCCTCTTCTCCCCATGACTGCAGTTGAAGAGTTGGAAAGAGTTGCATATTCTGGGACTCTGACACACAGGCAAAGAGGAAACTGTCACTGTCCCAAAAGAATAAGCTAGAGAGATGGTTTGCGTGCCATGGTGAGAGAGGCACCTGCAATGTTGCTCCAGCCCATTGTGAATGAAAGCTGTGGAAGCATCTTCAGAGCAGGAAGGGAGCGGTGAGCACAGGGCCAGTTTCGTTCCCACTGTCCCATGAGCTGGCTCTCCTTATATGTGAGCAAAATTAGTGGTCAGCCTCATCCTCCAACTGCACCCCAGGCATGGTCAGCATGGCCATGTTGTCAGGCTTGGGGCCAGGGAAGTGCTCAGGGATTCCTGAGGGCCCAACGCTGACCCCATAAATCAGGGGGGTAGGGTCCATGTCAAATACATAAACGGTACCAGAGACATAAATGTAACACCCAGTGCCATCACTGCTTCCAGCAAGCAGATGGTGACCTACTTTCCAGGTGTTCCAGACACTGAAGGCAGACAGGACACAGGACCCTGAAAAGACCAAGAACACAATCTGGTGAGCCAACCTGAGAGAATGGGAATAGTTTGACATGTTTCTTCTCACTCAGGACACACTGAGACCTGGCCCCTAGAGCCAACACTGGATGCCCCTGTCGTACCTCCTGTGGTCATCAACGTGGTTCTTGTCTGAGGAATTGAGGACTTCCCTCATGTGGTATTAGGAGGAAGGTGAGGTCAGTGACTGAGGTTGTCTAGAAAAACATCCAATTGCTGAGTTACCCAAGAACCAAAGGCAAATCTGGACCCTTTCATTCTTTCTTAGCCTTTTCCTTGACACTCTCAGTTGCAATGAGTCCTCATGTCCCCCTTGTCCCAACCTGCATAGTGTCTGAGGCTCAGGGCCCTTTATTGCCACTTCAGGAAGTAGAAATGTTGGGAAGTTGAAATGTTTGAACGCATCAGACATAGAGCATACCCCTTTGTGGCAGACACAGACTCAAGGGAATCTCCTGGTAAACACCAATGAGGACTTCATACAGGTCAGGGGTAAACCACAGCAAGTTTCCTATCCAAATCAGGACAGCAGCGCACTCTGGAGGCCTCAGGTGATTCTACTGGAGCACCAGAAAAGGCAGCTGAGAGGGAGGTGGCAGACTCTTCTCTGTCTGCTTCTCTTACTCTTTCAAGTCCAATCCAGCTCAGTACCTGTCCCTCGATAACTCCTACATGCATCTGACCTCTGTTACCTTTGTATCCCACTTCCTTTTGCATGGGCTGTCACCTGCCATATAAGGTGGACCAAACCGAGCCCTTAGGACCATTTTGCTTGTTTCTAAGTAGTTTTGGCAGACGGTTAGTGCTCCTGAGATAGTTCTTTGCCTTGCTTGAGGAGACATTAGACGTTGAGTAAAATCAATTGCAGGAGGAGAAACGGATGAAAAAAAATGGGATCAAAGGAAGACAGAGTGACTTCCCAGAGTTAAAGGTCACAATACCCATGATGAAGAGAAAGCTCAGTAGGATTGATTGCCACTGAGAGGAAAACAGGAAGTGGGATTCTGAGTTTGAGATTCTGGGAGTTGACTTGGCAAGGAGCCCTATCCCAGGTCTTCTCCTAGGAGTGTGGCAGGATGTCAGTTGGGACACACAATGTTTTCCCCATACCCCCTACATGATCCACTGAGAATCATTACCTCTGAGCCATGTGACTTCTGGAGGCAAAATCTGACTCATGCACAGAGAGATGGTTGGCGTGGTGTATTCTTCTGGATAGAGTTGGATTTGGAGAACAGACAAGTCAGAACTGAGTGGTCCTTTCCAGATTGACATGGCACTGTCCTCAGGTAATGACTGGAAGTTCTATGGATCGAGATGCTCCCACAAAGCTAGGGCACAAAGTTTGCATTGTAGTTCATACCACAGCACAGACATTCTGAAGAGCAAAGGGTGGTGACACCTTGGCTAAGGGAGGTCAGGCATCTGTGATTGTGTAGAGCGGTGTAAATTGGATATGTTTGGCAGTGACAATATTCTATGTGATACCATGGCTTCAGTGTCAGTGCCTAAACCTGTATGGGCTCCATTAAGTCAGTTTCCACAGTAATGTCTTTGGTGTGAGATAACAGTGAAATGGTACTAATCCCTGACCTGTTCAGAAATCCATCAGCTGGACCTGTGGACCAAGTAGACTGAATCCTCATCTCCTGGGAAAAGTTTGGGAAGCCCTGGGCACATTCCAGTTATCCTCATCCTTCCTGCAGGAAGCAGACCTCTGACCTTCATGGAGTTCCACCTTGTCCTCGTTCATTGCGCCTTGTTCTGTCAGGACCACAGGGCCCAGAGCCAGTGCTGCAGGAGTAACCACTCTCATTTAACACCCTCCTCTACCCATGTGCCCACATGATAACATGTGACATATTCATGCTAAGCATGAAGACTGCCAGAGTAGGCAAAAGGACTACTTGCAACAATAGTTAATAACCAAGAGAGCTAAACAAATACATTAAAACACACTAATATTTATTCCAAACCCATACTTTCAGGTCAAAGATACACAATAATTTCCTTTCAGAATGCCAATTAGGAAGAAAGATTAAACATCTGGATATAGTACATGATAAAGAGAGAGGCACCTGACACGGAGGTTCTGGGACATATGAAAGGTCATGCCCTGTGGTCCTGAGTCTCTGACTGAATCTTATGGGAGAACAGTGCTGGGTACATTGGCCATAGTAACACCTAAAACACTTCTAATCCCTTCCATCAAAAAATGACACTTCTTCCACATCGGATAAAAATTAAACAGGTGTCCAATGGTGTTACTTAAGGAATGCAGGGACCATGTCTACCATCAGAGACTCCAAATACCCAGGGAACAGTGTGCTTCTAACTCTAGCAAGGTCTCATTAGAGAGACCCTGATCACCCAACAGCTTGTCCTGGTTTTCCTTGTAATAGCCCCTCTTCTGAAATAGTGACTACCTTCTCAAAAGGAAAACGTGGTCCACCTTTGAGGAGAAACACTAGAAGGGCCAATGGGGTCTCCCACAGTCCTATGCACATCGAAATAACATGCAACCTATGGGCCTTGCTGTTAGAGTCAGGGGCCACAAACAATCTCAGATGCCAAGGTGGAGGGTCAGCGGAGCCATTACTCTCTGGTTCCTACTGGTGTCCGGCAAAGGGACATTGCTCCCCCCCCACACACACACACATACACACAAACACAAACACACACACCCTACATGCAGGCTCACCCCTCTGACCAGCTTTACACAGAGTGGGCCTGGGACTCAGGATCTTCTCCGCGTCTTCATTAGCATGGACCCTTTCCCACTGTGCTGTGACATGACTCAAGAGGGTACACGTGGGTCACTGTTGCAGCTTGGACGATTAAAGCCTGATTGTAAACAAAGCAGTACTTGGAAAAATGTCACCAAGTGACTTAAATGGAGAAAATTATAGCCAAGATTTAACTTCCAAGTAGGGTGATCATCCATGTCATTTCTAAGAGCTGACATCTGCAGGGCTGAAAGTCAGAGAGGACTTACAGCCTTTGGATCATGAGGTCACACACCAGGGCTTGTGGCACCTAGGCCCAGCTTCCGTTAACAGTTCTGAACTTCTTGGCCTGATAGTTATGTGTACTTGTACTGCTTGATGCACTTTAACTGGGATTATCACTGAAAAAGTGTGGCAGCATCACGGAAATCTTCGGGGACCCCTGAGGAATGGGGCCACCTCCCACAGATTCTGCAAGAACCAAGCAGCCATGGGGTGCTTCTAGATGCATACTTTTGGGACCTGAGCACAGAGGTGATTCTGAGAGGACACAGGACCTTTCACTCAAACCCCAGCCTCAAACCTTCCTTGGTTCTGGGAAGTATTGGGAGCATAGAAAAAGAGAAAATCAAATAGGAAGGAGTGGAGAAAGGAAGAGAAGGAAATAAAATGTTTCCTTTATTCTCATTCCCACTTCATTTGTGGAGAAATGAATCCAGGTGGCCTGAACAGGTATGAGAGGCTAAGGGATTTAAAGTGATGATTTACCAGAGGATTGTGGGAAATCTACCAAATAAGCACATGAGGGGCCTCCTTGTGGCTGTTACAATGAAAGGTTTGAATGAGTGGTCATCTGGATGCACAAAACACAAGTAAAGACAACAAGCCAGTAACAGAGAGCTTCCTTTGGGATTGTCTGTGAGAGAGGACACTATCTGAAGAAAACAAGCTTTGTTCTCAATGCTTTGGGAGAGGAGCAAGGACAGAGAGAGAATGAATTTTCCTCAGGGCCATGTTGCAGGAGTCCCTGCTCAGAATGGGGAAGCATCTTCAGAGCAAGGAAGGAGCTTGTGATCCCAGAGCAGGTGTTGGTCTCACTTTCCCACAAACTTGCACCACTGTGGATAGTGCCACAGCTCATGTGATGAACAACAGTACTAATCAGCCCCATCCTCCAATGGCAGCCCAGGCCTGGGCAGTGTAGCTGTTTTTCCACATTTTTGGCAAGAGAATAAATAAGGGATCACTGATGGCCATTTTGGGATTTTATAAACCAGCAGTATAGGGCCATGCCTGGCCATTCTTTGTACCAGGAGACATGATCATAACCACTAAAATCAACGCCGTGTCTACCACAGGTGGAGGAGACCGACTGTCCCAGAGCCCTGGAGACTGAGTGAGGCTGAGTCAGGGTGGACTGGACCCAGGACCCTGAAATCAGCAAAAACACTCACTGGTGGGTGCAGTGCTGGATACCTGGTGAGCATGAAGAGGAGGCAAAGAATCAGGCCAAGGTGGACCCACGGTCCCTTCCACAGAGGCCTCACCTGGGTCCTGAGTGAGGAGGGTGAGCAGGAGCAGAGGCCAGGTCATGGTGGAGCTACACCAAGAATGCTGCCTTCTGACACCCAAAGCCTGAGCCTGGCTCCCCACACTTCTCTTATCCTCTCCCCTCCCTCAGAGGAGGGAGGGGTCTCCATGAAATCTGCTTCCTTCACCTTCCTCACCACATTCCACTCCAAACTGACCTGGAGTCTACATATGCCTGCAACCCTTGAAAGAAGAGCCTTACCAAGAATGAAGCTCTTGCCCTGGCTGGGTGGCTTAGTGGTTCACAGTATCATCCTGGTATGGCAAGGTTGCCTGTTTATTCCCGTCCAGTGCACATACAGGGATTCACCAATGAGTGCTTATGTAATCAGAACAAAAATTCCATGTTTCTCTCTCTCCTCTCCTCTCTCCCTAAATTCAATCAGTAAATGCTTTTAAAAGAGTCAAACTCTTTAATTTACTCTAAGTAAGGTCAGACTGAGCCCAGGAAAGCATGCAGAAATCGAGCCAGTCAGGGGATACCTACCTTTTCTCGTGGGGGAGTCCTGGTGTCTCCTGAATAAGCTATCCCAGGACTTCCCCTTTGTGTGGTGTGGGCAAAGGTAAAGACAGCTTGACTGAATAAAGTTCAGGCTCTCCATTTCCTGGGTGTCAATGGCAGAGCTGGGGACTGCATATTGCCCTCCGCCCCTTATTCCCCTTAGTGAAGGTCGCTCCTCTGCATGGTTCCATCCTCTGTCTTTGCAGTGGTTTTATTCTGAAGCTGAGCCCTTGCATGTATTAGCTCTTTTGAGAGATGATGTATCGGGCACAACAGTTTGGGGACCTCATGGGCTCGCAGGGAAGCAGCACTTCAAACTTCATCCCAGGATAGCATAAAGCCCAGCAAGTACCTTCCCCACATCCAGGCTCTTGTGCCCCTAGGGTCCTAAGACTGTACATCCCCCTGGTGGCCCAAGACTGTGAATTCCTCAGGGAAGGCAGCTGAGGGGAATGGGGTGATTCCCCGATTACTTCCTTCCCATCTTCTGTCCCTTCCAGCTCAGTACCAGGTCCCCTGGCCCCTTCAATTTCCGGGTGAGTCCATTGCCCTTTGTCCATCAACTTCCCTGTACTGGAAGGTGTCACCTCCCACACCAGGTGGCCCAGATGCTATTCTCAGGGCTGATTAGCATGTTCTACCATGGACTGGGTACAAGGGTGCTGCTTGTGAGGCAGCTCTTGGCTCAAGGCTGAGGACACATAACCTAAAACCACTGAATAGGAAGTTTGGATGAGAATCATGGTGCCAGGTGAGACAGACTGATTTGTCAAATTGTGAGGAGAAAAGATATTGCACAAAGAAGCAAAGGCTCTGTGGGATTGAGAAGTCCCAGGGGCTTAGAAAAGCAGAAGTCAAGGTGAGAGATGGGCTGGTTCCTTGTGGAGATTCCAGGGAGAGTCTGTTTCCTGGCTCCTCCTGTTGCTAGGTCGCCAGCATTCCATGGCTGTAGCTACATGACTCCAATCTCTGCTCTGTGGTCTCATCTCCTGTTCATCTTCTGTCCCCAACTCTGCCTGCACACTTTGGTAATCCACTGTATTAGTCAGGGTTCTTCAGAGCAGCAGGAGGTTATGAGGACTTGGCTGGTGTGATTATAAAGACTGAGAAACCCCAAGATCTGCAAGCTGGGGGCACAGGAAAGCTGTTGGTCTAATTTGGCCTGAGACTGAGGACCTGAGAACCAAAGGAGCTGATGGTTTAAGATCCAGTGTGAGGACCGACGCCTGTGAAATGAGATGTGATGGCCCAGCCCTGCGGTGATCCATGAGTATAGGGGTGAGTTCATCCTTTTGTTCTAGTCAGATTCTCAGTGCATTGATGCTGTGCACATAGGGAGGGTGATATCCTTTTAGGGTCCACCACTTCAAATGCTAATCTTCTCTGGAAACTAGCTCAGAGACACACCCAAAAATCATGTTTATTTGGGCTCTGTGCTGTCCTGTGGGCTGTGAAACCAAGGCACACAATTAACAATCCCAGTCCCCATCTCAAAGCCTTCATCCCATCTGCAAACTCCCTTTTGCCTTATTAGGTAACATTCCCAGATCCCAGGGATTAACACCAAGATATCTTTATGGCCTCATTACTCAGGCTCTGTAACCAGCCTTCCAGTCCTGCACAGTGACACACACACACACACACACACACACACACACACATACACACACATACACACACACAAACACACACACAAACACACAAGGCTCGAGAGGCTATTCTCAGGATGTTTTGCACAGTAGCACATGGAGGTGTGCCAGACACAGGAGCTACCCCAAACCAACTTTTAAACAGTCATTAAATTGCCCTGGCTGTCCTTCTGTTGAAATACTTTTAATATTAATGGAAACCTGAGAGTCTGTTCCCACTGCTTAGGACTGCACACAAAGCAAGGGAAGGATCTAGAAATATCCATCAGTATAACCTTGCTCACAGTCTAGCTTCTGCAGCCCTCACTAGTGCATCCCATTGAAATATGCCTTACCATAAACCAAAGAGGACATTTTCCTTCTACAATCAAAGACATTTTAGGATGTCACTTATGAATTCCCAAACTGGATCCCACGTGGTTCTTTGTTTAAGGAATTCCTTCCCTCCCATCATGGGCAGGAAGAGGCTTTCCTTGTGGAGCCTGGGTGACATCTGTTGGCACCTCTCAACTTTCTGCCTTTCCTTCCTTGATGTCTAAGGAGGCATCAGGCCCAGCCCCTACCTGGCATTACAGAATTGAAGGACAGGTGATCAGGGTGTGACTCCACCTGAGAGAGGAGAGGCTCCCCCTGGTCCCTGTGAGGCTCTGCTCCAGGAGGGGCAAGGAGATTCCTCAAGTGTGGACTGATGGCTACACTCTGCTTTTGTGAAAATACGGAAGAGAGAAGAGCTGGGTACACAAGACTCCGGAAGCACAGCCCAGGTTTCTTCAGAAGTTCTTCACTAGACTCAACATTCATGACACCTTTGGGTGGATGAATTTCTTCTTGGTTTTGTCTAGGCATGTTAGGTGAATGCAGTTAGGAGGAAGTTGCTCACCAAACAAAGCCTCACGCTGTCTTTAGATGGGTGGGGCAAAGGAGAGAATTGGGAAATATTTCATCAAGATGGAAAGGACACTGTGCCAAGCTTGTTTCAAGGGCAGCGGGTAGGGCCTTGGGGAAGTCAGTTCTGTACAGAGCACAGGATTTGTCCCTCCAACTCTCCCCCAGCTCAGTCCTCATGAAATATTGACTGAATGTTGTGTCCAAGGAGACAGAGAGCCTAAAGGAAGTTCTCATCTTTGGTGTCTCTTGTTTTACGCTTCTTTTTCAAGGGGCCACCAAACTGGAGTAGGTTCCTCGGGTCCATGATGAGAGGTGAGAGGAGTTCAGAGAGAACTCCAGCCATGGAGACATAAATGTCCCTGGACACAGGGAAGCAGGAATTAAGTGAGCAGGGATCCTGGGAGCTCAGGCAGGTTTGCTCTCATTTTCCCCAGTTGCTTGTGGCAGTGTGGTGAGTGCCACAGATTGGTTATAAAACAATGACATCAGCCCCCTTCCAGGCTGGAGCCTAGAGATGGTCACAGAGGCTGGAGTGCCAAACCGGTAGCCAGAGGGATGGTCTGAGATCCCTGAAGTCTACAAACTGACAGGATCCATCAGGAGTTGAGAGGCAGTCCCCCTGCCTTATTGATGCTAGGCCACCTCATTATAACCCACACTCCTCCCCACCCAGTGTCACTGGCTCCTCTAGAGCTTCTGCTTCAGGGACCTGAATGCTGAGGGAGGTTGAGTCATGAAGAGACAGTTCATGAACTTGAAAATGAAGACAAAGGCACAGACAGATTGGCACGTCCAGGACCATGGCTCCAGGTGAGCCTCAATGAAATAACTGGTCACCCAAGAAACAAACTATGCCTGTGCATTGATCAAGGGTGGTGAGGAGTACAAGAGCACAGCCATGCTAGAGGCTCTCAGAGAGCCTCCTGAGCACAGAGCTGGACAGGGCAGCCTACCCCTGAGGTTATTGGTCTCAGCAGGCTGTCCTGTGTTGGGGGTGGAGGTGGGAAGGTGTTCATGCCTATTCATTCAGAGGCCATCTCTGAGCCTGGGCATCGTCACTGTCCCCCCTCACTTCAGACTCCTAAAGGTGCGACCTCAAAGACTGTCCTGCCTCCTCTGACCTGGCCAAGAGGGTGTGTCTGGTATATATGTTTAAAAATAAATCTGGGATGGGCTCCCCATGGAGAAAGGGCCCTTGAGCAGAGTTACTCAAGGCAAAGAGCTGAGACCACAGTACCCCATAAGTGTGAGCCAGGGTTTGTTCCAAAGTTCCACAACTGTCTAAACCAGTGTTCTCAACATTCCTAATGCTGCGACCCTTTAATAAATTTCCTCATGTTGTGGTGACCCACAACCATAAGGTAATTTTCGTTGCTACTTCAAAACTGTAAGTTTGCTACTGTTATGAATCGTGATGTAAATATCTGATATGCAGGATGTATTTCCATTGTTCCTGACCCAGAGGTTGACAACTGCTGGTTAACAAGCATTCATGATAACTGCGAATAATTCACTTTCACATCTATGGGTGCAAATCAAATATTAGTTAGGAGTAGTTTAGGGCGCCCGGAGCCTCACTCCACACCCCACACCCACACCCCACTTGGAGGTTTGGCAGAGCCCAGAGACCTCTGCTCAGCACAAATCTTAGTGAGCCCTGGACTGAGGTTGGGGACACTGGGGCCCAAACAAAGGTTCCCTGCTGAGTCCCTAATTGTGGCTGCAGCTTCCACACCAGCAAACAGAGCTGCAGCATCTACCCTTGCAGTGTCTCCCTTTGACCAGTACTTGCAGCATCTCCCCTCGGACCAGTTTCACCAAGAGCAGCACCTCCCCACCCCTGGAAACAAGGTACCCAGCCTTATAGTACCTGCTGTGCTGCCCATAGCAGATGGTCGGGGCCTCCCTGTCCAGTACGGTAGCCACAAACCTCATGTGATGATTAAGCTCTTGAAATATATCCATTGCCCTTGAGGAGCTGAGTTTTTATTTTAATCTAGCTATCAAGGTAACATATACTTTGGTCATTGTTTAGAACACTTTGGGTGTGTGAATGGGTCTATTTTATCAAATGTTAGGAAATGCAAATACAGACCCAGCATTCCTGATTTAAAAAGATACAATTTAGCACTCAATCCTTAGTGAGATGGCCTGTGAGAGACATCAAACTAAGAAGACTTTGTGAAAAACATGAAGGTAAAATACCTCATTAATATTTTTGTGGCTGCTTGGTTCTTCAAGACTGGGTGAATAGCCAAATTAACCGACAGAGATTAACAGAACATTTGGGGTTAGTACATGTGCAAGAAGGTTTCACATAGAATTGATGTAGCCATAAAATTACAAACACACTGAGGCAACATTGGGTATATGTCATTTTTAAAGTTTTTAAAGCAAGTTTTTTATTGATTTCCCACTCCAGAGGAAGGAGTGCGAAAGAGAGGTGGCAACATCAACAATGAGAGAGAATCATTGATCCTCTGCCTCCCACCGGCACCACCCAGCCCATGCAGATGAATTCATTTTCCTACCATGTGCCCTGACAGGAAAATGAATCCTGACGCCTGGCTCATAGGTCCATGCTCAACCACTGAGCCAGGTGGACTGGACTATATACTATGTATTTTGAACAAAGGAGAAATTGGGGAGATTATTTTTCAGAAGTCAGAATGGGTGATTTGCAGGTAGTTTAGGAAGAACAGATCACACCTCTCAGGAAAGTTAAGAAACCATGAGATGCGGGTTATCTAGCTGACTGACACCAGTCTAAACCCTCTTAGCTAATAGTTAAGAAATAAAGAAAACAAAGATTCTGCCACCCTAGAGCTGCCTTTGGGGATATTGATTTTCAGCTGTTTATTTAGAAGCCCAAGAGTCAGAGAGGACCTTTGGGCAACCCCAACCCGCTATGCCCAAAAGATTCAGAGAGAGAGGGAGAGAACTTCTTCAGAAGGTTGTTGCCTTTGCCTGATTGGAGTGAAACACGGTAAATAAGAGGGCTTCAGCAGATTTCTATTAGCTAGATATCCCTCCTCCCCTGTGACACCATCAATCAGGAGTGTGGGAGAGGTTCCTAGAAATTGTTGGTCCCAGGAGGCAGGGTTATAAATTCCAGTGGCTGCTGTGTCCAGTGCTGGAATTGGTGGCAGTTCAGCTCACCAGCACACCTCCTGAGCCCACAGCTGGACAGGGCAGAGGCTGGGTCCAGGCTGGCTGGGCCCAAGGCCTGGAGAAGAGGTGGAAATGCAGAGGGGGATGACTCAGTTGAACCTGGAAGGGAGGGAAAGGCGTCAGTCCAGGTACCCACATGAACTGTCCTTGGGAAAGGTCACCTGTGTCCCGAGGAGAGAGAGGGAAGTAGAGCCCAGCCATTGGGGAGACCCCTCAGGGCTCTGCCCAATGACACTCTGACACTTGAAAGGACACTCACCACTGACTCTCTCATCCCCTCTCCAACCAGGTTCACAGGTGAGGAGGGATCTCCATGCAAATTGTTCCTGAGCTCTCAGGATTCTAAGTCCTTTTGTTCCAAGCTTGAGACTTAGCAACCAGGGGAGCAACCAGTGGACAACCTGTCCAAGTAGGACTGGACCAGGACTGGTGGGGCAGCCTACATCTCCTTCCCAAGAAGTTGCTTTGAGGTCAGGCCAAGGCCCTGGAGCTTCGAGAGCACCGCCTGTCAGTGAGCAGCTGGCCTTCAGCTGAGTGTTCTTCTCCACACACCCAATCTCTCCCCCAACAGTTACTCACATGCGGGGGGGGGGGGGGGGACTCTATCCTCTTCAAGTCCAGTCTCTGGGAGGCCCGAAACTGGGAGAAGGGATGCCGCCCAGGGATGAAGGTTCCTGCCTTTCCCTCTGGGCTACGCCAAAAGAATTTTCAAAAGGTGTGGTTCACAGAAATTGGAACACACTGTGGTGAATGCACTCTGGCCACCCTGAATTCTCTCCAAAACATTTCACATGGACTATTCCTGCAGTGAACTGGGCATCCAGAGGCCATTGCAGGTGCCCGTAAGGAAATCAGGACCCTGTTGTACAGTGGGTGTCATGGAAGCACAAGTCAGCCCCAAATGCCTTCTTGATTTGCCCTCCCTGCTTTGGACCCCTGTTTATTCTTTCTTGTCGTAGTGTCTTCACCTGAAAACAACAACTGACAGCATTAAAGTTCAAAATGTCCTGACATGAGTCTGGCTACAACATCAAAAAGCTATGTTCTCCTTAGTAAGTAAGGGCTGTATGTTTTATCTATGTCAAGCATGCTTAGTTTGAGATTGCAGCTTCTATCCCCCTTAGGATTACTGTAGGTGATTGTAGAAAAAAGTATGTACCCCTTTCACCTCATCTCTATTTTATCCCCTCACAGGACAGGCTAGCAGCAGTGGGCAAACTTTTTGACTCGAGGGCCACAATGGTTTCTTAAACTGGAGCGGAGGGCCAGAACAAACACATGGATGGAGTGTTTGTGTGAACTAATACATGTTAACACTGCTGCTGGTGAAGGAGCGGAGGGGAGTGGGAAAGAACCCTCTGCTCTTTTGGCTCCGAGGGCCGGATAGAACACCTGAACGGGCCGTATCAGGCTAGCAGGCCGCAGTTTGCCCACCGCATGCTAGACTCAGCCTCTCTCAGCTGTGCAGGAGTGTGTGTGCGCACACACACTCACACACACTCACCCCCCCACATAAACACACAGCAGCTCCTTCAAAAGCATCCAGCTTCCCTCTCTTCCATCACTGAAGGGTTTTTAAGTCACAAGGGTGATCATTATAATGCAGTGCTGGTTGACTGACACTTTAATGTTTCTAAAATTAAAATAGCAGTTCACCACTAGTCCAGGAGAGGCAATTGTGATAGAGAACCTTGTAAAAAATACAGGAAGATATTTTACAATAACTAGCATTATCATTATTAGTGGACATGTGGACTGCTTTAATAGGTTCATAAATATGAATTGCTGATTTCCCAGGAGAGTGGGGCCCGGGAACTTTAGCCCCTCTTCCTTATGCAGGCTTACTGTCACCTAGGCATATGGCGAACATTATGAGGCTATGGGTGAAGCAATGGAATAAATGAATGTTATATTCACATTTAATTTTACAAGAATAGGGTTGCATTATGTAATCAGTCAGGTGGCCTGCATTTTGCTTTTCATATAACAGATCACGTCATTTTAGTGCATCAACCTCTGCAATGCTGACAAGCAACCAGATCATTATGAACATAAGGGTGGACAAACTTCAAATAGATTCCCTTTGAAATTCACCTTCCAGGATGCATCCATTCCCCTCTGTGTCACTCTATGACCCTCCCCTGTGCCCCAGTGTCCCTTGCATTCTCAAGTTGGCCAAGCACTTTACTCTCTCAGAAATTGTGCAATCTGTCCTCATGCCCTGAATAGGATCCTTCCAAGCCCCTGATGGCCCCTCCTTGTACAACCCTCAGGCAGGAGTGTTCCTGCCTCTGTAACTTCCCATACCAGTCCCATTGTTTTCTTGACAGAATTAGTTACAAAGTGCCATTTGTAGATAATGGTCTTGTTGGGTTTTGCTGTGTGTGTGTGTGTGTGTGTGTGTGTGTCTGTGTGTGTGTTTTCTGTTTTCATCCTAAACTCTGTGAGGATAGACTGTGTGTAGCTCTGAGCATGGCATTAGCAGACACTCCAGGACAAATAGTTGCCAAATGCGTCTAGGAGAGAGGGGGGAGGGCTATGCTGAATCTCTAGTTCCCAGGTGAGTTGTTTCTGTTTCTGTTTTTTATCTGCTCTGCTCTAGGTGACAACCCCAGATCCACTTGGGCTGAGAGCAGTTGCCTCATTTGTCCTCATTCCTCCATCTATGTAGCTGGAAACTTTAAACTCTGCTAGTTCATAGGCATGGGGAATGTCTGGAGGAATGGCAGGGTAAGGACCCACAAGAAGCCAGCCTCACCACCCTGCTGTTACGCTCCACCCCCATGACCGCCCCATAGCCTAAGGTGAAGAGATGCAGGGTCACCTGCATGACAGGGACACAGTGTACTCTGCCCACTCTCCCTCTCAGATAAGGTCTCACAGTTTGTACAGTCTGAATATTCCCCAAGTTTGAGTGAGGAAGAGCAAGGCAGCACAATGTGTCTGAGGCTGCCTGTCTGGCCACTACTTGAGCCAAGTTAAGCAGAGACAGGGTTGAGCCACACAATGAGTGTTTATCCAAGGATGCGGTCAGTATGGGGAGAGCAGTCGCTCACCCTGGAAATTCCACTCTCAGCCTCTTGGGGGAGAAAATAGCTACCTGTAGCTGCCAGCTGCAAGTGTCACATGGAAAGGGGAGGGGAGGGCCTGCTGTCTGGCCTTCAGGAGCTCAAAGGCAGACCACAAGGTTGCTCATCTGTTATGACTTTAGGAACAGCTCAGCCCCTTCCTGGGATGAGGTTGGAATGGTAGCCTTCCTGAGAAAGACCCCAGGAGGGTGTCAGGGTACGGACACCGCTGCCAAATGAAAGCATGTCCTGTGCATGGTCTCTTCCCAAAATGCAATTCTTTTCAGGGCAATGGGCCATGGAGGCAGCCTATGTTTTCAGTAGAGCCTGTTTCAACCTCCAGTGTCCCAGGGCCTCATATTTATAGTTTGCAAGTAATGATTAAACAACTGCGGCTCTATTCTTATTACAAGCCCTTCCCCACTATCAGAAGCTGATTTTCAAAGACCCCCAGCAGATGCCTCAGGCCAGCTTGGATGACAGGGATGGGCCTCAGCTTTACTCTTCCCCTTTCCCTCTCTCCTCACAAGACTGACTTTTGTCTCCTAGAGAGACTATGGACAAGCAGGCAGCAAAACCTGTCAGACAGAGCATGCCAGCCCCCCTGTACCCCCTGAAGCCACCACCTGAGAGGAGAGCCCTGGGTTAAGGTTCAGCTAAGTGGCAGCTCTGCCAGCGCCTGACCACCAGGCTGTGGCTGGTGCCTCCCCACCTCTCCTCAGCTTTGTTGGCCTTCTCCTCCTCAGGAGCCTCCTGCCCACTCTGTTCTGCTTTCAGGCCCAGGTGTGACTTTGCCAAAGGGATTTGTTGGTGAGAGGAGAACCCCTTCATGAGGGGGGAGGAAGGCTGGTAGGCTGCCATCACCTGAAGGCTTAGGGGAGGTGAGCAGAGCAAAGGATACATTTGGGGCTTGTCAAAGAGCTCTGGTGACCCAAACCTAGGGGGAAGACTGAGGAGAGCACCTGTGGAGAGAGACAATGTAATTGCATCTGGCCAGCTCTTCTCTGCCCCGGGGGTTACTAAAATGTCTGTATCCAGACAGTAGGGAGAGTAGACTAGCCCAGGGCAGGGAGCTCTTTTCCAGACAGAGGGCTGCGGTGGGTGGGAGTGGGGCGCCAAGCCTGGCCCAGGGAATGAGGTAGGTAAGTGGCAGCCACAACCACAGAGGGAAAGGGGTCCCCAGAAACACAGACCAGGGGTGGCGAGTGGGAGGTTAGCTGGGGGTCGTGGTCTCCTGTTTCTCCCTCCATATCCGCGACCGCCCCCACCCTCATGACTGGAAGCACAGGGTCCCCCTAACAGCCACCCACCCTCTGCAACCCCTTGCAGCCTGCTGGGTGTGGCACAGGTGCCCCTGTCCTCAACTTCTCTGGGCCTGTTAAAACACGCCCCCCCCCTCCTGCCCCCTGATCTTGGTTTGTTCCTGATCTCATGATCCCGTGAGATTTCACCCCCAAAGGAACCAGTGCACAGTCCCAGGAAGCTTGCGAGGCTCCGCCCCCTACCTCTTCCTTCCCGCCAGCTGCCCTGCTGTGCAGGAGTCCCAGTGGTGAGGAGCACAGCCTGTGGAAAAGGTAAGCACACACTTTGGGTTCTTGCTGTCTCCGGGGGTGAAGTTTCTGTTTCCACCAGTGAACTTCCTCTAGTCACTGGTAACCCACAGCCCCTCCCCCGCCGGCTTTTTCCATCTGAAAATGAGTTTCCACCTGGTTGGAGTGAAGGTCTGAGTTCCAAACCTGGCTCGCAGGCGTGAGGCCTTCTGCTTGCTGCGCCAGAGTGGGAGCTCACTGAGGGGACTTACACGCAACAATTCATGGAACTCCGGCGTGGGCCCTTATTGTGTGACCTCAGCTGGCCGAATTTGCACTTGATCAAGGGCACCCCCTCAGCCCCAGGCGCCAACTCCCCTGGGATCTGGCTCCTGAAGTCTGTGGGCTCTCAGGCCAGCCCAGCCCTGCTCAGCGCATGGGGCACAGAGAGGGGGCAGAAAAGTGGCTTCTGGACAGTGGGCAATGTCCAGGATGGAGAGGTCGCTTTCCGCAGAGCACCAGGCATGTCACTCATCATTGTCCTCTGGTTCAGCTGGTGAGAAAGTGGTGGTCAGGCTGGGAGATAAGAGGTGATTCCCACTGAGAGCAGCAGAGCCCTCTCCTGGTGTGAGTGTGCGTGTGCTTGAGTGTTCCAGAGTGTGAGTGTGTGAATTCTCACCTGATGATATGTTCCTGGGTTCCTTTTCTTTCTTTCTTATTACTGATTAAGGTATTACATATGTGTTCTTATCGCCCACTCTACCCACACCCCCTCCCCCACCACGCAAGCATGCCCTCACGCTCACCCCCTGGTGTCTGCGTCCATTGTCCATTGGCTAGGCTTATAGGCATGCATACAAGTCCTTTGCTTGATCTCTCCCCCTTAGCCCCACCGTCCCCTACCTTCCCTCTGAGGTTGATGGCCTGATCCATGGTTCTCTGTCTCTGGATCTGTTTTTGCTCATCGGTTTAAGTTGTTCATTGTAATCCACAGATGAGTGAGGTCATGTGATATTTATCTTTCTTGGACTGACTGGCTTTGCTTGTCATAATGCTGTCCAGATACATCCATGCTGTTGCAAATGGTCAGTGCTCCTTCCTTTTTTAGCGGCAGCATAGTATGCCAGTGTGTAGATGTACCATGGCTTTTTAACCCACTCATCTGCTGACCAGCACTTAGGCTGTTTCCAAATCTTAGCTATTGTTAATTGTGTTGCAGTGAACATAGAGGTGCATGTATCCTTTCTGATTGGTAATTCTAGGTTCCTGGGATATATTCCTAGAAGTGGGATCATTGGGTCAAATGGGAGTTCCGTTTTTAGTTTTTTGAGGAAACTCCATCCTGTTCTCCATAGTGGCTGCACCAGTCTGCATTCCCAGCAGCAGTGAAGGAGGGTTCCTTTTTCTCTCCATCCTTATCAGCTCTTTGTTGATTTGTTGATGATAGTCATTCTGACATCTTTGAGTTGGTACCTCATTGTCCTTTTAATTTGGGTCTCTGGCAAATTGCATCACTAATTTGAGTTAGATTAGTGACTCTGAGCATGTTTTCATGTGTCTGTTGGCCTTCCTTTGTCCTCTCTGGAAAAGTATCTGTTTAGGTCCATTGCCTATTTTTGTGATTGGTTTGTTTATCTTCCTTTTGTTAAGTTGTATGAGTTCCCTGTAAATGTTGGAGATGAAACCCTTATCACAGAGAACATTGGCAAATATGTTCTCCCCTGCAGTGGGCTTTGTTGTTGTATGTTGATGGTTTCTTTTTTTTTTCCTATGAAGAAGCTTTTTATTTTGATGCCATCCCATTTGTTTATTTTAACTTTATTTTCCATTGCCCAAGGAACTGGGTCGGTGAAGACATTGCTTCAGCATATATCTGAGACTTGCTGCCTGTGGCTTCCTCTAATATTTTTAGTTTCCCGTCTTATGTTTAAATCCTTTATCCATTTTGAGTTTATTTTTTGTGTATGGTATAAGCTGGTGGCCTAGTTTCATTTTCTACATGTATCTGACTGAATTTCCCAGCACCATTTATTGAAGAGACTGTTTTGTCTCCATTGTATGTTTTTGCCTCCTTTGTCAATATTAATTGAGCTTAGTGGTTTGGATTGGTTTCGGGGTTCTCTATTCAATTCCATTGGCCTATATGTCTATTCTTGAGTCAATGTCAGGCAGTTTTGAGAACATCGGCTTTGTAAAACAGCTTGATATCTGGTACTGAGATACCTCCTACTTTGCCTTCTTTCTCAGGATCGCTGCAGCTATTTGGGGGTTGTTAGTTTTTTTAATTTATTTCATTGATTTTATACAGAGAGTAAAGGGGAGGGATAGAGAGTTAGAAACATCGATGAGACAGAAACATGGATCAGCTGCCTCCTGCACACCTCCTACTGGGGATGTGCCCCCAACCAAGGTACATGCCCTTGATCGGAATCAAACCTGGCACCTTTCAGTCTGGAGGCAAACGCTCTATACACTGAGCCAAACCTGTTTGAGCTCATGGTCTTTTTTATTACAGATGGATTTTTGGAGAGTTCATTCTAGGTATGTGCAATATGCTGTTGGTATTTTAATGCGGAGTGTATTGAATCTATAGTTCCCTTTGTGTAGTATAGCCTTTTTCATGATGTTGATACTACCAAGCCATTAACATGGCATGTTCTTTCATCAGTTTTGTCTTCCTCTATTTCTTTTTCAAAGTCTTGCAGTTTTCTGAGTAGAGGACTTGTACCGTCGTAGTTAGGTTATTCCTAGGTATCTTAATTTTTTTGGTGTGATGATAAATGAGATTTTTTTTCAAACTCTCTTTCTGTAAGTTCACTATTGGTGTATAAAATGCCATAGATTTCTTGGCATTAATTTTGTAGTCTGCTACATTGCTGAATTCACTTACTAAGTTTACTAATTTTTTGAAGGAATCTGGGGTTTTCTATGTACAGTATCATGCCATCTGCAAATCAGGACAATTTACTTCTTACTTTCCAATTTGGGAGGCATTTATTTCTTTTACTTATGTGATCACTGTGGCTAGCAGTTCCAGTACCATTTTGAACAGAAGTGGTGAAAGCAAGCATCCTTGTCTTGTTCCTGTTCTTGAGGGAAATGGCTTTAGTTTTTGCCCATTAAGTATGATGTTGACTGTAGGTTTTTCATATAAGGCTTTTATATGGGGAGGGATGATCCTTCTATTCCCACTTTGCTGAGTGTTATCAGGAAAGGCTGTTGCACTTGGTCAAATGACTTTTCTGCACCAATTGATATGATTGTGTGGTTTTTCTCTCTCAATTTGTTTATGTGCTGTATCATGCCTATTGATTTGTGCATATTGTACCAGCCTTGAGTCCCTGGGATAAATCCCACTTGGTCATGGTGTATGATCTTTCTAATGTAATGCTGGATCCAGTTTGCTAGAATTTAGTTGAGGATTGCAACATCACTGTTCAACTGGAATATTGGCTTGTAAGTCTCTTTCTTTGTGGTGTCTTTTTCTGGTTTTCAGATTATGGTAATGCTGGCTTCATAAAAAGACCTTCGAAGCGTGCCTTCTTCTTGAATTTTTCAAAGAGTGTGAGAAGAATTGGTTTTATTTCTTCTTTGAATGTTTGGTAAAACTCCCCTGTGAAGCCATCTGGTCCAGGGCTTTTGTTTTCTGGAAGCTTTTTGGTTACTCTTTCAATTTTATCACTAGTTTTCGGCTTATTCACATTGTTTGCTTTTTCCTGATTTTGTATTGGAAGCTGGTATTTTTCTAGGAATATGACTATTTTGTCCAGATTGATGAGGGATGTTTAATGAACCAAAGACCCAGAGGTGAGACAAGCACACAGGATGATTGATGCCAGACAGAGGGCTACACTTTGCTCATGCATGTAGCAAACGATGCCCTCTCACCATTGTTTTTATTGGGGTTTGGTACAAGGTCAGTGCATCAGCAGTTAATCAATTAAATCTTGTTTTGTTCTATATTATTACAAGAGCGTATTGAGGACAACTTGCAGCTTTGCCCTCCCTTTCTGTTCTACACCCATGACGATTTAATCCTAGCCTTTCTCACGGAGGCAAATGTTCCTGGAACTCAAGATTTTGTGCAATGTTGACCCAGTGCGAATCACTTGCAAGTCACGCTGTGCTCCTGATAGAACATTCACTTCTTCTTGGCAGGATTTCAGATCCTCGTTTACAAATGTCCATCTACGAATCCCCCTTTTTTTCTTGCTTCATTTGATGGAGGATCAGAGATAACACAGCTGTTTTTCTCTTAATTAGTTGCTTGGTTTTCCCGAGTCCTTGGAAGACTAAATATAAAATGATACAGAGATGGAGTATTAATAATAGTATTCCAGCAGAAGCTCCTAAAGTGGCTTGTAAATGGGGTATAGGATTTAATTGTTGCAACCCCTTAACCATATTTTAACACATTTTGCCCAGTTAATTTATGTGATTTCTTTTGAAATATTTTTTGTATATGAGATTGTAAATGTAGACTTTCTTTTGTTAGATTTTTATTATTGAACAAATGTTTTGTAACCTTTTTCCATGGAAACAAACTTTCATTCTAAGGTACAGGAGTAATGCAAATTGATGAATAATTCTAGTTATATTTCATATGCATTTGTCTTTGCAGACTTACAATTTGATCTTCTATCATTAATAAAAATGGTAATCAAACACGGGCTTGTACAAAGGCGGTTTTATTAGCATTACATTGTAAGTTGTAATTCCCAGAATTATTTTTATAGATTTGCTTATTTTATGCAAATCTATACTTTCAGAGAGTGTAAGGCAGACCCTAATTTCCATAAGTCAGATTGAACAGGATGTCCTTCTTGATGAGGTGTCTCGGGGGTGGGGGGGCCAAATTCTCCATCAAGCCATGCAATGCTCCCATTTTCTTGCATGGATATGGACTTGTTCTCTCCTCTATGCCATCGTAGTTCAGCTCAATTGGCTTTAGAACGGGCAGACCTGAAGGGCTCCAATCAATGACACTTCCATAGGAAGTATTAGATAAAAACTGAACTGTCTCTCCTCAAAAGGAGTCCCAATGGATCCCATCGGACAAGATCATAAATGTAGGAACATGACATGGTAGAAGTAATGGAGGAGTACTCTTCTTATTCCAACTAACCTTTTTAAACCCATGGTCCCTCAGAAGAAACAAACGCCTGTTTTTTTGTTTCAGTAGTAGTGTTTTCAAAATGTTCAGCAGGGCTTGTGCCTGTATTGTTGAACAATGGTCTCCTTGACCTGAGCATATTGGCATTCCCTGTGTTCCAGGGGAATGATTTTCTATGACTCTATGGTCCTCTTCTGGTTTTAATGGACCTCAATCATCATAAGGTCCGGGTAAGCAATTTGAGTCATTAACATAAATTCGAACCTTTGAATCCAACCAAGAAACACCTCTATTCAGTGGGGGATTAGGAATGTAAGCCCAGTATGTATGATTCTCAGCATTTACCTGAGTGGTTATTAGTGCAAGCATAGCAAGGAACAAAGTCTATGGCGTCACTTCTTTTCCATGACACCAAACCAGTTGTTCTCCCTCTTGGGTAAGCTTCTTCAACAGACCCAAGGTTGGTACAGATGAATGTTGCGTTGACCATAGAGCTTTTCGGATAGGACGCCCTGTCAACTTCATCTCTGAGAATCCTTGGTCAGGTCACTTAAGTAGAACTTCCTTTTGGTTCCCATGTCTCTGCTTAAGACCCCTCTCAGGAAGCCAGAACTTTTCTTTACCTGTGGAAATATAAGCATAACCTTGCCCCCATCGTAGGATCCATGCAGGATCCCACGACTGAGACGACTCATTATGATAAAACACACGTTGATTGAATTCTTGTGAATCCTCCTTTACCCAATGTCGCTGAGCAGCAGTGCTGTCAGTCTCATCTTGATTTAAAAAAATTAAAGTAAATAGAGCTGTTAATAGTCTTCATTTAGGGGATTCTCCCCCTTTTTGTTCTTTGAGCATTTCCTTTAAGGTGTGAATTTGTCTTTCAATAATAGCTGGTCCTGTATTGTTACAAGGGATGCCAGTGATGTGAGTGATATGATGAAATTGAAAAAAATGTTTGACATTTGGTAGGTAGATATGCAAAACCATTATCAGTCTTAATATTTTGAGGTATTCCAATTACTGCAAAAGCTTTGAGTAAGTGAGTAATTACTGCATATTGAGAATCAGTGACAATATTTACAGCTTGAGGAAAATGTTGTAGCAATAAAGCAATGGCAAATAGTTCTGCGCATTGTACTGAAGTGTATGGAGAGTGAATTACCTTTGTTAGCTGTTGAAAATGAAAACCCGAGCTACTCCTAACTTGTTAGCATTGGTATAAACAATAGGGCCTTGAATTGGTTCATTAGCTATAATATGATGAGGCCATATTCATTGAGATTTCCTAAGAAATTGTAACCTTTTATTTGTAGGATAATGATTATGTATTTTCTCTAAAAAATGAGCACAAGCAGTTTGCTAACTGTTGCATATTTGAAACAATTTTTGAATTTTTTTGACAGTAAAAGGTACTATAATTTCTTCTGGATCTAAACCACATAATGGTCTTAATCTTAATCTTCCCTTGTAAATAATTTGGCAAATTGTTTGAATATAAGTCTGTATTTTTTCTGTGATTTATGAGGCAAGAAAATCTATTCAATAACATTACTATCTTGAACAAGTAACCCTGTAGGTGAATGCTCAGTGTGGAAAATCACTAATTTAAAAATGTCTGTGGAAAAATTCTATTTAATTGTGTTTGTGGAATATGATGTTCTATCCAAGTTAATTATTTTTCTGCAGCAGGGATTAAAACACGTGGGCTATTTAATTCAGATGGCCCCATTAGTACTTGAAATAAATTAGTCAATTGATAAGTAGGTATACCAAGGCTGGGTCTCAACTAATTACTGTCTCCTAATAACTTTTGAAAATCGTTTAGAGTCTTTAAACTGTCTCTTCTAATTTGAACCTTCTGTGTAATAATGGAGACATCTGTTAATTTTTGCCCCATATATTTCCATGACTCCTGCCATTGTTTCTTTTCTGGGGCTACTTCTAATCTATAGTCTTAGAATTTTTCAAGGAGGTATTGGTAAATCTCCTGTAATTGTGATTGAATTTCAGAAGCTATTAAAATATCATTTATGTAATGATAAATTAGAGTATTAGGAAAACTTTTTTGACTATTTTTAAAGGTTAATGCACATATGCCTTACATACAGTGGGGCTGTTGAACATTTCTTGTGGTAAGACGTTCTATTGATACCGTTGAGTGGGGTGAGCCTGATTGAAAGCTGGGACAGTAAATGCAAATTTCTGATAGTCTTGAGGTTGTAAAGAAATAGTGAAGAAACAATCTTCGTGCCTCTTCCTGAGAGATAGCCTTTTTAACAGCTGTTGTTAATCTTGACAGAAAGTCAGTGTAAGGCTCCCCCGCTTGTTGAGTAATTTTAGTAAAAGCGGGAGGTGCCTTTCCAGGTGTATTCACTCTCTGCCAAGCTCTTAAACAACATAATTTTATCGGAGTGATATGCAAATCTGAAAAAGATGCCTGTGCTTGCAATCACCCATCCTGTCCAGACCCAGTTAATTCCTGAAATGTTGGTCCTGGAGGCTGTTTTTCTGCATTTTCTCTAGCCATAACGTCTGCTTCCCCTCTCCACTATGTTTTAAATTGTAAATATATTCCTGGATCCAGTAGAGTTTTGGCCAAAGCTTCTCAATCTAGGGGAATTAGCAAAAATTCTGAGGCATACATAACTAGTAAGTAATCCCATCACAAAGGCAGAATGCATGCCATAAGAGTTAATTGATTCTTTTAAAATTTTGAGCAATTTAAATTCATGAGGACAGTGAGCCACATTAACCTAACCATTTGTATATTGGGGATATTGTTGCAGGTCCTGTGGCATTTGCTGCCACTGTATCAGAAATGCAAGGAAATCATCATCTCTTCTCCATGTGGGAGGAACAATCTCATCTCCAGGTTCTAAATTGAATGATATTTTGTTTATTTCAGTAGGCAAGGGCAGCTGGAACTGCCTCTGTGCCCCATGAAATAATGTGGTGAGTCTGGAGGAGGAGCGGTGGGAGTTACTCCGGGCTCCTCCAACAGTGGCTGTTGAACTGGAAAAGCATTTTTGATTAATTCCTGTAACTTATTAGTGGGTTTAACATTAGGCAGTGGGATACCACATATTAAAGCCTTTATATGAATCAGCAAATCTTTTAATAACTCTTGTTCGTCATCCCTCGTATTGTTTTTCTTTTTTAATCTCTCCTGTTCACTAGAACTAGAATCAGTGCTACTAGTTTCACTTTCTGACAAAACCTGGATGCCCTCTTTATCAGTCTCTTCTATATCTTCATATCCCTTCAACTTCCGTTCAAAATCTTTCCTTTTTTGGTCCATATTATTTTCATGAGGCAAAGAAGATAATGGTCTATTAGGCATGTCTTTATCAGTTTCACAAGCAGAGTGAGAAGGAGAGCTAGTAACTTTAACTGGAGTGGCCTTATAATCTGATTTTGACTGCAAAGATTTAAGAGCCATAGTAATCAAAGTACACAAGGACCAAACTTCCTTTCCTATAGGATCTCCATTCTGATGAGCGTGACGTAGCACATAAACAATCTGTTTCCAAACCTTTAGATTTACCTATTTCTGCCTGTCGGCTCAAACCGATAACAATGCCTTTTTATTTCTCTAGCTAATTTCCTAAAAGTGTCTTGAGACAGACTAACCCCAGTGCTTTAAAGCACTGAATGCAGCAGAGTCATATGTTGAAACTCTGCCATTGGGGAGTTCCCCATTGAGCTGCCTGGCTTGCCAAAGGTTTTGCATAAACAATTGTGGACGTCTTCCCTTTCAGTCTTGTGCATTCCCAGTACTCACCTTAAGATCCCTGTTTGGGCGCCAAGTAGTGAGGGATGTTTAATGAACCAAAGACGCAGAGGTAAGAGGAGCACACAGGATGATTGATGCCGGACAGAGGGCTACAGCTCGCTCAGTCATGGAGCAAACTTTGCATTCTCACCCCTATTTTTATTGGCGTTTGGTACAAGGTCAGTGCATCAGCAGTTAATCAATTAAATCTTGTTTTGTTCTATATTATTACAATAGCATATTAAGGACAACTTGTAGGTGTGCCCTCCTTTCTGTTCTACACCTACAACTGTTTAATCTGAGCCTTTCTCAGGGAGGTAAATGTTCTTGGAACTCAAGATTGTGTGCAATGTTGACCCAGCGTGGCTCACTTGCAATTCCCGCTGTGCTCCTAATAGAACATTCACTTCTTCTTGGCAGGACTTCAGATCCTTGTCTACATATGTCCAGCTACACAGGTTGTCCATTTTGCTTGAGTAGAGTTGTTTGTTGTAATTTTTTACAATCCTTTGTATATCTGTGGGGTCATTTGTTACTTCACCTCTTTCATTTATAATTTTGTTTATTTGGGTCATCTCTCTTTGTTTCTTGTTGAGCCTGGCTAGCGGTTCATGATTGTTGTGTATCCTTTCAAAGAACCAGCTCTTGGTTTCATTGATATTTTGTATTTTTTTGGTCTCTTTGTTGTTCCTTTCTGCTCTGATCTTTATTACCTACTTCTTTCTGAGGACTTTGGGCATTTCTTCTTGCTCTCTTTGTAATTGATTAAGTGGCAAGGTTAGATACGTCATTTCCATTTTTTTCTCGTTTTTGGAGGTAGGCCTTTACAGCTATGAACTTCCCTATCTGGACTGTTTTCATTGTGTCCCATAGATTTTGGATTGTGTGTTTTCATTGTCATTTGTTTCCAGGATGCTTTTTGTTTCTTCTTTGATCTCTTTGGTAACCCAACCATTGTTTAATAGCATGCTATTTAGCCTCCAAGTGTTTGATTTTTTCATTGTTTTTATTGCAGTGGATTTCCAGATTTATGCCATTGTGACCTGAGAAGATGCTTATTATGATTTCTATGCTCTTGAATTTGAAGAGACGTTGTCCGTGTCCTAATCTGTAGTCTGTTTTTGAAAATGTCCCCTGTGCACTGGAGAAGAATGTATATCCAGTAGCTTTGGGATGAAATGTTCTGAAGATGTCAAGTCCATCTGAACTGAGAGTCAATTAGGGTTGCTGTTTCTTTGGAGGTTTTTTGTTTAGAGGATTTATCCAGTAGTGTCAATGGGGGATTAAAGTCCCTGACTATGACTATCTTGCTATCTGTACCTTAATACCTTCCAGAAGTGTGTATTTTATGTATTTGGGTGCTCCTGTATTGGGTGCATATATGTTTACCAGAGTTATATATTTTTGTTGAATTGCCCCCTTTAGTATTATGCAGTGGCCTTCCTTATCTCTTGTTATGGCCTTCACTTTGAGTTCTGTTTTGTCATATATAAGTATTGCCATCCCAGCTTTTGTCTCATTTCCATGTACCTGAAACACTTTTATTTTCTATCCCTTCACTATCAGTCTGTGTGAATCCTTTGCTCCGACGTGGGTCTCTTACAGACTGCAAATATATGGGTCATATTTTCTTATCCATTCACCTACCTTGTGTCTTTTGATTAGAGCATTTAATCCATTTACATTTAATGTTGTTATTGATATGTACTTGTTTGTCATTATTTTTATTCTTTTATTTTTGTTTCATCTTGCCTTTCTGTTTCTTCTTTGTACAGCAGTCCTTTTCGCATTTCTTGCATTGCTTGCTTGGTGTCAATAAACTCTCTTAGCCCTTTTTTGTCTGTGAGTCTCCAGATTCCATCTTCAATTTTGAATGGTAGACTTGCTGGGTATGTATTCAGTCCCTTGTTTCACATCACTTTGTATATTTTATTCCATCCCATTCTGGCCTGGTGTGTTTCTGTTGAGAAATCAGTTGACATTCTAATGGGAGATCCCTTGTAGGTAACTTTCTCTGTCTCTCTCTCTGACAGCCTTTATGATTCTTACTTTGGTATTGATGTTTAATTATAATGGGGCTTGGTGTTGGTCTTTTTGGGTTCATCTTGTTTGGGACTCTATGTGGTTCTTGCACTTGCATAGTTTTTTCTGGCCAATATCAGGGAAGTTTTCTGTTATTATCTCTTCCAACATGTTTTCTATCCCTTGCTTCACTTCTTCTCCTTCTGGCATCCCTATGATGCGGATGTTGTTTTGTTGGGTGTTATCCCAAAGCTCCCATAGGCTCTCCTCTTGCATTTTAAACTTTCTTAATCTGACATGTTAGTTGCCTCCATTTCATTTAACTCCTTTTCTGTTGATTGCACTTTATTCATTCCTTTGGGGATTGCTTTTTTGTCTCCCTATGTATTGTTGTAATATTTGCATTGTATCTGTGTGCTAGGTTCAACTGCTTTGCTACCCAGGTTCTTTTCGGTGTGTTTCTACTGGTGTGATCTCTCAGGTCTTCTGGGATAGGTAATCTAGTGGAGCTCCCTTCTTGAGCTATTTGGATTCTCTTTAGGTAGTTGGATCTGGATTGTTAGTGTCTTATTTGTAGATGAAGTGTTATCATGGGTTAGCAATGTGACTAACCCCCACCATTGTTTTGCAAGGTGTTTTGGATGTGATTATTGCTCCGGCTCTTGTAGAAAAGGTTGTCTGAAGTCTACTTGTATGTGCTCACTGTTTGTTCCCAAAGACCATTGCCTGGGATTAAGGAGTCATGGGGCCTGCGGCTCAGGAACTGTGACTTTAGCTGGTGTGGTGTGACGGTTGCTGGATTAGCATGACTCTGAAACTCACCTTGTGGGCCCAGTGCCCATGAGTGTGCGGAGGCGGGTATCTTGTAGTTTGTGGTTGAGGCAGTGGGATTCTGGCCAAAGTGATTTCCCTCTCTGAATCACGAAGGAGTTTAGGATGCAGCAGCAGACTGTCCTGAGGTAGGAAACCCGGCGTGGATGTGGGGCAGTGTCGTGGATACTACTGAGGGAGCCATGCACCCTTGGTTGGAAAGGCACATGCCCAGTGATCGCACACAGAAGGGCCCAGGAGCTGTCTGCAAGGGGTGTGTGCTTGTGGGGCCCACACACTGGATCAGAGTGATTGTTCTGTGCCTCTGGCCCGTGTAGATAGAAGTCACATTTCCTGCTTTGGGGGGATGAGCTACCATAGTTGGAATTGGATGCCCAATGCCTGCTTATAAAAGTGCCCAAGTATCATCTACTGGGGCACTCGGCTCAGGGGGTCCTTGTGCTGGAGCGACGCTGCTGTGGGGACTGGATGCCAGTATGTTGTGCCTTACAGCAGGCTCAGGGGACTTGTGTGCTGGATTGGTGCAGTGCAGTGACCAGAGGTCTGCAGATGGAAAGGAGGAAGTCTGACTACCTTCTGCTGGGTCCTTCAGCCCTTGGTTGGATACTAGTGTGCCCAACCAGCCAGGGCACATCTCCAGTTTTCAGATTCCTCCACGGTGTTCTCAAAGATTTTCACAGGAGCCCATGGCTTCCTATGTACGTGCATTAACTGGTATTTTCTTGTTTGGGGACCATTTGCTTCTTTCTCTGACCTAGGTTGACACAGGTGACTGAGACCATGGTCCACCAGGGTAACCAAGTACTGGAGGGCGTGAGGCCGTTCTGAGCTGAACCAGCATGGATGGAAGAAATCTTCAGGTGAGCTGGTTACTGGAGCTGCCTTAGGTGTCTAGAAAGACCTGTGCCTCTTCCATTCTCATCATCAGGGAAATAGGTGGGATCTGCATCTTCAGGCCCCTCCTGGGGGACCAGAAACAGGAGCAGCCGTTGTATTCTCAGGTCATGTCCCCCCCAAAATCATTTGTTCTCTGCCTTTTCATGGTGTAAAAGAGAGCGAGCGCGAGACAAGAAGCTGTAGTGTGTTAGGGACCCCATGGTCAGGCAACTCTGCTTGGAGCAGTGCTGGCATGAGAGCCCACAGACTGACTTAACTGGTGTTTGGTGTCAGGTAAGTTTTGGACTCTTCCCCTGAGCTTTCACCATTTAGGGTAAGGGATGGTTCTTGAAACAAAGTAACAGTAGTACCCAACCTATCCCATGGCTACAGCCCACGGAGGTCAGGGACACCTGGGAGCTAGAGATTGGGGATGGAGAGGCCTCGCCCTCATGCATTGCGAGTATCAGGCCTCACACAGATGCTGCTGGTACTAAGGTCACCTGGTGGTAACCTCTCGTGTTACTAGTGTCTCAGCCACATTGAGAGTGGCTATTTCAGGACATACTGGTCCCAGGATCCTGAGAGGAGAGGTCAAGGCCATAACTGCAGGGTAATTTGAGGCAGAGAGAATTGTCAGCCCTGGGCTGCCAGAAGGTTCCCTCCTTAGTATAATCCACCTGTGCAGAGGATGAGGCGGCGGGGCATAGCGGAGCTCAGGCCAAGAGGGAGTCACCCTGGAGCTATGCCTCCTGTGGCCCCAGCGCTGAGCTGGGTTCCCACCCCTTCCTTTTCCTCTACCTCAGCTGTGGGAGGGGCCTCCATGCATAACTGCTACCCAGATCTTGTGCGTGACACCTCATCAGTCAATTTACATACTTGCAGATCATTCCTAGTTCTCCCTGGGAATATCACACCATCACCTCCCCCATCCTCCTGAAGACCTGACCGGGTCCCTACACCATGGCTGAGCACGGACCTGCCGAGCACCTGGATTGTGGCGGGTGATTGTCACCTAAATGGGCACTCCTGCTGTCTGCACATGACCCTGATGGTGACCACCGCTGCCACACATAGAGTGGCATGTTCCCATTCTCCGGTGACTTCTCTAGGCACACTCCCATCAGGCTGGCCCAGGTGATGGCCATGGGAGCCTTACATCAGGAACCAGGACCTTGTTCTTGGGTCACCGTCCCATGACTCACTCAGAGATACAAGTGCAGGCAACCAATTCAGGCCTCAGTTACTGCACATGGAGAAGGTAGTCAGTTGATGGCCCCGGCCAAGGTCTCTTGTCTGGAGAGAGAAGTAATGAGACTTGGAAAGTGAAGTGCTTCCGTAATTTCTTAAATTCTGCCAAACATGAGGAATTACTTTTACTCATCATCATGACTCTGACCCAGCTTCAGGTTCGCAATGGCCAGCTCCCAGAGGAGTGTAAATGAGCAACATGGTTATGACTAAAAAAGGGATGGAGAGGTCCCAGGGCAAGCCATGAGGCCTAAGAGCTTCACACTAAAGGAACTCTCCCAGAGACAGGTGCCCACGTAGGCAGCAGGAAGGATGGGACCTTGGAAGCTTATCCAAACCTAGAAAGCAATGTGACAGTTGACCAAGGCATGGAAAAGACTCTCACTCTGTGTGGAAAGTTGTATGAGCAGAAGACCCGCAAGCCATTTTTAAACTACTCTTGAAATAGTTTGCAAAGGTGCATGTCAGTTTTCTAATTCTCAAACATTTAAAATCACAGGGTGCTAAATAGTGATTTTACTACTTTATTTATTTGCATGTATTGTATGTTTCTAACAGTTTTGAATGTTGTGATAAAAATTTGTAATGGCCATTGAAAAATAACAACTTTTCCTATGGTTATTAGGATTGCTGGGAAGGGTATTAGCTGGAGGTACCATTCTGTGAGGCGTGCTCTACAGTGCAAAGCAAGACCACCCTGTGATTTACTCGTTTTCCAGCCCAGTTATTTTGTTTTTTCATTTGTCTACACTTTTCAAGTGAGGGTTTGTGCCTCAGAGATACTCTGAGGAAGACCGTGACATTCCCAGGAGGTGTCCCTGCAGATCACCCGGAATAGCAGTGATTGCACCTTAGGCACTCAATAAATGTTCTTGAGTAAATCAAGTATTAAAGAGAGAGAGGAGAGGAGTATGTCTTTGGCGGGCCAGGATCAGCCGACCCGTGGACATCCCTGAGAACATGTCCACTCTGTGCCAGTGCCTCCTGCCAGCCCTCCAACAGCGTCCTTGGCATTCAAGGGCTAGACCCAGGCATGTCCTGGATGTGAGGCATGTTCTCATGGGGGATAAAGAAAGGGAGGCAATCCCTTGTTTAGGTCTAGATGTCATTGGGTCTGAAGTGCAACCAGGTCTTGTTGGGGACAGGCAGGTCAGGTCATGCCAGCAGAGACTTGTGAGTTTGAAAAAGCACAGAGGATAAAATAAGTCAGGGTAGGAAGAGGTCTGACTGCAGAGGGAAAGAAGCCAGCTGGAAGGGTGTCTGCTCAAAGGCTGGGTTAAGAGAGTGGACGATGGGAAAGCCCATGCATGGGGACTGGTCCCCAGGGTCTCTGAAAGCCCACAGAGGCAGGGCTTGCTCTGGAACCCTGGAAGGGCATCCGCCTGCCTCTCTGGTGCCTCTTTGGATCCAGAAAGGCAGCTGGGATGTTGATTTTCTTTCTGTACACTGTGGCTTGTCACGTTCTCCAAAACAGCTCAGAAGAATTGGGGAGAACTCCTGATTTCTGTTATCAGTGGGTGTCCCCAGCATCAGGTTCCGGATGGGCTGAATGACATTCCAGGGATGCATAAAGAGGGTCCCAGACTTGGAGCACATTCTAAGGACCCCCTTCCTTAAAAAGCGGTCACAAGGGCAGATGACCTGGGATCGCAGTAGGGATTTTGTGACTGGAGAAGGCGGTTGCACAGGACAGCCCTACTCATGGGCTCAGAGGCTACGGTGTCCTGTACATAAGTGAGGGCCATGATGAGAGCAGGTGGCAGGTGACCAGGATGTGGTGAAAACATCCCCCAAATTCATGTGTGGGTGCTGGGAGTCTGCACAGCCTGTCCAATACTGGGCAGGAAGTTCTCCTGCCCCCAGTGCCACAGCACATGCCCTGGGAAAGCAGGCTCCGTATGGGGGGGCGGGGCTGGATAGAGGAGTATTTCTTGCTCGTGAAGAAGGCATGTTCACTCAGACTTTGTTTCTAGGTCATTCTAAGTGGTCCCTCCTGCCTCCTTGTATCTCCAGGACACTGGGATCTCATAGAAGTTTCCTGAGCTTGGGCTCCTACAATTTTCCAGTTTCTGCCAGTGCATGTAATGTTTGTGTTAAAGAGAAAATCTCACCCCCAGGTGGCACCACTCAGGCATTAAGCCCATGATACCAAGTCTAGACTCAACTGCTGACCTCATTACAGTTTGAACCTCTTCCAGAAACCTCATCAGCCAGTCTGCAGTTTTCAGGTCAACACCACTGTGGTAATCTGTTACGTGGTCCCTCTGCCTGGAATATGAAAGTTGTTTGGGCATCACAATGCAGGGCGTACAGAAGAGCCTACAGAAAATTTGCTCCTCTCTGCCTCTGTCTCTCTCTCTTTGCCCCTCCTCCCCCCTCCCCGCGCTCTGTAGCTCTCTGTCTGTGTCTCCCTCGATTTCATAAGATCCAATGTGTGCCTCAGTACAGCATGGGGATATCCCAAACTATGGCAGATCCTTACATGCCAAGTACAGCTTCAAATATTCTGAAGGGGAAGGTGTATCTGTGCACTGTGCTTAGTCCTGAGAGAGGACATCTTCCCTCACAATCTGAGTAAGAGTTTTAGGCCTAGGCCCAAAAGGAGCTTTTTGAAGCCAAATTTGCATGGATTGTTCCCTGGGGTTGAGCAAACATTAGTTATTTATACAGACTTTGGCAGTCATGTTTAGGGCCCCGGCCCCTGGAACTTGGCTGGGACTAAGCTGCTGCCTGTGTAAGGTTGGGATGTGGAAGAGGATGCCTGAGCTAAAGAGAATGCCCTCTGTAGCAACTCCTTGGTAAGGATACACAGGTCTTTTTGCCCACATTTATTTTTCGCTGTGCCTCCAAGATTCCCAAGAGCCCACGACTCTCAACCCTCAGTGGCTTTCAAAAGTGTATGTCACATCCCAGGTTCAGCTGCCACACCCCTCCTCTGGCCTCTCCACAACCCACGTTTTCACATTTAATTTTCTCAAGCCAGGTTGCTGAGCTGATCTGGTTTTTCTGAGAGGAAATGCCCTTTACCTCCACAGAGGGAGGGTGACAGAATCTCCTGACTATACTCCTCGTCAACTTGGGTTTAAGGGATCCACCCAGTTTCCTTCTTCACTGCTAGCCTTTTAAGTTCTTAAGTTGATGCAGTCAGTGTCTTTGAGTTTCCCCAATGTTCACCTTGTCCTGGGTAATTCCCTAGGTCCCATTCCAAACATGCAGCCCCTCCCTTCTCCTGATCAATCCCTAGATGTGATTTTTGGCCTGAACTGCTCTGGGGAAGGCTTGCTCCTCAAAATATGGAAGACCAACTATCCCTCTGTTCCTCTTTGAATGGGCACAGGGTTTGCAATTGTAAGTAACCTCAAGTCTCAGGGACTGTTTGGTACTCAATACTGTTGCATTGAAATTCTTTTTCTCTGGAGATGATACCACTGTCACTCTAAATGGGTGTTAATGGGAACACTAGGGAGTTTTGATGTGGCCCCAACACCCCCATTAAGTCTACTTCCAGGCTGGTTTTCTTTTCCTTTCATGAATGGACCTAGGGTTCAGTTGGAGGTGTGGAGAGTGCAAAACCCCATCATGGTTAAATGCCTGGAGATCCAGGACTAAGGTTTTGCTCTCAGGTGGAAGTAGCCATTTCAGCTAGGACCTCAAAAGGAAGGTGTGGTCAGACGGGGTATAATGGCTTCTGAGGAGGCCGAGGAGGGAACAGAAGCTAGAGCGTGAGAGTCAATGTCCAGGTCTGAGCACAGGGCTCCCTGCACCACGCCGCTCTGGTGAGTCAGGAGCCTAAGGTGGTCCCCAAGGACCTGCAAGCCAAGAACCCAGAGATTTGTCCTTTTTTCCTTACAAATGAGCAGACTTTGCCTTTGCCTCTGGATGCAGGTGTGCCTTAATCCAAAATGTTTTGATTTCTGTTTTGATGTTTGCCATTCATAGAGGTTCACAGGGCAAGTTTTCCCTGTGTCTGAAAGTCGAGTATTGCTAAGGAGCCTATTGTAGGCCAAAGTGGCAAAATCCTTTTTGTAGTTTTGTAGAGGCCGGGCTGTGTGTGTGAAAACAGGTATTAATGAAAGTCTTTCATAACAGCCAATTGATGTTTAGAAAGAGAGGAAGGGAGTGGGCGGAGAGAGAGAGAGAAACATTGATGTGAGAAACATCTATCAGCTGGCTCCTGCCCACACCCTACGGGGGCTAGGAATGTAGCCCTCAAGTGACATTTGGGGGCACGAGAGGATGCTCAACGCAGTGAGCAACACTGACCAGGCTTTGCAGTCTCTTATTGAGAGGAGCCTTAGTTGTGACATGTGAGCCCTCTGTTGTCATAGATAATATGGTCATTCTAATATTCATAGAAGGGACACACAGTAAAATGTACATGTTGGAATTAACGGTTATTTTTCTCACCTCCAGCTCCCCCATGCTTCAGAAAACGTTTGTGCTGCTTTTGTATTCCTCATTTAAAAAGTGTGAAAGGCCTCAATGGTACCCATTGTGTGGGTGTTCCTTAATCTTCCCTATCTATTTTATTTCCTGGAACTTAGCAAGAAGCAGTCCTTGGCCATATGCTGCTCCCTCCTCCAGGTGTTTTCAGTCCTTCAGTGATCCTCAGAAATGTTTTCCCTGGAAAGGGTGGGATCATCTCTCTGGTTTCCCAGTCCTCACTGCACAGAAGAATTGCAGCTAGCCAGTGGGTAGATGGGGGAGGGGTCCAGTGGTCATCTCACCCCTCCTTGGTGCCTGGTTCTTGTCCTTCCAGTGGCAGAGTAGAGGCAGGGCTGAGTGGCTTTGCAACCCTCAGCAGAAAACAGAGTTGTGGTAAATTGGGGGTGCTCCAATTGTTGCCAGAGCAGTGCCTTTGGCCCTCAGCTGGTCCCTCTGAAGGGAGAAGGACCGGGGTTGCTCATGCTCAGCCTGACAAGATGCCTTGCTCCCGGCTGTCTCCCAGGATCTCTTTCATAGCAGCTTCATGGGGATGAGCCTCCCAGCTCCACGCAGACTCCTGGAACTGGCATGTCAGAGCCTGCTGCAGGATGAAGCCTCGGCCATCGCTGCTCTGGAGTGGCTTCCTATGGAGCTCTTCCCAACTCTTTTCATCACAGCCTTCACTGGGAAGCACAGCAGAGTCCTGAAGTCCATGGTGCAGGCTTGGCCCTTCCCCTGCCTCCCTCTGGGGGCCCTGATGAACCATCGGCAGTCTTACAAGGATATCTTGCAGGCTGTGCTCGAGGGACTCGATGCCATGCTTGCCCAGGACCCTCGACCCAGGTATGGGGGATTCAGTAGCCGGGTCGCACCCTGGGGATCTGAGCAGTTACAGCTGGGATCTGGGAGTGGGCAGGGCCAAAGGGAGAGCTGAGGCAGGCCTTGGAGCCACTGTTAGGGTCATTCTAGGAACAGGCTTCGGATTTATACGGCTGATGAAATTGCCGAGGGTTACCAAAGGGACACGAGCCCACTCCTTCCTGGTGGCACCTAAAGGTACCAGGAATGGGGACCATGAAGGATCCCAGTAGCACCAGGAGCAGTTGATTCCTGGGGCATGGAGTCAAAGTCCAGTGCGGTGTCTGGCCCAGCTGCCCAGATGCCTAGCTCATGGTCTTACTCATTGTTATCTTAATGCATCCCAGCATATCTCCTATTTTCTCCACAGGAGATGTAAACTGCAGGTGCTTAATTTACAGAAGAGAGTTCATTTGGAGTTCTGGATGGTGTCGGCAGGAACCAGAGCCCATGTGTGCTCACTGCTGGAGCCTGAGGCCCTGCAGCCCATGAGGAATAGGAGGAAAGTGCACAGCTTAACGGCCAGGCCAAATCCACCCTTGGCCACCATGGAGGTGTTAATAGACCTTTGCCTCAAGAAAGGTGTCCTTGATGAGTCCCTCAGCTACCTGATTAAGAAAGTCAGCGAGAGGAGAGGTTTGCTGCACCTTTGCTGTAAGAAGCTAAAGGTTTTTGCGATGTCGAACCAAAACACTAACATCCTGGATATGGTGCAGCTGGACTCTGTCCAGGATTTGGAGGTAAACTGTACCTGGAAGCTGTCCACTCTGAGGAAGTTCGCTCCTTACCTGGGCCAGACGGGCAATCTGCGCCAGTTCCTGCTCTCCCACGTCTTCACGTCTTCTCACACCACCTTGGAGCAGGAGGAGCAGTGTGTTGGCATGGTCACCTCTCAGTTCCTCAACGTGCCCCACCTCCAGGAGCTCAATTTGGACGATGTCTCCATCCTCAGAGGCCGCCTGGATGAGATCCTCAGGTGAGGGGTGGCGAGCTTTCCCTGCCAACCAGAGCGAGTCCCTTTCCTTTTCAGTGCACAGTGATGGGCTCTCCTGTGTGCCGTCCCTCAGCAGTGCTAGAGTGCCTGAGCCACTAGACGGGCCACACAGTCAGTGTGTTGTTCACCGCTCTGTCACCTTGCATGTTGTGACATAACCCCCCAGATAAAGGTAGGACGTATGCACTAGGACAGAGGCTACTAAAGGGACTCCTTGCTAGGAATTGGCATAATGGAGGCTTCGGGCCAAGGGATGGTAGCTTTGGGCATCCTTGTAAGTGGTGTTGAAGGGAAAATGATGCAATAGAACCAAGTGAGGATTGCAATGACAAGGGGAAAGCCAATCAGAGGGGAGGTTTCAGTGGTTAAGTTCTGCACTTAGAGATTTGGCCATGGCAGCCTTTCACTCCAAACCTGCCTCAGTCACCTGTCTGCCAAGGGTTGCCATAGGCTCTCGCAAAGGGAATGCGTGGTAAATGCAGGATTCAGGAGGGAGGCATTACGAAATGGGATAGGTGGTTTGTAGACAATGCAGTGATCTAAGTTCCTGGAGGGTGGCAGCCCTCGCTGGATGTTGCCTGACTGTGCCCAGGTTAGCCCTTTCTGCACATCTGCCAGAGGCCTCATTGGGCTAAGAGATGGTGGTGACAGGGGTCTAGGCTGTGGCTGGAAGGAAGCCTGAGTTGCAGGCAATTCAGGACATGTCTCCAATACTAAAATGCACTGGTTGCCTCCTGCTTCAGACCCTGGGTCAGGCTCCTTTCTGAGCTCCTCCCACCTTTATGTTCACAACACCTGTGTGTTTGGGCTGGAGGGTATGATGTGCTCCACTTGACGGATGAGTAAATGGAGTGTGTGAGGTTTCATCCAGTTGAATCCATCACGGAGCAGATAACAGATGGAGAAAGATTCCACTCAAATTTGCTCTGACTTGAATGTCACTTTTCACTGTGCAACATCCTGGGTTTGATCATCATCCGGAACACTGTAGGCTTTGGTGACATGGGCCTCTTTACCCTGAAGGCCTGCATTATCCTCACCTGCCTCTGCTCACCAGGTCCATCCCCCACATGTAACTGCTCTATGTCTCCCCAGGTGCCTGAAGAGCCCCTTGGAGACCCTCTCCATCACTAACTGCCTGCTTTTCGAAAGAGACTTTAGACATCTCTCCCAGCATCTGAATGTCAGCCAGCTGAAAAGCCTGAGTTTCAGTGGGCTCAACCTGACCATTATCAGTTCTCGGTCACTCCAATTTATTTTAGAGAGAGCCTCCCCCACTCTCCAGGACCTGGACTTGGATGAGTGTGGGATCATGGACCACCAGTTCCCGAACATCCTGCCAGCCCTGAGCCACTGCTCCCAGCTCACAACCCTAAGTTTCTGTGAAAACCCCATCTCCATGACCGTCCTGGAGGACCTGCTTCGCCACATTGTCGGGCTGAGCAAGCTGAGTTGCGTGATTTATGCGGCGCCCGTGGAGAGTTATGAGGAAACTAGCAGCAACATCAACCTGGGCCGACTTGCCAGGATGCATGCTGTGCTATAGCATATGCTGCAGGAGTTGGGTCGGCCCGGCATGGTCTGGCTCTATGCTTACCCCTGTCCTCACTGTGGCTGTAGAACCTTCCATGACAGCTGAGGTCACACAATAAAGGCAAATGCCGGAGTTCCATGAATTGTTCCGTGTAAGTCTTCTCAGCGAGATCCCACACTGGAACAGCAGGCGGACAGCCTCACCCCAGGGAGCCTGGTTTGGACCTCAGGCCTTCACTCCAAACAGGTAGGAACTCATTTTTAGATGGAAAACACCGGCGGGGGAGGGGCTGCGGGTTATCAGTGACTATAGCAAGTTCACCCCTGGAGACAGCAAGTTCACCACCAGAGACAGCAAGAACCCAGAGTGTGTTCTTACCTTTTCCAAAGGCCATGCTCCTCACCAGGTGGTCTCCTGGTCAGCAGGGAGGCTGGCAGGGAGGAAGCGGTGACAGGTGGCACCTGGCAATCATCCTGGGTCTGTACCCTGGTTCCTTTGGGGGCAAAGTTTCGTGAGATCACAAGATCAGGAGCAAACAAAGTACAGGGGGCAGGAGGGGGGCTGTGTTTTAACAGGCCCAGAGAAGGTGGGGACAGGGGCGCCTGTGCTACACCCACCAGGCTGCAAGGGGTGACAGAGGGTGGGTGGTTGTTAGGGGGACCCTGTGCTTCCAGGTATGAGGGTGGGGGCGGTCTCAGATATGGAGGGAGAAAGAGGAGGTCGTGACCCACAGCTAACCTCCCACTTGCCACCCCTGGTCTGTGTTTCTGGGGACCACTTTCCCTCTGTGGGTGTGGCTGCCACTTACCTACCTCATTCCTGGGCCAGGCTTGGCGCCCCACTCCCACCCCACCGCAGCCCTCTGTATAGAAAAGAGCTCCCTGCCCTGGGCTAGTCCACTGTCCCTACTGTCTGGATGGGGACCTGTTAGTAACCCCCAGGGCAGAGGAGAGCTGGCCAGATGCAATTACATTGTCTCTCTCCACAGGTGCTCTCCTCAGACTTCCCCCTAGGTTTGGGTCACCAGAGCTCTTTGACAAGCCCTGAATCCAGCCTTTGCTCTGCTTACCTCCCCTAAGCCTTCAGGTGATGGCAGCCTACCTGCCTTCCTCCCCCCTCATGAAGGGGTTCTGCTCTCACCAACAAATCCCTTTGGCAAAGTCACACCTGGGCCTGAAAGCAGAAGGAGTGGGCAGGCCAACAAAGCTGAGGAGAGGTAGGGAGGCACTAGCCACAGCCTGGTGCTCAGGCTCTGGCAGAGCTGCCCCTTAGCTGAACCTTAACCCAGGGCTATCCTCTCAGTTGGCACCTCCAGGGGGCAAAGGGGGCCTGGCATGCTCTGTCTGACAGGTTTTGCTGCCTGCTTTTCCATAGTCTCTTTAGGAGACAAAAGTCAGGCTTGTGAGGAGAGAGGGAGAGGGGAAGAGCAAAGCTGAGGCCCAGCCCGGTCATCAAAGCTGGCCTGAGGCATCGCGTGAGAGTCTTTGGAAATCAGCTTCTCATAGTGGGGAAGGGCTTGTAATAAGAATAGAGCCATAGTTGTTTAATAATTACTTGCAAACTATAAATATGAGGCCCTGGGACACTGGAGGATGAAACAGGCTCTACTGAAAACATAGGCTGCCTCCATGGCCCATTACTCAGAAAATAATTGCATTTTGGGAAGAGACCAGGCACAGGACAGGCTTTGATTTGGCAGCAGTGCCCGCACTCTGACCCCCTCCTGGTGTCTTTCTCAGGAAGGCTGACCATTCCAATCTCATCCCAGGAAGGGGCTGAGATGATCCTAAATTCATAGAAGTTTAGCCATCTTGTGGTCAGACTTTGAGCTCCTGAAGGGCTAGACATCAGGCCCTCCCCTCCCCCTTTCCATGTTACACTTGCAGCTGGCAGCTGCAGGTAGCTATCTTCACTCCTTAGTGGCTGAGAGCCGAATTTCCAGGGTGAGCAACTGCTCTCCCCATACTGACCGCATCCTTGGATTAATACTCATTGTGTGGTTCAACCCTGTCTCTGCTTAACTTGGCTCTAGTAGTGACAGGCAACCTCAGACACATTGTGCTGCCTTGCTCTTATTCACTCAGACTTGGGGAATATTCAGAATCTACAAACTGTGAGACCTTATCTGAGAGGGAGAGTGGGCAGAGGATACTGTGTCCCTGTCATGCAGGTGAAGCTGCATCTCTTTACCATAGGGTATGGGGAGGTCGTGGGGGCGGAGCGTAACAGCAGGGTGGTGAGGCTGGGTTCTTGTGTGTCCCTACACTGTCATTCCTCCAGAGGTTCCCCATGCCTATGAACTAGCAGAGTGTAACTTTTCCAGCTACATAGATGGAGGAATGAGGACAAATGAGGCGACTGCACTCAGCCCCAGTGGATCTGGGATTGTCACCTAGAGCAGAGCAGATAAAAAGCAGAAACAGAAACAACTCCACTATTTCACCTGGGAACTTTAGATTCAGCCTAGCCCTCCCACCTCTCTCCTAGATGCATTTGGCAATTATTTGACCTGGGGTGGCTGCTAATATCATGCTCAGACTACACACAGTCTCTCCTCACAGAGTTTAGGATGAAAATAGAAAACACACACACACACACACACACACAAACACACACACAATCACACACAGCAAAACCCAAGAAGACCATTGTCTACAAATGGCTCTTTGTAACTAATTCTGTCATGAAAACAAAGGTTCTCCTATGGAAAGATACAGATGCAGGAAGACTCCTGCCTGAGGGTTGTACAAGGAGGGGCCACCAGGGGCTTGGAAGGATCCTGTTCAGGGCATGAGGACAGACTGCAAAATTTCTGAGAGAGTAAAGTGCTTTGCCGGGGTCCAACCCCAGCAGGTCCAGGGGTTCCCAAAGGCTTAGACAGAGTCGGCGAAGAAGGAATGACACGGAGACAGCGTTCAGTTGATAAGCAGCCTAGCCAGGATCTCCAATCAAGTTCTGGTCTCCATCTCCAGAGAGGTTCTGCTGTTTCTTGTCTTGTTACATCTGTATTTATATCAGTTGATTTTAATCCTGCCAATTTCTATTACAAAGGTTAGGGCGTTTCTTATCTCCATTCCAGGGAGTAAAGATTATGTAGCTTAAGCATGATTGTTTGTAGTTAAATTGATTAACTACCCGCCTGGCACTTAGTTAAGGAGTTTCATCCCCTCCCTAACTTCAGGGAAAAATCCCTACCTGGGGATTCAACCTTTCTCGGAGAGGTGACCTTGGTTAAAACACAGCGCCAAGAAGGTGAGCAAACATATTAAGAACAGTATGCCATATATGCCAGGTCCCTTGAAACAGCAAGGATGGACCGGCACCCGGCAGTGCTTGGCCAATTTGAGAATGCAAGGGACACTAGGGCACAGGGGAGGGTCATAGAGTGACACAGAGGGCAATGGATGCATCCTGGAAGGTGAAATTCAAAGGGAATCTATTTGAAGTTTGTCCACCCTTATTTTCATGATGATCCGGTTGCTTGTCAGCATTGCAGAGGTTGATGCACTAAAAAGACAAGGTCTGTTATATGAAAAGCAAAATGCAGGCCACCCGACTGATTACATAATACAACCCTATTCTTGTAAAATTAAATGTGAATGTAACTTTCATTTATTCCAGTCCTTCACCCATTGCCTCACAATGTTCACTATGTCCTATGTCACAGTAACCCTGCATAAGGAAGGGGGAATGAAAGTTCCCGGGCCCCACTCTCCTGGGAAATCAGCAATTCATATTTATGAATCTCTTAAAGCAGTCCACATGTCCACTAAAAATGCTAATGCTAGTTATTGTAAATTATCTTCCTGTTTTTTTCCAAGGCTCTCTATCACAATTGCCTCTCCTGGACTAGTGATGTAGAGCTGTTTTCATTTTAGAAACATTAAATGTGTCAATCATCCAGCACTGCATTGTAATGATCACCCTTGTGACTTAAAAACCCTTCAGTGATGGAAGAGAGGGAAGCTGGATGCTTTCGAAGGAGCTGCTGTCTGTTTGTGTGTGTGTGTGTGTGTGTGTGTGTGTGTGTGTGTGTGTGTGTGAGAGAGAGAGAGAGAGAGAGAGAGAGAGAGAGAGAGAGAGAGAGAGAGAGAGAAAGAGAGAGAGAGAGAGAGAGAGAGAGAGAGAGAGAGAGAGAGAGAGAGAGAGAGAGAGAGAGAGAGAGCGCACACTCCTGCACAGCTGAGAGAGGCTGAGTCTAGCCTGTCCTGTGAGGGGATGAAATATAGATGAGGTGAAAGGGGTACATCCTTTTGTCTACAATCACCTACAGTAAGCCTAAGGGGGAAAGAAGCTTCATTCTCAAACTAAGCATGCTTGACGTGGATAAAACATACAGTCCTTACTGACTAAGGAAAACTTAGCCTTTTGATGTTGTAGCCAGACTCATGCCAGGACATTTTGAACTTTAATGCTGTCAGTTGTTTTCAGGTGAAGACAATAAGAAGAGGAAGAATAAACAGGGGTCCAAAGCAGGGAGGGCAAATCAAGAAGGAATTTTGGGCTGATTTGTGCTTCCATGACACCCACTGTACAACAGGCTCCTGATGTCCTTACGGGCACATGCAATGGACTCTGGACGCCCAGTTCTCTGCAAGAATAGCCAATGTGAAAGGTCTTGGAGAGAATTCCGGGTGGCCAGAGTGCATTCGCCACAGTGTGTGTCCCAATTTGTGTGAACCACACTTTTTGAAAATTCTTTTGGCATATCTATCTAGGAGCCCAGAGGGAAAGGCAGGAACCTTCACCCCTGGGCGGCATCCCTTCTCCCAGATTCGGGCCTCCCAGAGACTGGACTTGAAGAGGATAGAGACATCCCCATTTGAGTAACTGTTGGGGGAGAGGTTGGGTGTGTGGAGAGGAACACTCAGCTGAAAGCCAGCTGCTCACTGAAGGCGGGGGCTCTCACAGCTCCAGGGCCTTGGCCCAGCCTCAAAGCAATTTTTTGTGAAGGCGATGTAGGCTGCCCTACCAGTCCTGGTCTAGTCCTGCCTG
Organism: Myotis daubentonii; assembly: GCF_963259705.1. Classification (NCBI taxonomy): domain Eukaryota; kingdom Metazoa; phylum Chordata; class Mammalia; order Chiroptera; family Vespertilionidae; genus Myotis; species Myotis daubentonii. The sequence goes on along the minus strand of NC_081862.1, from coordinate 10,442,330 downwards.
GACAGGGTGTCCACCGGTTCCTCCCCTTGTTGCTAAGTCTCAAGCTTGTAACAAAAGACTTTGAATCCTCAGAGTTCAGGATCAATTTGCATGGAGATCCCTCCTCATCTGCCAACCTGGTTGGGGAGGGGATGAGAGAGTCAGTGGTGAGTGTCCTTCCAAGTGTCAGTGTCAGTGGGCAGAGCCCTGAGGTTTCTCCCCCATGGCTGGGCTCTACTCCCCTCTCTCCTCAGGACACACGTGACCTTTCCCAAGGACAGTTCATGTGGGTACCTGCACTGACGCCTGTCCCACCCCTCCAGGTTCACCTGAGTCATCCCCCTCTGTTTTCCCCCTCTTCTCCAGGTCCTGGGCCCAGTCAGCCTGGACCCAGCCTCTGCCTTGTACAGCTGTGGCTCAGGAGGTGTGCTGGGTGAGCTGAACTGCAGCCGCTGGAAATTATAACCTTATTTCTTGGGAACATCAATGACTGTGAACCGCTCCCACACTCCTGATTGATGGTGTCACAGGGGAGGAGGGGAATCTAGCTTATAGACATCTGCTGAAGCCCTCCTGTTTACCATGTTTCATTCCAATCAGGCAAAGGCAACAGCCTTCTGTAGAGGGTCTCTCTCTCTGAATCATTTGGGCAGGAGCATGCAGGGGTTGCCCAAAGGTCCTCTCTGACTCTGGCTTCTAAATAAACAGCTGAAAGTCAATATCCCAAAAGGCAGCTTAGGGTGGAAGAATCTTGGTGGCCTTTATTTCTTAACTATTGGCTAAGAGGGTAGACTTGTGTCAGTCATATATATATATGACTGGCTCTTTATATATATTTATATATATATAAAACAATCAAACGAGTAAACAAAAAACAAACAATCAAACTTTTAGAGGACTTTAATTGAGAGCCTGAAAACAGGACAGTCAGAGTAGAAGACTTTTATCACTCCTCTGACTTCACTGGATTGGTCTTCCATGTGACAAAATAATGATACAGAGACTCTAAAGGACACACTGTATCAGATGGATTTAATTGACATTTTAGAATGTTTCACCCCAACAGAGCAGAATATACATTCTTCTCAAGTGCACATGGATCATTCCCAAAGATAGACCACATGGTAGGACACATAACAAGTCCCTACAAGTTCAAGAAGATTTAAATCATATAAGCATCTTCTTGGATCACAGTGGAATGAAATGAGAAATCAACTAGAGTAAAAACACCCAAAAACATTTAAACACTTAGAGGCTAAATAGCATGCTATTAAACAATGAATTTGTTACAATGAGTTCAAGAAAATATCAAAGACTTTTTGGAAAAAAGGAAAATGAACAAATAAAAGCACAGAATCTCTGGGAATCAGCAAAAGCAGTCCTGAGAGGGAAGTTCATAACACTATAGACATATCTCCGAAAATAACAAAAATCAGCAATAAACTATTTATCCCTACAACTTAAGAATTAGAAAGAGACCAACAAGAAGAGTGCAGAGTAAGTAGAAGGAAGGAAAAAATAAAGATTATAGCAGAAAAAATAACAGAGACAAAAAATTCAATGAAACCAATAGCTGGTTCCATGAGAGGATAAACAAAATTGATAAACCATTAGCCATACTCATTAAGAAACAAACACACATGATTCCAATAATTAAAATCAGAAACAAGAGTGGAGGAGTAAGCACTGGCACCGCAGAAATTAAAAGGATTGTAAGAAAATACTATGAACAACTATATGCCAAAATGCTGGACAGTGTGGATGAAACAGATGAAGTCAGTAAAAAATGCAGTCTACCAAAAGTGATTCAGGAAGAATTAAGAAACCTTAAGAGACTCATAACAACTAATGAAATACAAGCAGTAATCAAAACACTTCCAACCAACCAAACCTCAGGTCCAGACAGCTTCACAGGGGAGTTCTACCAAACATTCAGAAAACTACAATCTATACTCCCCAAATTATTTCAGAAAATCAAAGAGGAAAGAATACTTCCAAACTCTTTGTAGGAGGCCAGCATTATTCTAATTCCAAAACAAGGTAAAGACACTATAAGAAAGAGAATTACAGGCCGATATCGCTGATGATGACAGATACTAAAATTCTCAACCAAGTATTAGCAAATTGCATCCAGCATTATATTAAAGGACCAAATGCCATGATCAAGTTGGATATATTCCAGGAATGCCAGGCTGGTATCATATTCACAAATCAATAAACGTGATAAAACTCATAAACAAACTGAGAGACAAAGATCACGTGATCATATCGATAGATGCAGAAAAAGAATTGGAAAAAACCCAACACCCAATTGTGATAAAAACTCTCAGCAACGTGGTAATAGAGAAGCATACCTCAACATCATAAAGGCCATATATGAAAAACACACAGCCAACATCATACTAAATTGGCAAAAACTAAAACCATTTCCCGTGAAAGAACAGGAACAAGACGGTGATGCCAATTTTCACCATTCCTGTTCAACACAGTACAGGAAGTGCTACCATAGTGTTCATGAAGAAATAAAAGTCATCCCAACCGGAAAAGCAGGTAATAAATGAATTTGGTCACGTATCAGGATACAAAATTAACACCCAAAAATATATGTCTTTAGATACACCAAGAATGAACTCACAAAAAGAGAAACTAAGAAAAGAATCCCACTTACTATTGCAGTAAAAGAATTAAGGAAAAAACTCAATGAAGGAAGTAAAATAACTGCACTTGGAAAATGACAGAACATTGAAACGGAGATAAAGATATCAACCAATGGGCTAATATACCGTGTTGATGGGTTGGTAGAACTAACATCATTAACATGTCCATACTACCCAAAGCAATTTATAGATTCAGTGTAATCTCCATTAATATACCAACAGAATATTTCACAGACAAAGAACAAACTCTCCAAAAATTCATATGGAGTAAAAATAGCCTCAGTAATCCAGGGAACAAGAAAAAAATCTGACTTTCAAGAAAATGGTGACCAGCAGAAAGGTAGGGAGGGAGAGAGTGTGAGAGCGCAAGGAAATGATAGAGGAGTGTGTGGACTCGTGTGCTGTGTGTTTATGAGCTAGGGACAGTTAGATTCTGCAGGTCTTCTAAGGGGCTGCTAAACCGGGCAGTCTTAGGCGGCGGAGTCCCGCTCCCTGCGTGGACACTCCTGGTCGGCCAGCATAGGCACAGTGACCACGCCATCTTGGGAAACAGAGCTGCTTCAGACTAGGATCCTGGCCTCAGCACCACCCAGTCTGATCTCAGACGCATACCAGGACCCTGCAGCCACTGGGGACAGAGACCTGTGATCACAGCTACAGACCTGCGGGCACCAAAAGTTCAGAAATCCCCGCGGCAGATCCTTGAGTAACAGAGCCCATCCCCCCTTCCTGCAGGCTTGCAGGCAGAGCCCGAGTAACAAACTGATAGACCCACCCCTTGCCAGGGCCTCAGTGCTCCAGAAACTTTAGCCTGGAAGTGCATGAGCACCTTTGAACTGATCCCGCGTAGGGCTGGCTTCTGAGCCCTGGGCTGGGAGCAATCGCATGAACACTGGGAATTTGTCCGGTGTATCACAGGCCCAGGGACCCTGATTCTCTGGGCAGGAGGCAGCATCAAGCACCAGTGACTTGACTGTGTTTCTTATCACCTGCGCCTGAGATCCTGATTCCCTGTGCATTCATACTAAGAGCCAGTGACTCCAATTCCTGGTGCAAGGGCACACGGGGACCCTGATTCTCAAGGCAAGGGCACGGGAAGCAACAGAGACTCTGATACTGGATTCTGGGGAACTCTGACTCCTGGCACACGCTAGGGGGCTCTAGTTTTCAACACGCTTCAGGGTCCCTGATTCTAAGTGCGCGTATGAGGCCACATTGAGTGCTGACAACACTGACTCTGAGCGAGCCTGGTTCCCACCAACCAACCACAACCACACATCTTAGTGTCAGAGCTCTTCAGTGACACTAGGGTGGTGGGAGGCTCCCACTGCACACGGTCCAGGCACACGCAACTCGACGTTTGAACCATCGGGAAATAACCAGAATGAAGAGACGAAACAACACCCAGAGGAAAGACAATGAGGAGTCACCAAGGAAGGACATTAATGAAGTGGAAGCATGCAACATGACAGAAAAAGAATTCAGAATAATGGTTGTACAATTCATTCACTGGATGGATGAGAAAATCAACAACCTATGCAAGTATCAGGAAGAAATGAAAAATGATATAGCTACAATCAAAAACTCCTTGGAAAGTTTCAACAGCAGACTAGAAAAAGAAGAGGACCGAGTTAGTGAATTAGAACATAAGGCAGAGAAACAAGCTCAATCTGACAGCAACTGGAGAAAAAAATTAAAAAGCAGGAGGAGAGCCTAAGGGAGCTTTGGGACAACTTGAAATGAAGTAACACACGCATAATAGGGCTGCAAGAAGAACAAGAAGAGCAGCAAGGATTAGAAAATTTATTTGAAGAAATAATGTCAGAAAACTTCCCAGATATGGGGAAGAAAAAAGTTACACCAGTACAGAGAGTCCCATGCAAGATGAACCCCAAAAGCCCCACACCAAGACACGTCATAATAACGATGGCAGATGTACAAGACAAAGACAGAAGGCTGCAGGAGAGAAACAGAGAGTTACCTACAAAGGATCCCCCATCAGATTATCAAATGATTTCTCAACAGAAACACGTCAGGCCAGAAAAGAATGGACAGAAATTTACAAAGTGATGCAAAGCAAAGGACTGAATCCAAGAATACTCTATCCAGCAAGGCTATCATTCAAAATGGAAGGGGAAGTAAGAAGCTTCACAGACAAGAAAAGGCTAAGGGAGTTTACCACCACCAAGCCAGCAATGCAAGAAATGCTAAAGGGACTGGTGTAAAAAGAAGAACTAAAAATCCCAGAAAGAAAACAGCCACACAAAAAAATATAAATGGCTACAAACAATTACCTTTCAATAATAACTTTAAACGTAAATGGACTAAATGGTCTAATCAAAAGACATCGAGTGGCTGAATGGAAAAAAAAAAAAAAAAACATGACCCATATATTTGCTGTCTACAAGAGACCTACCTCATTAGAAGGGACTCACACAGACTGAAAGTGAAGGGATGGAAAAATACCTTTCAGGCAAATGGAAATGAAAAAAATGGTGGGGTAGCAATACTTATATCAGACAAAATAGACCTCAAAGTGAAGGCCATAACAAGAGATAAGGAAGGCAACTTCATAATACTAAAGGGATCAATACAACACGAAAATATAACCCTGATAAACATATGCACCGAATGCAGGAGCACCAACATACATAAGAAAACTCCTGGAAGATATCAGGGGAGATATTGACAACAATATAATCATAGTAGGGGACTTTAATACACCACTGTCATCACTGGATAAATCAAGCTAGACAAAAACTCAGCAAAGAAACAGCAATCATAAATGACTCAATAGGTCAGATGGACTTAATTGACATCTTCAGAACACTTCACTCCAAAGCCATAAAATATAGGTTCTTCTCAAGTGCTCATGGGACATCTTCAAAAATAGACCACATATTGGGTCACAAACAAAGTCTCCCCAAATTCAAGAAGATTGAAATCATACCAAGCATCTTCTCAGATCACAAGGCCATAATATTAGAAGTAAACTACAATAAAAACAACTCAAAATACTCAAACACTTGGAAGCTGTATAGCATGTTATTAAACATTGATTGAGTTACCAATGAGATCTAAGAAGAAATTAAAAACATTCTGGAAAATAATGACAATGAAATCACAACAATCCAAAACCTTTGGGACACAACGAAAGCAGTCCTGAGAGGGAAGTTTATAGCTCTACAGGCCTATCTCAACAAACAAGAAAAAATGGTAGTAAATCATCTAAATCTACAGCTCAAAGAATTAGAAAGAGAGCAACAAGAAAAGCCCTGAGTGAGCAGAAGGAAGGAGATAATAAAGACTAAAGCAGAAATAAATGAAATAGAGACCAAAAACACAATACAGAAAATCAATGAAACCAAGAGCTGTTTCTTTGAAAGGATAAACAAGATTGACAGACCTCTAGCCAGGCTCACCAAGAAGCAAAGAGAAAGGACCCAAATAAACAAATTCAGAAATGATAGAGGCAAAAAAACAACAGATCCAACAGAAATACAAATGATTGTTAAAAAAATACCATGGACAACTCTACTACAACAAACTAGACAACCTGGAGGAAATGGACATATTCCTAGAAAAATACAACATTCCAAAACTTAATCAGGAAGAATCTAAAAATCTCAATAGGCCAATAACTATGGAAGAAATTGAAGCAGTCATCAAAAAGCTTCCAGCAAACAAAAGTCCAGGACAAGACAGCTTCACAGGGAAGTTTTACCAAGCATTCAAGGAACAACTAAAACCTATCCTCAGACTACTACAAAAAAACCAAGAGGAAGTAACACTTCCAAGCTCATTCTATGATGCCAGCATCACCGTAATACCAAAACCAGATAAAGACAACACAATGAAAGAGAATTACATGCCAATATCCCTCATGAACATAGATGCCAAAATCCTCAACAAAATCTTAGCAAATCGGATCCAGCAGTACATCAGAAAGATCATACATATAAATCAAGTAGGATTTATCCCAGGGATGCAAGGATGGTACAATATCCACAAATAAATAAGCGTGATACATTACATAAACACATTGAAAGAAAAAAACCACAAGGTCATAGCAATTGATGCAGAAAAAGCATTTGACAAAATTCAACACCCATTTTTGATAAAAACTCTCAGCAAAGTGGGAATTGAAGGATCATACCTCAACATAATAAAAGCCATATATGACAGGCCCACAGCCAACATCATACTCAATGGACAAAATCTAACACCATTTCCCCTAAGAACAGGAACAAGACAGAGATGCCCACTCTCACCACTTCTGTTCGACATAGTACTGTAAGTATTAGCCATTGCAATTAGACAAGAAGAAATAAAAGGCATCCAAATTGGAAAAGAAGAAGCAAAACTGTCCTTATTTGCAGATGACATGATATTATAATTAAAAAACCCTAAAGACTCTATAAATAAACTATTAGACTTAATAAAAGAATTCGGCAATGTAGCAGGATACAAAATTAACGCCAAAAATCTATGGCATTTCTATACACCAATAGTGAATGTGCAGAGAGAGAGACTAAAAAAGCAATCCAATTTACCATCGCACCAAAAAAATTAGGCTACCTAGGAATAAACTTAACTAAAGATGCAAAAGACCTCTTCTTAGAAAACTACAGGTCGTTGAAAAAAAAGATAGTGGAAGACATAAAGAGATGGAAGAACATACCATGCTCTTCAATTGGTAGAATCAACATCATTAAAATGTCCATACCGCCCAAAGCAATCTATAAATTCAACGCATTTCCCATTAGAATACCAATGGCATATTTCACAGACCTAGAACGTATTCTCCAAAAATTCATCTGGAATAAAAATCAACCCCGAATAGCTGCAGAGATCCTGAGAAAGAACAAAGTAGGTGGGATCTCAATACCATATATTAAGTTGTATTACAAAGCCACTGTTCTCAAAACTGCCTGGAACTGGCACAATAACAGACATATAGATCAATGGAATAGAATAGAGAGCCCAGAAATCAGCCCCAACCAATACGCTCAATTAATATTTCACAAAGGAGGCAAGAACATACAATGGAGTCAAGATAGTCTCTTCAATAAATGGTGTTGGGAAAATTGGACAGATACATGCAAGAATATGAAACTAGACCACCAACTTACACCATACACGAAAATAAACTCAAAATGGATAAAAGACTTAAACTTAAGACGGGAAACCATAAAAATACTAGAGGAATCCACAGGCAGCGAAATCGCAAACATATGCCAAAGAAATTTCTTCTCTGATAATGCTCCTAGGGCAATGGAAACTAAGGAGAAAATAAACAAATGGGACTACATCAAAATAAAAAGCTTTTTCACAGCAAAGGAAACCATCAACAAAACAACAAGAAGACCCACTACATGGGAGAACATATTTGCCAATGATACCACCGAAAGGGGTTTAATTTCCAACATTTACAGGGATCTCGTGAAACTTAACAAAAGGAAGATAAACAATCCAATAAAAAAATGGGCAACGGACCTAGATAGACACTTTTCGAAAGAGGACATACAGAAGGCCGAAAGACATATGAAAACCTGCTCAAAGTCACTAATTATATGAGAGATGCAAATCAAAACGACAATGCGTTATCATCTCACACCTGTCAGAATGGCTATCATCAACAAATCAACAAACAACAAGTGTTGGAGAGGATGTGGAGAAAAAGGAACCCTTCTGCACTGCTGGTGGGAATGCAGACTGGTGCAGCCACTGTGGAGAACAGTATGGAGCTACCTCAGAAGACTAAAAATGGAACTCCCATTTGACCCAGTGATCCCACTACTAGGAATATATCCCAAGAAACCAGAAACGCCAATCAGAAAGGATATATGCACCCCTATGTTCATAGCAGCACAATTCACCATAGCTAAGATTTGGAAACAGCCTAGGTGCCCATCAGCAGATGAGTGGATTAGAAAACTGTGGTACATATACACAACGGAATACTATGCTGCGGTAAAAAAGAGGAATTCTTTCCTTTTGCAACGTCATGGATGGAACTGGAGAGCATTATGCTATGTGAAATAAGCCAGTCAGAGAAAGATAAATACCACATGATCTCACTCATTTTTGGATTATAGAGAACAACATAGACTGATGAAAAGGGACAGACCCAAAGACTGAGAAACAGCAATCAGGCTATCAATCCACAAAAGGAAATTAGGGGAGGGCGGGGGTAAGGGGAAGAGATGAACCGAAGGACTTGTATACATGTATATAAGCCAAACCAATGGACATGGACAACAGTGGGATGGAAGCATGAGTTTGTGTGTGGGGGGGAGGTTCGGGGTTAATGGGGGGGATGAGGACACATTTGTAATACCTTAACTAATAAAAAAAAAAGATACAAAGATCAAAAAAAAAAAGAACATACAATGGAGTCAAGATAGTCTCTTCAATAAATGGTGTTGGGAAAATTGGACAGATACATGCAAGAATATGAAACTAGACCACCAACTTACACCATACACAAAAATAAACTCAAAATGGATAAAGGACTTAAATATACGATGGGAAACCATACAAATACTAGAAGAATTCAAAGGCAACAAAATCTGACATATGCCAAAGCAATTTCTTCACTGATACAGCTCCTAGGTCATTGGAAAATAAAGATGAAATAAACAAATGGCACTACATCAAAATAAAAAGCTTCTGCACAGCAAAAGAAACCATCAACAAAACAATGAGAAAACCCACTGCATGGGAAAACATATTTGCCAATGTCATATCTGATAAGGGCCTAATCTCCAAAATTTATAGGGAACTCATACAACTTAACAAAAGGAAGATAAACAATCCGATCAAAAAATGGGCAAAGGACCTAAATAGACACCTTTCAAAAGAGGACATTCAGAAAGCCAAGAGACATATGAAAACATGCTCAAAGTCACTAATCATCTGAGAGATGCAAATCAAAACAACAATCAGGTATCATCTCACACCTGTCAGACTGGCTATCATCAACAAATCAACAAACAACAAGTGTTGGAGAGGATGTGGAGAAAAAGGAACCCTTCTGCACTGCTGGTGGGAATGCAGACTGGTGCAGCCACTGTGGAGAACAGTATGGAGCTACCTCAGAAGACTAAAAATGGAACTCCCATTTGACCCAGTGATCCCACTACTAGGAATATATCCCAAGAAACCAGAAACGCCAATCAGAAAGGATATATGCACCCCTATGTTCATAGCAGCACAATTCACCATAGCTAAGATTTGGAAACAGCCTAGGTGCCCATCAGCAGATGAGTGGATTAGAAAACTGTGGTACATATACACAACGGAATACTATGCTGCGGTAAAAAAGAGGAATTCTTTCCTTTTGCAACGTCATGGATGGAACTGGAGAGCATTATGCTATGTGAAATAAGCCAGTCAGAGAAAGATAAATACCACATGATCTCACTCATTTGTGGATTATAGAGAACAACATAGACTGATGAAAAGGGACAGACCCAAAGACTGAGAAACAGCAATCAGGCTATCAATCCACAAAAGGAAAGTAGGGGAGGGCGGGGGTAAGGGGAAGAGATGAACCGAAGGACTTGTATACATGTATATAAGCCAAACCAATGGACATGGACAACAGTGGGATGGAAGCATGAGTTTGTGTGTGGGGGGGAGGTTCGGGGTTAATGGGGGGGATGAGGACACATTTGTAATACCTTAACTAATAAAAAAAAAAGATACAAAGATCAAAAAAAAAAAAGAACATACAATGGAGTCAAGATAGTCTCTTCAATAAATGGTGTTGGGAAAATTGGACAGATACATGCAAGAACATGAAACTAGACCACCAACTTACACCATACACAAAAATAAACTCAAAATGGATAAAGGACTTAAATATACGATGGGAAACCATACAAATACTAGAAGAATTCAAAGGCAACAAAATCTGACATATGCCAAAGCAATTTCTTCACTGATACAGCTCCTAGGTCATTGGAAAATAAAGATGAAATAAACAAATGGCACTACATCAAAATAAAAAGCTTCTGCACAGCAAAAGAAACCATCAACAAAACAATGAGAAAACCCACTGCATGGGAAAACATATTTGCCAATGTCATATCTGATAAGGGCCTAATCTCCAAAATTTATAGGGAACTCATACAACTTAACAAAAGGAAGATAAACAATCCGATCAAAAAATGGGCAAAGGACCTAAATAGACACCTTTCAAAAGAGGACATTCAGAAAGCCAAGAGACATATGAAAACATGCTCAAAGTCACTAATCATCTGAGAGATGCAAATCAAAACAACAATCAGGTATCATCTCACACCTGTCAGACTGGCTATCATCAACAAATCAACAAACGACAAGTGCTCGAGAGGATGTGGAGAAAAAGGAACACTTGTGCACTGCTGGTGGGAATGCAGAGTGGTTCAGCCACTATGGAAGACACTATGGAGTTTCCTCAAAAAACTAAAAATGGAACTCCCATTTGACCCTGTGATCCCACTTCTAAGAATATATCCCAGGAAACCAGAAACACCAATCACAAAGGACATATGCAGCCCTATGTTCATAGCAGCACAATTCACCATAGCTAATATCTGGAAACAGCCTAAGTGCCCATCTGAAGATGAATGGATTAGTAAACTGTGGTACATCTACACGATGGAATAATATGCTGCTGTAAAAAAGAGGGAACTCTTACCATTTGCAACAGCATTGATGGAACTGGAGAGCATTATGCTAAGTGAAATAAGCCAGTCAATGAAGGAAAAATACCACATGTTCTCACTCATTTCTGGATAATAAAGACCATTGTAAACTTATGAACAAAACTAGATACAGAGGCAGAGCTGTCTCGAAAAGACTGTCAAACTACAGCAGGAAGGCCGGGGAGAGTGGGAGGGTAGGAGGGGGGTGGGTAAGAGATCAACCAATGAACTTGTATGCATGCATATAAGCATAACCAATGGACATAAGCACTGGGGGGTAGGGGAGGCCAGGGGATTGTCAAGGGCAGGGGGGAAAAAGGAGACATATGTAATACTCTTTGTAATACTTTCAGAAATAAAAAAAGAAAAAAATCTGGAAGGATCAAAATACCAGATATTAAGATATATTATAATGCCACCATTCTCAAAACTGCCTGCTACTGGCACTAGAAAAGACATATACACCACTGAAACAGAACAGAGTACCCAGAAGTGGACCCAAGTCATTACGCTCTATTGTTAATTTACAAAGGAGGCAAGAGCATATAATGGAGTCAAAACAGTCTCTTCAATAAATGATGAAAATCAGACAGAAATATGCAAGATAATGTAACCAGACTACCACCTTACACCATACACAAAAATAAACTCAAAGTGGATAAAGGACTTGAACGTTAGTTGGGAATCTATATAAAAAAAATCTTAGCAGATTGCATAGGCAGCAAAATATCAGACATATGTCTTAGGATATCTTTACTGACACAGTTTCGAAGGCAATGCCCACAAAGGGGAAAATAAACAAATGGACTACATCAAAATAAAAATCTTTTGCACGGCAAACTAAATCCTGAACAAAACAACAAGAAAGCCCACGGCATAGGAGAACATATTTGCCAGTGGTATCTCTGATAAGTGTTGAATTCCAAAGTTTACAGGGAACTCACACAAATTAACAATAGGAAGATAAACAATCCAATTAAAACATCGGCAAAGGACTTAAATGGACACTTTTTGAAAGGGGACCTACATAAGGCCAAGAGACATAGGAAAAAATGCTCAAAGGCACTAACAGTCCAAGAGATGCAAATCAAAACGAGAGAAGTACCAATCCACACCTGTCAGAATAGCTGTCAGAAAAAAATAAAAATAAAAAACCACAAGTGCTGGAGAGGATGTGGAGAAAAATAACCCTTGTGCACTGCTGGTGGGGATGCCGACTGCTGAAAATATTGTGGAAAACAGTATAGAGTTTTCTCCAAAAATTGAAAATGGAGCTCCCATTTGATTAAGTACCCTCCCTTCTATGTATATATATATCCCAAGAAATGAGTAACATTAATCAGGATAGATATATGTAACTGTATGTTCATACCAGCCCAATTTTCAATAGCTAAGATTTGGAAACAGTCTAAGTGCCCATTAGCAGATGCACAGATTATAAAACATTGGAACACCTATACAATGGAAAACTCTACTGCTATAACAAAGAATGAACTCTTATAATTTGAAACAGCTTGGATGGACTTGGAGAACATTATGTTAAGCAAAATAAGCCAGGCACAAAAAGATAAATATCACATTGTCTCATTCATTTGTGGAATATAATGAACAACATTAACTGATGAGCAATAAGACATCCAGACACAAAGAAGCATTGATCAGACTGTCAAACCTCAGAGTAAGGTGCTGGAGGAAAAGACCAACAGTAGTTTACTTCATATACATATACATATACATATACATATACATATACATATACATATACATATACATATACATATACATATACATATACATATACATATACATATACATATACATATACATATACATATACATCATATACATATATCCTTTCCAATAACAGACAAACATGGTAATTGACCGTACCTCTGGCATGCTTCCCATTGGCTCATCAGGGCAATATACAAATTAACTGCCAACCAAGATGTTGGCTGGCAGCCAGGCAGCTGAAGCGAACAGGAGAAAATCTTGCTCCAGTGAAGGAAGAGGCCAAGGTTCCCCGCCTGCCACTGCTGGGCTGTGTGCTTGCACTCTAAGCAACTATGTTGCAGTTATAGACACTAAACAAACCCCATGCTTTCAGCCAGCCGGCAGAGCTGGAGTTGCAACAGAGTTTTGATAATAGAACGCAAAGAAACCCAGATGCCTGCTTTCAGCAGCCGAGGCCTCCGCGCTGGAGCCAAGCCTCAGAACTAAATTTGGCTCTCAGTTCCAGTGACAGCCATAGAAGGTAAACAAATCCCACAATAAAAAAAGAAAAAAAGGACAGGTTGGGAGCTTCAGTCACCTGCCAGCCTGAAAACGGCCCTCAGCCCCTCACCCAGACTGGCCAGGCAACCCAGTGGGGACCCCGACCCTGAAGGGGGTGTGTCCAGCTGCAAACAGCTATCATCCCCTCATCCAGGCTGGCCAGGCACCCAAACGGGAACCCCACCCTGATCCAGGACACCCTTAAGGGCCATCCAGCCAGCCCCCACATATGCACCAGGCCTCTATCCTACATAGTAAGAGGTTAATATGCCTCCCAGCACTGGGATGCGCAGAGAAGTGAGGCCTCCCGAAACCGGGATCAGTGGAGCCTGCCAGCACCTGGATCAGTGGAGCAGTGAATGCTCACTGCCCCTGTGTCAAGCGGAGCCGCAAGGCCTCCCAGCACTGAGATCAGTGGAGCAGTGAGTCCTAACTGCCCCTGTGTCAAGCGGAGCCGCAAAGCCTCACAGCAAAGGGATCAGAGGAGCAGCAAGTCCTCACTGACACTGTGTCAAGCGGAGCTGCGAGGCCTCCCAGCACTCTGATCAGCAGAGCCGCGAGTCCTCCTGGCCCCTGGAGCAGCCTGAGGGGGGGCAGTGCCCAAACCCCTTGATCGCCCTGCAGCTCTTTGTGTGACAGGGTGAGGCACCCCAACCCCCCCATGGGCCCTACTCTGTGTGTGACAGGGTGGAGCCACAACCACCTCCTGGGCCCTGCCCTGAGTGTGACAGGGGGCGGTGCTCCAACCCCCTGATCCGAACTGCTCTGTGTGTGACAGGGGGCGGTGCCCCAAATCCCCTATAGGCCCTATTCAGTGCATGACAGGGGGGAGTTCCCAAACACCCTGATTGGCCCTGCTCTGTGTGTGACAGGGTATGGAGCCCCAACCCCCTTGATGGGCCCTGCTCTGTCTATGACAGTGGGTGTTGCTTCTACCACCCCATCAACCCTGCCTTGAGTGCTACAGGGGGTGGCACCCCAACCCCCCAATCGGCCTTACCCTGAGCATGATTGGGGGTGGCATCGCAACCTCCTGAGCTGCCCTGCTCTGTGCATGACAGTGGGCGGTGCCCCAACTCCCCAATCGGCCCTGCTTTAAGCCCGACCAGGGGTTGCACCTAGAGATTGGGCCTGCCCTCTGCCATATGGGAGCAGGCCTAAGCCAGCTGGTCGTTATCTCCCGAGGGGTCTCAGATAGTGAGAGGGCACAAGTGGGGCTGAGAGACACCCGTGCACCAGTGAACAAATTTATGTGCACTGGGCCTCTAGTATATATATATACACACACACACATATACCTACATACATTTATGTATATGTATATGTATATGTATATGTATATGTATATGTATATGCATATGTATATGCATATGTATATGTATCTCCCATAGATGGCTAATGAACTTTGATATTCAGCAGGGCTGAAAATCAGCATTATATTACCCTGCTGTTGGCAAAATGGCTGAAGGTAATCTCCTAACCTGATAACCCTTTTAATGTTTAGCAAACTTGACTGCTGATATGCCTGTTTGCTTTGCTAAAGGGCATATATGAGAAACGTAAAGCCAAGTCAATAAAAGCTGATGGGTACTGGGTTTCAGAGAGCTTCTCCGCTACAAAGAAAGGTCTCTGCCTGGCTCCCCCATGTCTTCTAAATTTATATTTGTTGTCTAGTGTATTCGTTTTTGTGCACCTCCTTTCCCATATCCTGAATCCTTGCTGCAAAAGGTTGCAGCATTCTGGCGCCCAATGTGGGGCATCTGGAGAAGAAATTTCACCAGAGTGAAAAAGGAAGACATTTCACCAGAAAGCTGAGAAGTGCACTGAAAAGGTGGGGAAAATTCTCTGTGCACAAAGCCCATGCCAGCTTTGGAAAGTGTGAAACATAAAGTGGGCGGAAAATCTTTTATTTCTGCCAGGCTATAATGAGGAAAACTTTGAGTATAAAGCAAAAAATAATAATAATAATAAATAATAATAATAATAATAATAATAATAATAATAATTGTAAACATTTACTTGTATGCTCAAGGATAAAGAAATTAAAATATCAAAAGATACTCTCTTAAATCAGGCTCAAGGAAAAAAGGTAACCTTCTCATCTTAAACTATGTGGGCTCTTGTTCGCACTGCATTATGCCTAATTCATATTGGGGATCAAAAGTCTGTAATACCTAAGCCCTGGTTCCTCCACCTTTACTGTGGAAAGGCTCAGCAGCTAGAAAAAATGGGGTTAACAGTCATTTTAAAAAAGGAATCTTTAATGCTTTGTCTGAAAATTACCATATGACACCTTGGGACAGGCAGATTTTATCAAAAATAACTTTAGAGTACAGTCAATGCCATGAAGAGCAGAATACGATAAGACCCATGAAAACTACTCTGTTTTATGAAGCCTTGTCTCTATGGTAAGAGCACTTGTCTGTTGAGTATTATCAATCTGTCTTGGTTGTTTATTGTTAGTCTATTAAGCATGCGTTCAATTTAATTTAATAAGAAAAGAAACAGTAGATGGACAGGCCATTATTAATATCTAAAACACCTCCCAACCCATTAATTACTAGTCTTTTGGTGATCCCGTAAAATGTATGCACACTCTCGAGAGTGATATTAAAAACCTAATTTTATTTCCCAGACCGTCATTTGAAGTTTGGATAGATGAAACATTCATCAAAATTTCAGGGATATCTCAGGGGTTTCTGTACCCATGAAGAGAAAAACACTAGCTTAAGGGAAGTCGCATCCCACCCGATTTTGGGTGGCCTCTTGGACTGACCCCCATCTCCTCACAGACGCTATAGTACAAACCCAAGACTGTTTTTCTTTATAAGATGGAGAAAATGACACAAGGAAAATATACAGGCTGTGTTTAGGCAATAAGATTAGTGTTTCCATAATAAGGGGCAGTTCTTAAATAGTAATGGACCATATTCCAAGGTTAACATTAAAGCCAATGAAAGCCAGTACGTTTTCTCTGCTGCAAAATTTGCCAAAGTAAAACGCCTTAGATGGTGATAACTGGCTTTGGAATCTCAAAATTGTTAAAAGTTAGATAGATATAACTAAAATGAAGGCTTTGTGGCAAAGCTTTTCAGTAATAATTATAAATAAATATATTGATGGTGAGGGTGCAGTCACTGAGGAGAGGCTGACTGCACTCTCTGTTGGAGGAAAGGACAATTGGATCTTCTCCCTGTAAAAGCAGAGAACCTGGCAGAGCAACCTTATATCTAACCTCTGAAGGAAAACTGTGATGGATTTAAAATTCAAATGCCTACAGGCCTTCTTCCCTTCTCCCCCTACTTCTTTGGCAACCTCATATGTGTAAACATACACTTCTAAAGTTTTGGTAACTTAAAAATTTGGAGTTGGTTACATTAAGGAATAAAACTTTTTAAATCTCTAAATGTTTTGAAATAACAAACTACTGAAATATTAATTTCAGTTTGCCTAGAATGAAAAAATAAAGGACAGATTTGAATGTATTGATTAAATAAGTCTTTGCTAATTTTATTGGAAATATATCCTTAAAAATGTGAAGGTATTACTAATCTAAGAAATGCTAAGTATTTAACTTGCCACCTAAAGTTTAAGGCTTCCAAGAGTTAAAAGTTCAAATTAAATTGGGAGAAATTATATGGTTGTAATGATAAAATGCATAAAGTATAGAAATTCATTATCAAGAAAAATAGAGAGAAAACGAAGATGGCAGCATAGGTTAACGCCGGAGATTGCTGCCTCAAACAACCACTTCAAAAAACAACTAAAGACAGAACGGACATCATCCAGAACAACAGGAAGGCTGGATGAGTGGAAATTCTACAACTAGGAGGAAAGAGAATATCATACCCAGACTCAGAGGAGGCGCAGTGCTGAAGTGAAATACTCAGGTGTGGAGTGTGCACAGAGCAAGCTGGCGGCGGAGGGCGTGGTTGTTGTTTTCAATCGGGAGGGATTTTCAGACTAGTTATTTTAAGGAAACAGGTCAGGGGAATCTCATCAACTTTTACATTAGTCTGCCAAAATATTGTACAGCAGACAAAACAGATTATCAAGAAATGTCCCCCTTGCATATTATATCTGCTACAAGGGCCTCTAAATCCCAACTTGAAAAACAAAAGTGGGGGAATAGTGAAATCTCCTATAAGTAGATTACACAAAGACTTAATTACTTTTAATTTTTCCCTAGTAATGCTCATAGCAAGACACCCATGGAAAGACACTAGTGAAAGAGTAAACTAAAGGAAAATGTTCTGGTTAAATGGAAAGTTACTGAGTCTGGTTTATAGAAGGGTCCCTTTATTAACCTTTGGTTGAGGATATACTTGTGTCTTTCCAGAAAACTTCTCCAATTCCTGCAACATGAATCTGAGAGAGGAACTGATCAGACTACTGCAAACACAGATAGCAGTGGCCCCAAGCAAAACGCTGAGGAGTCAGAGGAAAACATCGAGAGATGGGGGATGGTGAAGACGGCTTGCCATGCTAGCACTCATCAGCTGTGCATTGGTGCAGGTTGCCCATGACAAAGCCAAAAAAGGTCAGACATGCATTGTCATTTCTCACCATTTGTCCACCATCTAGAACTCGAACATCATTGCTGTCATGTCACAAGCTAACAGTGACTGGGAAAGGGATCCATAAAAATCTAATGGCTCCAAACTAAGCCTACTATGAATGAATTCCTTAAATACCTGACAATAATATTTAGAAGGGCATGAAAGAACTCAATCTTTGTCGTCGAATCTCCCTATATTTCCTTTTTAGAATAACCACTGGTGTCTTTCTTTCTTGTTCTTCTATGTTTGTTTCCAGTCTGAAGATGCAGAATGAAGTCCTAAAAGGATCTGAGCCCAGCTAATGGCATACACCTTTCTAAATTAATTAAGAAAGCGAAAAGGGGGAAATTTTGGTGGAAAGACCAACAGTAGTGAACATATCAATGAGAGAAGTCCCACAGAAGACGAATGGACTTTGATATTCAGCAAGGCTGAAAATCAGCTTTTTATTACCCTGCTGTTCTCAAAATGGCTGAAAGCAAGCTCCTACCATGATAATACTTTAATTGTTTACCAAACTCTACCATCGATATGCCTGTTTGTTTTGCTAAAGGACAAATGTGTATTCAAGTAAATAAAAGCTGATGGGTCCTGGGTTTCAGAGAGCCTCTTTACTTGAGAGAAATATCTTCACCTGGTTCCCCATGCCTTCTAAATTTGGAATTGTTTTCTAGTGTATTCATTTGAGTTCATCCATTTTTCCAGATCCGGAATCTTTGCTGCAAACGGTTGCTGCAGGGAAGGTAGGGGAAGGTGGGGTTAGGGGGAGAAATCAACCAGAGTACTTATAGGCATGCATATAAGCCTGACTAATGGACACAGACACCAGTGGGGGTGTTGACATGAGTAGGAGGTAGGGGGGACAAATTGGGGATAACGACACATATGTAATACCTTAATCAATAAAGAAAAAAAAAAGCCCTAGCTTGTTAGGCACTGTGGATGGATTATTGGTCTCCAGACTGAAGGGTCCCAGGTTTGATTCCGGCCAAAGACACATACGTGGATTGTGGGCTTGGTCCCCAGTGTGAGGCATGCAGGTGGCAGAGGATCAATGATTCTCACTCATCATTGATGTTGCTCTCTCTCTCTCCCTCTCCCTTTCTCACTGAAATCAATAACAAATATTTCAAAAAATAAAAAATGAAAGAGATGAATGAGATAGTGCCAGAGTAAAAAAAATATATTTTAGAATACAATAGAAGGAATCCTATTATTTTCAGATATTTAATAATTCCTACAACTTTTCTGATAAAATAGGTTTGCACTGTTTTGGTAATATTATATTTAATTTTTTTCTTAACATATTAATTTTTATTGCATGTAACACTATATTATAAAAGTCTAATATGCAAATTGTCCCTTCAAACAAGAGTTTGACGAGGAAATCAACCATGGGGTGGGACTGTGTAGCTGTTGTCCTGGCTGCACCCTTGAGCCAGCCTCACACTTTCCTGTCCACCCCCCGCAACCCCTGCAATGATCGAGGACCCGCCAGCCAGTAAGCTTCCCACAGCCCCTTCCCCTTTCCTTCATCTTCCCCCATCTGATCCCCCACTCGATCGGGGTTGGGCCAGCCAGCCAAACACCTGCATCCCCTTCCCTTGGCCAACCCTGCGATTGGGGTGTGCAGGCCAGACACCACGCATGCACGAATTTGTACACTGGGTCTTCAGTATTATTATATTTAAAATAATTTTTCTTGGAATATTAATGCTTATTGCATGTAAACTTATTACATTTAAAATAGTTTTTCTGGAAATATTAACAGTTATTGAATGTACCATTATGATGCTAAAATCATTTTTCTTAAAATATTAAAAAAGTAAATATAAAAAAGAGGGACACTGTATCAACATGGATTAAAAGGAATGCATTCCTCACTCTGGTGTTATCTACTTATTACCTCACTCATTAGAAGCTGAAGAATTATTTCCTAACAATGAAATAATAAGATAGTGTTCAGTACAGATGCCCATCCACTACTCACTTTCCACTTGGCTTCCTGAAATTAAAGTGCAGCATTCCTTTTAAAACAGCTCATTACTCTAGTCCATGAGAGGCTGTACCATGTACCTTGACTTCCCATCTCAGTAGTGCTTTGCCTTAGAACAGAATGGGCAGGTTTTTTAGGTGGAGGATCCCAACTTCTTGAAGATGGAGCCCTTTTCAGTGGAAGGAAACCCATCCATGGAGCCACTGCTGTGAAGATTAATTGTATGTCTACCATCCTCTGTGTTATAACATCATTCTACTTGAGTAGGGTCAACATTTTTTAAATGGTCAAGTCTGGTTATTGTGTATAAATCTTTCCTAAACAGGATCATGGTCATAAGCATGCTGGTTAGCCTAAAATGATAAAATACTATCTTTTCATGTCTTCAGTACAGTGCTCAGAGTTATTGAAAATCAGTTTGGATAACCGAGAAAAAACTGAAGCAGCATTATATATACTTGCCAAAAAACAAAACAAAACACACACACACACACACACACACACACACACACACATCGGAATTTGAATGCAGAGAATCCAGATATAGTAAGTGAAAGAAGTTTAACATACAAGAAAAGAGTCTCAACTAGTCTTCAAATTAGTTTCATCTTAATAAAATCTTTTAAAACGTGTAATGTCATAGATAAAAATTAAAATATACAGTCAAAACATGATGCATCACAAAAAAGTGTTATTTAACGAATGTTATCATATAATGCCTACAGTTCATTTATAAAATAATTCTTTGATCAGAATACTATACTCTATTTTAATAGTATTTAAAGAAAACATGTTGAATAATACATAATTAAAAAATCAGTTTTCCTTTTTATTTTATTGATTGATTGATTGATTGATTGATTTAATTGCTTAAGGTATTACAAAGGGTATTACGTATGTGTCCTTTTTTTTCCCACGGCCCTTGATAATCCCGGGGCCTCCCCTACCCCCCAGTGTCTTATGTCCATTGGTTATGCTTATATGCATGCATACAAGTCCTTCGGATGATCTCTCCCCCCCCTACCTCCTGCCCCCCAACCCTCCCCGGCCTTCCCGCTGCAGTTTGACAATCTGTTTGAGGCAGCTCTGCATCTTTATCTATTATTGTTTAAAAGTTTATAATGGTCTCTCTTATCCATGAATGAGTGAGATCATGTGGTAT
Organism: Myotis daubentonii; assembly: GCF_963259705.1. Lineage (NCBI taxonomy): Eukaryota > Metazoa > Chordata > Mammalia > Chiroptera > Vespertilionidae > Myotis > Myotis daubentonii. Next base: position 10,421,010 of record NC_081862.1, on the reverse strand, counting down.
TTTACCTTCATTGACTGGCTTATTTCACTTAGCATAATGCTCTCCAGTTCCATCCATGCCATTGCGAATGGTAAGAGTTCCTTATTTTTTTACAACAGCATAGTATTCCATCGTATAGATGTACCATGGTTTTCTAATCCATTCATCTAATGTTGGGCAGCTAGGCTGTTTTCAGATATTAGCTATGGTGAATTGTGCTGCTATGAACATAGGGGTGCATATATCCTTTCTGATTGGTGTTTATGGTTTCTTGGGATATATTCCTAGAAGAGGGATCACAGGGTCAAATGGGAGTTCCATTTTTCGTTTTTTGAGGAAACTCCATAGTGTCTTCCATAGTGGCTGAACCAGTCTCCATTCCCACCAGCAGTGCATGAGTGTTCCTTTTTCTCCACATCCTCCACAGCACTTGTCGTTTGTGGATTTGTTGATGATAGCCATTCTGACAGGTGTGAGATGGTACTTCATTGTTGTTTTGATTTGTATCTCTCAGATGATTAGTAACTTTGAGCATGTTTTCATATGTCTCTTGGCTTTCTGAATGTCCTCTTTTGAAAGGTGTCTATTTAGGTCCTTTGCCCAATTTTGATTGGATTGTTTATCTTCCTTTTGTTAAGTTGTATGATTTATCTATAAATTTTGGAAATTAGGCCCTTATCAGATATGATATTGGCAAATATGTTTTCCCATGCAGTGGGTTTTCTCATTGTTTTGTTGATGGTTTCTTTTGCTGTGCAGAAGATTTTTATTTTGATGTAGTCCTATTTGTTCATTTTCTCTTTAGTTTCAAGTGCCATAGGAGCTGTATCAGTGAATAAATTGCTTCAAGGTATGTCTGAGATTTTGTTGCCTTTGGATTCCTCTAGAACTTTTATGGTTTCCTGTCATACATTTAAGTCCTTTATCCATTTTGGGTTTATTTTTGTGTATGGTGTAAGTTGGTGGTCTAGTTCATTTTCTTGCATATATCTGTCCAATTTTCCCAACACCATTTATTGAAGATACTATCTTGGCCCCATTGCATGTTCTTGCCTCCTTTGTCAAATATTAATTGAGCATATTGGTTTGGTCCAATTTCTGGGATCTCTATTCTATTCCATTGAACTATATGTCTGTTATTGTGCCAGTACCAGGCAGTTTTGAGAACAGTGGCTTTGTAATACAGCTTGATATCTGGTATTGAGATCCCCCCTACTTTGTTTTTTCTCAGGATTGCTGCAGCTATTCGAGGTCTTTTTTTATTCCAGATGAATTTTTGGAGAGTTCGTTCTAGGTCTGTGAAGGATGCCTTTGGTATTTTAATGGGAATTGCGTTGAATTTATAGATTACTTTGGGTAATATGGACATTTTAATGATGTTGATTCTACCAATCCATCAACACAGTATGTTCTTCCATCTGTTTATGTTTTCCTCTATCTCTTTTTTCAATGCCCTGTAGTTTTCCGAGTAGAGGTCTTTTACCTCTTTAGTTAAGTTTATTCCTATGTAGCTTAATTTTTTTGGTGCGATGGTAAATGGGATTGTTTTTTCAGTTTCTCTTTCTGAAAGTTCACAATTGATGTATAGAAATGCCTCAGATTTCTTGGGGTTAATTTTTTATCCTGCCACATTGCCAAATTCATGTATTAAGTTTAGTAGTTTTTTGATGTAGACTCTAGGATTTTATATGTATAATATCATGTCATCTGCAAATAAGGACAGTTTTACTTCCTCTTTTCCAATTTGAAATCATTTTATTTCTTCTTCTTGTCTAATTGCAATGCCTAATTATACGAGTACTATGTTGAACAGGAGTGGTGAGAGTGAGCATTCTTGTCTTGTTCCTGTTCTTAGGGGAAATAGTGTTAGTTTTTGTCCATTGAGTATGATGTTGGCTGTGGTCCTGTCATATATGGCTTTTATTATGTTGAGGTATGATCCTTCTACTACCACCTTGCTGAGAGTTTTTATCAAAAATGGGTGTTGGATTTTCTCAAATGCTTTTTCTGCATCAATTGATATGACCATGTGGCTTTTTCTTTCAATTTGTTTATGTGATGTATCACGTTTATTGATTTTCGGATATTGTACCATCCTTGCATCCCTGGGATAAATCCTACTTGGTCATGTTGCATGATCTTTCTGATATACTGCTGGATCCAATTTGCTAAGATTTTGTTGAGGATTTTGGCATCTATGTTCATGAGGGATATTGGCCTGTAATTCTCTTTCATTGTGTTGTCTTTACCTGGTTTTGTATTAGTGTATTCCTGGCTTCATAGAATGAGCTTGGAAGTGTTCCTCTTGAATTTTTTGTAGTAGTCTGAGGAGGATAGGTTTTAGTTCTTCTTGAATGTTTGGTAAAACTCCCCTGTGAAGCTGTCTGGTTCTGGGCTTTTGTTTGCTGGAAGCTTTTTGATGACTGCTTCAATTTCTTCCATAGTTATTGGCCTATTGAGGTTTTTAGATTCTTCCTGATTGAGTTTTGGAATGATGTATTTTTCTAGGAATTTGTCCATTTCCTCCAGGTAATCTAGTTTGTTGGAGTAGAGCTGTCCATAGTATTTTTTAACAACCATTTATATTTCTGTGGGGTCTGTTGTTATTTAGCCTCTATCATTTCTGATTTTTTTTATTTGGGTCCTCTCTCTTTGCTTCTTTGTGAGCCTGGCTAGAGGTTTGTCAATCTTGTTTATCCTTTCAAAGAACCAGCTCTTGGTTTCATTGATCTTCTGTATTGTTTTTTTGGTCTCAGTGTCATTTATTTCTGCTCTAATCTTTATTATCTCCTTCCTTCTTCTCACTCTTGGGTTTTCTTGTTGTTCTCTAATTCTTTAAGTTGTAGAGTTAGATGATTTACTACCATTTTTTCCTGTTCTTTGAGATAGGCCTGTAGAGCTATGTATTTCCCTCTCAGGACTGCTTTAATTGCATCCCATACTTTATGGGTTATTGTGTTTTCATTGTCATTAGTTTCCAGGATGTTTTTAATTTCTTCTTTGATCTCATTGGTAACCAAATCAATAATTAATAACATGCTATTCAGCTTCCAAGTGTTTGAGTATTTCGGATTGTTTTTATTGTAGTTTATTTCTAATATTATGCCATCGTGGTCTGAGAAGATGCGTGGTATGATTTCAATGTTCTTGAATTTGGGGAGACTTTGTTTTTGACCCAATATGTTTTCTGTTTTTCAATCTGTCCCTTGAGCACTTGAGTAGAATGAATATTCCGTAGCTTTGGGGTGTAGTGTTCTGAAGATGTCAATTAAGTACATCTGATCTAGTGAGTCATTTAGGATTGCTGTTTCTTTGCTGATTGTTTGTCTAGAGGATTTATTCAGTGATGTCAGTGGTGTATTAAGGTCCCCTACTATGATTGTATTGTTGTTGATCTCTCCTTTGATATCTTCTAGTAGTTTTTTTATGTATTTGGGTGCTCCTGCATTGGGTGCATATATGTTTACCAGGGTTATATCTTCTTGTTGTACTGATTCCTTTAGTATTATGAAGTGGCCTTCCTTATCTCTTGTTATGGCCTTCACTTTGAGGTCTATTTTGTCCGACATAAGTATTGCTACCCCAGCTTTCTTTTCCTTTCCATTTGCCTGAAAGATATTTTCCCATTCCTTCACTTTCAGTCCGTGTGAGCCCCTTCTAATGAGGTGGGTCTCTTGTAGACAGCAAATGTATGGGTCTTGTTTTGCTATCCATTCAGTCACTCGATTTCTTTTGGTTGGAGCATTTAGTCCGTTTACGTTTAAAGTTATAATTGAAAGGTACTTGTTTGTAGCCATTTCTTTTTTTGTGTGGCTATTTTCCTTCTCAGCTTTGTATTTCTTCTTTTTACACTGGTCCCTTTAGCATTTCTTGCACTGCTGGCTTAGTGGTGATAAACTCCCTTAGCCTTTTTTTTGTCTGTGAAGGTTCTTATTTCTCCTTCAATTTTGAATGATAGCCTTGCTGGATAGAGTATTCTTGGATTCAGTGCTTTCCTTTGCATCACATTGTAAATTTTCATCCATTCTTTTCTGGCCTGATGTGTTTCTGTTGATAAATCATTTGATAATCTAATGGGAGATCCCTTGTATGTAACTTTCCGTCACTCTCTTGCAGCCTGTAAGATTCTCTCTTTGTTCTGAACATTTTCCATGGTAATTTTGATGTGTCTTGTTGTGGGTCTTTTCAGATTTATCTTGTTTGGGACTCTGGCCTTCTGTCACGTTTTTCTTCCCCACCTCAGAGAAGTTTTCTGATATATTATCTTCAAATAGGTTTTCAAACCCTTGTTCATCTTTCTGTTGTTCTGGTACCCTTATTATTCGAATGTTGTTTTGTTTTATGTTGTCCCAACTCTCCCTTAGCCTCTCTTCCTGTGTTTTAATTTTTTTCTCCAATTGCAGTACAGTTTGGATGTGTTTTGCTTCCTAGTCTTCTAACTCAAGAATTTGGTCCTCAGCTTCTCCTAGTCTACTCTTGATACTTTCAATGGTGTTTTTTATTGCAGTTCTATCGCTCTTCATTTCTTCTTGGTTCTTACATGATTTATTGATTTTTTCATCTCTTTCTTCTTGCTTCTTGCATAGGTAGTTGATTTTTTATCTGTTTCTTCTTGCTTCTCTCATAAGTTGTTGATTTTTTCCTTCATCTGGTTTATGTACTCTAGGACCATTATTCTGAATTTCTGTCATGTTGCATGCCTCTGTATCACTTAGCTGCTTTTCTGGTGAGTCCTACTTTTCTTTCCTTTGGGGGTTTCTTTGTCTACCCATGTTTGATCTCATTGTCATATCTAGATGTTGAGTCATTCAGTGGCTGCTCCCTGGGTGGCAGTGGCTCCTGGGCTGTGGTTGCTCCTCCGGTGCTTGCAGTAGCAGCTGCTCCTCAGTTGGCAGCAGCTCCTCTGGTGGGTGCTGTTCACAGCTGTGGTGGCTCTTCTGGCTGGTGGGGGGAGGCTTCAACTACAGTTTCTGTTCCTCAGACATCGGGTGTGGTGCTCAGGAGGCTGCTGTTGCTTGCATGTGCTGCATTGATTTAAAGGCACAAAATACAACACAACAAGGCACCACATACCAGGCACTGAACACAAATATATTCATGATATTAATAACCCCAAATAAAGGTGACCACCCATATTAAGAGAATTAGGCTATAAGGAAGAAAGAAGAGGAATAGAGAAAAAAGAAAAGAAAAGAGAAGTAGGAGAGAAAAAAAAGGAGTGCAAAAATGAAATTGGGAAAAAGGGCGGCGGGAAAGAGAAAAAAAAGAGCAAAAAGAGAGAATGAAGTAGAAGATGGGAAGATACTATTTGTATCAGGAGAAAATTCCGATAGAACCACCACTAATCCCAACAAATTGCAGCAACAGCTCCCTGGAAATGAATTCAAACTAGAAACAACTAATAATATCAAGAGACACAAGGGAAAAAAGAAGCACAAAAATAACCTGGGGTGTGGAGGGGGATGGAGGAAGGAGAAAAACCAGCAGAAAAAAGTAAAAAGAAAAAGCAAAACAACCGCACAACCAGTCCTAAAACAAACACACACACCAACACAAAAAAAACAAACAAAACAAAACAAAAAAACCCCCAATATACTCAACAATCAAGCAAACAGCAACAAAACAATAGAAAGATAAAAGAAGAGAAAAAAAATTGGATAGTAAAGAAAGATAAGAGATATGTGTATAAGGATTTAGAGCAGTGGATTGGAAATAGGATAAATAAGTAGGGTGAAATTTTGAAAGGAGTTAAACAGAAGGAATACATAAAAACTAAAGCAGGAATAGGGTAAGAGAAACAGGAAAACAAAAGGGGAAAAGTGAGGGATAGGGTTTTGGCATAGAGGTAAAATTGAGGTAGGGAAAATTCATGCTAAAGAAATGATAAAAATAGAATGGAGAACACTAATCCCAAAATAAAATAAAGAGAAAATAAAATGACACTTTAAAAAATGGTAAAATGGTAGCAGTAATAATATTGGTTAAAAATTAAAATGTAGTAATAAAAAGGGTAAAATCAGGTGATGGAAAAAGAAGAAGAAAGAAAAATTAGTTAAAACGTGAAAAAAGGAAAAAAAATTGCAGTAGTGAAGGTCCTTCAGTTCTTCTACTTGTCAGTCTGGCTTGCCTTAGTCCTGCCAGGTATTCAGGAGAGTGTTGAATTTCCCTGCGATACACTGTTCCTCCGTGTTGTAAACCACAATCCTGATTTTAAAGCAGGCCATATTTGTGTCCCAGACTGCCTTCATTTGTATTTAGCTAAGAGTCAGTTTGTGGCTCAGCCTCTGGGTGGCAGTGTTTTTGGGTTGGCCTCTGAGGCTATACAGCTTCCCTATCCAGTAGCAAGGGTTTATTTTCTCTATTGCAGTTAAAACTGGTTTGGGGAGGTCAACTGTCCAGAGCTGGTTCTTTAATTGTTACCCTTCTCTGTGTTTTTGCTGGGCTTGAAAATCCCTCTATAGGCCAGACACTGTTAACTCCTAGGGACTAATCAGATTTTTTTAATCCTTCATCTCCTTCAGGATGGAATCTGGGTGTGGCTATGCTCCTTGCCTGAGGGCTAGGTGGAGGAGTCCCACCCTTCGGAGAGAATGGCTGCCCCAATCCTGGGCCCAGGGGTGTCTCAGCACTCAATTCGCTGGCACCTCTCCCGGCGCCCCCTCTCTCCTCAGCCTCTCCCCAGATTCCACTCATCCGCACCTTCTCCCTCTCTTCAGCACAGGTGAGAGTCTGTATCTGAAATGTCTTATGAACAGGATTCAGTGAAAACAAACATACAAACAAACAAATGCCGGCATGGAAATGGGGAAGGCTGAGTTTCTGGAAGTTCTTCTCTTACCGGCACTGCATGGTCTGGTCAGCTCTTCAGGCTGCCCCCTTTAGACTCAGTCCTCCGTGATCACAGAACCCAGATCTCAAGTCCCCAGGTGCCAGGAATCCCGAGGATCTCCTTTCCCCAGTCAGGGGCTATGTCTGTCCCAAGGGACGCAGCTGTCTGCCACACGGTCTCCCTCTGACCCTCTGGGCTCAGAGGTCTGGCAAACTTTCCTGCCCAGATCCCTGTTTTTTTTTGTTGTTGTTTTTTTTTTTACCATTCCAGGGGAGTTCTGCCCTTCCTGGCTGCAAACCATCTCACCAGCTGAGTAATTTAGCCATTTCGGGGTGGGTGTTATTAGTTTCAGCTGTTTACTCCATTTGCTCCTCTATTTATTTTTAAATCTTTACTGTAGAAGTATTACATATGTTCTCTTTTTACCTCCATTGACCACTTCTAATCCCCCAACTCCCACTCCCAGTCTTTCACCACCACATTATCAGTGTCCATGATATATATATATGTGTGTGTGTGTGTGTGTGTGTGTGTGTGTGTGTGTGTGTCCTATCTAATAAAAGAGAAACATGGTAATTAGCCATACGTCCACTACCCTACCCATTGGCCATCAGGGAGATATGCAAATTAACTGCCAGAAAAGATGGCAGCTGGCAGCCAGGCAGCTTGAAGTTAACATGAGGCTTGCTTGTTTCAGTGATGGGGGATTCCAACATTCCCCGCCTGCCACTGCCGGCCTCTGAACTTGCAGTTTGAAACATTATAACAAATATAGAAGCTAAACAAAACCCCAGAAACCTGCTTTCAGCTTGCCGGGATCTCAGAGCTGGAGTTGATACAGTGTTTCGATTATAGAACCCAAACAAACTAGATACCTGCTTTCAGCAGCAGAGGGCTCAGAGCTGGAGCCAGAGCTAAAGCTGGCCCATAATTAAAAAAGAAAAGAAAAGAAGGAGCAGTTGGGAACTTCAGTCACCTGCCAGCCTGAAAACAGCCATCAGGCCCTCACCCAGACTGGCCAGGAACCCCAGTGGGGACCCCCACCCTGAAGGGTGTGTGACCAGCTTCAAACAGCCATCATCCCCTCACCCAGGCTGGCTAGGCATCCCAGTGGGGACCCCCACCCTGAAGGGTGTGTGACCAGCTTCAAACAGCCATCATCCCCTCATCCAGGCTGGCCAGGCACCCCAGGAGGGACCCCCACCCTGATCCAGGACACCCTTCAGGGCAAACCAGCCGCCCCCCACCCATGCACAAGGCCTCTATCCTATATAGTAAAATGGTGATATGCCTCCCAGCACTGGGATCAGCGGAGTCGCAAGGCATCCCGGCACCCAGATCAGAATGAAGGGGGCAGCGCCAAAACACCCTGATCACCCTGCAGCTCTGTGTGTGACAAGGGGTGGGACCACAACCTCCCTATCTGCCCTGCTCTGTTCAGGACAGGGCAAGGCACCCCAACCCCCGGATCAGCCCTGCTCTGTGCCTGATAGGGGGGAGCTCCCCAACCCCCTGATTGCCCTGCGGCTCTGTGTGTGACAGGCTGTGGCGCCATAACCCCCCCACCCCCATGGGCCCTGCTCTGTGTGTGACAGGGTAGAGCCATAACCTCCCCATAGGCCCTGCCCTGAGTGTGACAGGGTGTGGCGCCCCAACCCCCTGATCCGCCCTGCTCTGTTTGTGACAAAGTCAGTGCCCCAATTCCCCTATCGGCCCTACACTGTGAGTGACGGGGGAAGCTCCCCAATTCCCTGATTGGCCCTGCTCTGTGTGTGACAGGGGGGAGCTCCCCAGCCCCCTGATGGGCCCTGCTCTGTGCGTGACAGGGTACGGAGCCCCAACCCCCCAGATAGGCTTTTCTCTGTGAGTGACAGGGGGCAATGCCCCAACCCCCTGATTGGCCCTACTTTGTAGGTGACAGGGGGTAGCGCCGCAACCTCCCCATCGACCATGCCTTGAGTGTGATGGGGCGGTGCCCAAACCCCCCAGTCGGCCCTACCCTGAGCGTGACTGAGGGTGGCATCGCAACCTCACAATCCACCCTGCTCTGTGCATGACAGGTGGTGGTGCCCCAACTCCCCAATCAGCCCTGCTCTGAGCCTGACCAGGGGCTGCACCTAGGGATTGGGCCTGCCCTCTGCCACCCGGGAGCAGACCTAAGCCAGCAGGTCGTTTTCTCCTGAGGGGTCCCAGACTTCGAGAGGGCACAGGCCGGGCTGAGGGACGACCCTCCCCCACCGAGTGCACAAATTTTTTTTGCACCAGGCCTCTAGTATATATATATATATATATATATATACATATATATATATATATATTATATCCTATATAATAAAAGGGTAATATGCAAGTTGACCCTAACAGCAAAACGACTGGGAATGAGTTGTCACTATGACACACATTGAGCACCAGGGGACAGACACTCAATGCAGGAGCTGCCCCCTGGTGGTCAGTGCGCTTCCACAGGGGGAGCTCTGCTCAGCCACAAGCCAGGCTGATGGTTTCCAGCACAGCGGTGGTGGCGGTGGCCTCTCCCGCCTCCTCAGCAGCACTAAGGGTGTCCCACTGCAGCTTAAGCCTGCTCCCTGCTGGCAGGTGGACATCCCCCGAGGGCTCCCAGGCTGCCAGAGGGATGTCTGACTGCCAGCTTAGGCCTGACACCCCTGGGAGCGGGTCTAAGCCAGCAGGTGGACATCCCTGATGGGTCCCAGACTATGTGAGGGCACAGGGCGGGCTGAGAGACCCCCCCAAAGTGCACAAAATTCTGTGCACTGGGCCTCTAGTATATATATAATTTTCTTTGGTAGGCCCTCCACCGCCACTCCCCTCCCCAACACACCTCACCTTCCCGCTGAGGTTTAACAGTCTGCTCCATGCTTCTCTGTCTTTAGATTTAATTTGTTCATAGGTTTACTCTGTTCATTAGATTCCACATATGAGTGAGATCATGTGATATTTATCTTGCTCTGACTGGCTTATTTCACTTATCATAATGCTCTCCAGGTCCATCTATGCTGTTACAAATGGTAAGAGTTCTTTTATTTTTACAACTGTGTAGTACTCTATTGTGTAGATGTACCACAACTTTTTTATTCACTCATTTATTGATGGACACTTGGGCTATTTCCCAAACTTAGCTATGGTAATTTGTGCTGCAATGAGCATAGGGGTCCATATATTCTTTCTGATTTGTGTTTTTGATTTCTTAGGCTATATTCCTAGAAGTGGCATCACTGGGTCAAACAGGAGTTCTCAAGTCAGCTTGGGTTTAAGTGATCTACCTAGTCAGGAAATGTGTTTTGAGGCATGATGAATAGGCATATAATAACTGAAACTTGCCATGTCTCTTACTGTTTCTGTGTTTAGATCATGATGGAGCCAAACTAAGGCTCTTGTTTCAAGTAAAGTGTGGAAGGATACCCTCTTGATTTCAACACATGTTCTTCTGAGGAAACCTTGATAATGGTGTCCTACATGAAATATATTAGGCCATTCAATTATAAGGCCAGAACCATTATAAGGACAAGACATAATTTTTAGTTGAATGAAAATTCGAAGCAGCACATAAATACATAAAGATATATTTTGTGCTTCCAAAAATCATATACTTGTTGAGGAAATATGGAGACCAAATAACTACATCTTAATCAACAGAATGTAAGTATTTTGTCAACAGGCTGAAAAGTGATCAATGTGGGTTTAGATGGTGTGTTTTTAATAAAAACAAGGGTAGAATGGCACACTTGGGTCAGGCATTGCAAGTTGCCAAATCAGAGCATGCACATAGTTGTGAAAAATAAGGTTAAAGTGACTCATTCATATTAGTAAAGTGATGTTTTAAAGTTTAACATAAAGACCCTCACATGAAAATTATTTTGGAAAATTGGAAGTATTGAGAGCATCAGTGGGGTTAAGAAGAATATGTCTCTGCACTTGAATATAGATAAGCAGCCTGCCTATTTCAATTTTGGATGAGCGAGTGAGCAAAGAAAATTAGTGAAAGGCTCATTTATGGGCATTAGGTTTAAGAGTTCGCACTGGAACATAGTAATACTTATGGGAGATGTAATATTCCTCATATTTCCAAGGAGGTTTGGTGCTCTTCATGTGAGCCCTGAAATAGTACAGCTAAAGGTCAGTAAAATCTAAGCTGATACATTTAAATTAGTCAGCATTAGGAGAGAGCCATGTTAAACCAGTGATAAATTACAAATATGTGTGATCAATTTGGCATGTACTGGCCCAATAAAATATTACTATGCATAGATGATATCTTGTCAGTATTAGAATATATATATATATATATATATATCCAAGTGCACGACAAGAGCATGCGACTTTTCCTCAGTCCAAACTATAGTTGAAAGTATAGTAGATGGCGGCTGGCAGGACCAAGGTGAGGGATAGGAAGTGAGTGAGTGAGGGGATGAATGGAGAGTGTGTGGATGTGTGTTGCATATGAGTGAGTGAGGGACAGTTAAATCCGGCAGGAGCAAGCAGACACTGACAGACCAGGCTCTTTGGGACATGGAGAGACTACTATGCTGTAGTCTTCCCGGGACTCCTGGACCAGGGCATGAAGCCATGCCATCTTAAAGGGGAGAGTGGCCTCTTCTAGGAACTCAGCAACACCACCACCCAGACAGGCCTTGGACACTACCCCTGAGCCGCCAGCCAATCCAGCAAAAATCCTGCAGCCATACCCACAGACTCTGGGACTCTGCGCCGCTGGCAACAGTAAGTGCAAACTCCCTCTCCCCAGCAGCAGACCTCCAACATTTGCGCGCCTCTACAGCATGCAGGTCTCTGAGGCACACCACTCCATAGACTCCACTTAGGAGTCACTGGGAGACTAAGCTGGGCCTGATTTTGTAAAAACACAGGCTCACTGCCACCCAGTAGAAATTCTGAATTTCCTCTGCCTAAATGACTGCCCCCACACACCCAGCTGCGCAACTTAAGCACCACGGCCCCTCAGCAGCAGGGCCCCACAGAGTGCATCAGAGCTCAACACCAGGAACTGCGCCTGTGAACCGCACCACTACAGTTGCTCACTCACCCTCAGCCCAACTATCCACAGGGCACTTTGGGGAAGCCATGCTGAGCCTCTTCTGGGTCTGATCTTGGACTAATAGGGACGGACTCCTCTGGGCAGTAGAAATTCGGAATTCACCCATCCTGGATACCTGCCCAAAGCGTGCCAGGGCCCTTCAGAGTGCTTCAGTGTGCCTGCACTAGTGAACTCACTGCAGGTGCTCCTGTGTGCTACTACAGGGAACGCGAGCCTATCCACCACAAGTGCACCAGCAAAATCTGAGTTTCCCCACCCCACAGCTGCAGAACTCTGGACACTACAGGTGCATGTTTTTCCAGTGTGCAGGTCTCCCAAGACCACCGCTCCATAGGCAGCCCTGGAGGCCCACTGCGAGCCCACTTAAACAAACAGGGGTGCACTTCTGGGCTGTGGAAATGCTGGTTTCCCTATTCTGGGATACCTGCCCACAAACACTGCAATCCAGTGGCTTCAGTGTCAGGCCCTTCAGAGTGTGTCAGTACACCCTGCTGGCAAACACACCACAGGTGCCTCTGTGAGCTGCTGCTGGAATTGCATGTATCCAATCACGGAGGCAGCAGAAAAAGCTGAGTCTACCCACCCCACAACGACAGAACCCTGGACACCACAGTCATGCTTTGCCAGAATGCAGGCTTTCTGAGCCCCACCACCCCAACGGACGGTTCCTGGGTGCCACTGTGAGTCCCTGCGGGGCACATGTGATTTCAACCAAGGGCATAAGACAGCAAAAATTGGAACACCCCCTCCACAGCTGCTGACTTCCAGACACCTCAGTTGTGCCTTTCCAGCTCACAGGACTACATGAAGAGAACTCAAATAGCCCAAGTAGGGAGCTACACTAAACTACCAAACCCAGGAGACCTGAGAGGTCACTCCAGTAGCACCACACCCTAAAGAAACTGGGAAGCAAAGCAATCGGAACTACAATTAAAACATTACAGAAAAACATGGGAAGACAAAAAAGCAACCCACCAAGAAAGAAAAAGAGGAGTCACCAGAAAGGGAGTTAAATGAAATTGAGGCTACTAACTTATCAGAGAAAGAATTCAGAGTAATGGTTATAAGGATGCTGAAACAGCTGGATGACAAATACACACAACTCAATGAGAATTATAAGGACCTGAATGAGAATGTCACCAAGATGAAAAGGAACCCAGAGGAAATGAAAAATAACATAGATGCTATAAAGAACACAATGGAAGGCTTAAACAGCACACTAGAAGAGGCTGAGGACCGCATCAGCAAATTAGAAGACAAGGTAGGAAAAAACACACAAACACAGGAGCAACTGGGAAAAAAACTTAAAAAGGAAGAGGAGAGCCTAAGGGAGCTTTGGGAAAATGCAAAATGAAACAACATTCGCTTAATAGGGATACCAGAAGGAGAGGAGGAGAAACAAGGAATAGAAAACCTGTTTGTAGAAATAATGACAGAAAACTTCCCTGATACTACCAAGAAAAAAACTACACAAGCCTAAGAAGCACATATAGTGCCAAACAAGAAGAACCCCAAAAGACCAACACCAAGACACATCATAATTAAGTTGGCAAACACCAACGACAAAGTAAGAATCTTATAGGCTGCCAGGGAGAGACAGAAAGTAACCTACAAAGGGGAAACCAAGATGGCGGCATAGATAAATACCGGAGTTAGCTTCCTCGAACAACCACTTCAAAAATACAACTAAAAGACGGAACAGACATCGCCCAGAACCACAGGAAGACTGGCTGAGGGGAAATTCTTCAACTAGAAGGAAAGAGAACAGCATACGAGACTCAGAGGAGGCGTAGTGCGGAAAATACAAAGGTGCAGAGGTACGTGCGGAACGGGCTGGTAGCTGAGGGCTTGGTTGTCCTTTTCAATCAGGAGGGAGTCTCAGATTCTGAGCTCCAGTTCTGGGCGAGTCTCTAGGGACACAGACTCAAATGGGAGAAGCAAGAGGGACTGTCTGGCATCAGTCGGAATGCGAGGACAGCTTTCTCTCCAAGGTTTGCAGCCGTGGCTGGGACTCTGAGAGGCAGAGCCTCTAGGGATGGGACTGAGAGCAGCCATAACTGCTCCCTCCACCCATTGTGTTGTTCCCGTTCGACTCAACCCGCCCAAGCCCTGTGCAGAGCCATTTGCCAGATAGCCTCAGGCAAAGGCTAGATTAGCACCTCCCTAGAGGACAGAAGTTTTCCCACTGCAGACACAGTTGATTCTCACAGCGAGTTGGCCTGGAAGTCAAACCCCCCTAGTATTAACTACAACAATCAAGGCTTAACTACAACAAGACTGTGCACAAAGACCACTAGGGGGTGCACCAAGAAAGCATAAGAAATGCGGAGCAAAGAAACAGGTCAAAACTGTCAATGGAGGATACTGAGTTCAGAACCACACTTTTAAGGTCTCTCAAGAAATGTCTAGAAGCCGCCGATAAAGTTATTGAGATCTACAAGAAATCTAATGAGACCCTCGATGTTATGATAAAGAACCAAATAGAAATTAAGCATACACAGACTGAAATAACAATATTATACAGACTCCCAAAAGCAGACCAGAGGAGCGCAAGAATGAAGGCAAAGATTTTAAATGTGAAGAAGCAAAAAACACCCAACCAGAAAAGCAAAATGAAAAAAGAATCCGAAAATACGAAGATAGTGTAAGGACCCTCTGGGACAGCTTCAAGCGTACCAACATCAGAATTATAGGGGTGCCAGAAGATGAGAGAGAGCAAGATATTGAAAACCTATTTGAAGAAATAATGACAGAAAACTTCCCCTACCTGGTGAAAGAAATAGACTTACAAGTCCAGGAAGCTCAGAGAACCCCAAACAAAGGGAATCCAAAGAGGACCACACCAAGACACATCATAATTAAAATGCCAAGAGCAAAAGACAAAGAGATAATCTTAAAAGCAGCAAGAGAAAGAAACTCAGTTACCTACAAGGGAATACCCATACGACTGTCAGCTGATTTCTCAACAGAAACTTTGCAGGCCAGAAGGGAGTGGCAAGAAATATTCAAAGTGATGAATGCCAAGAACCGACAACCAAGATTATTTTATCCAGCAAAGCTATCATTCAGAATTGAAGGTCAGATAAAGAGCTTCACAGATAAGGAAATGCTAAAGGAGTTCATCACCACCAAACCTGTATTATATGAAATGCTGAAAGGTATCCTTTAAGAAGAGGAAGAAGAAGAAAAAGGTAAAGATATTAATTATGAACAACAAATATGCATCTATCAACAAGTGAATCCAAGAATCAAGTGAATAAATAATCTGATGAACAGAATGAACTGGTGATTATAATAGAATCAGGGACATAGAAAGGGAATGGACTCACTATTGTTGGTGGAGAAAGGGGTGTGGGAGATGCGGGAAGAGACTGGACAAAAATTGTTCACCTATGGATGAGGACAGTGGGGGGTAAGAGCAGAGGGTGGGGTGAGAACTGGGTGGAGGGGAGCTATGGGGAGAAAAAAAAAGGAACAAATGTAATAATCTGAACAATAAAGGTTTAATAAAATTAAAAAAAAAGAAAGTAACCTACAAGGAATCTCCTATTAGAATATCAGCTGACTTCTCAACAGAAACACACCAGGCAAGAAGGGAATGGAATGAAATATACAAAATGATGCAAAGCAAGGGAATGAATCCAAGAATGCTATACCCAGCAAGGCTATCATTCAAAATTGAAGGTGGAATCAGGGGCTTCACAGACAAAAAAGGACTAAGAGAGTTTATTACCACCAAACCAGCAATGCAAAAATGCTAAAGGGACTGCTGTAAAAAGAAGCAGAAAGACAAGAAGAAAAAAAAAATTAAGAATAAAAATGACCACAAACAAGTACTTTTCAATAATAACATTAAATGTAAAGGGATTAAATGTTCCAATCAAAAGACACAGGGTAACTGAATGGATAAGAAAACATGACCCATGTATTGGCTGTCTGCAAGAAACACACCTCAGAACAAGGGATTCACACAGACTGAGAGTGAAAGGATGGAAAAAAAATCTTTCGGGCAAATGGAAATGAGAAAAAAAGCTGGGGTTGTGATACTTATATCTGACAAAATAGACCTCAAAGTAAAGGCCATAACAAGAGATAAGGAAGGCCACTACATAATACTAAAGGGAGCAATTCAACAAGAAGATATAACTCTGGTAAACATATATTCACCCAATACAAGAGCACCCAAATACATAAAACCACTTCTGGAAGAGATCAAGGCAGAGATCAATAGCAATACAGTCATAATAAGGGACTTTAATACCCCACTGACACCACTGGATAAATCCTCTAAACAAAAAATCAGGAAAGAAACAGCAATCCTAAATGACTCAATAGATCAGATGGACTTAATTGATATCTTAAGAATATTTCACCCCAAAGCCACAGAATATACATTCTTCTCCAGTGCACATGGGGATATTTTCAAAGATAGACCATATATTAGGACACAGACAAAGTCTCTTCAAATTCAAGACAATAGAAATCGTAACAAGCATCTTCTCAGATCACAATGGCATAAAATTAGAAATCAACTACAATAAAAACATTGAAAAAAAATCAAACACTTGTAGGCTAAATAGCATGCTATTAAGCAATGACTGTGTTACCAGAGAGATCAAAGCATAAATAAAAAGCATCCTGTAAACAAATGACAATGAAAACACAACAATCCAAAATCTATGGGACACAATGAAAGCAGTCCTGAGAGGGAAGTTCATAGGTCTACAGGCCTACCTCAAAAAACAAGAAAAACTGGCAATAAATGATCTAACACCACAACTCAAAGAGTTAGAAACAGACCAACAAGAAAAGCCCACAGTATCCAGAAGGAAGGAGATAATAAAGATAAAGACCAAAAAAAAAAAAAAATACAAAAGATCAATGAAACCAAGAGCTGGTTCTTTGAAAGGATTAACAAGATAGATGAACCTCTTGCCAGGCTCACCAAGAAACAAAGAGAGAGGACCCAAAAAAACAAAATCACAAATGAAAGAGGTGAAATAACAACTGAACCTACTGATATACAAAGGATTGTCAAAAAATACTATGAACAACCCTACTCCAACAAACTGGACAACCTCAATGAAATGGACACATTCCTAGAAAAATACAAGCTTCCAAAACTCAACCAACCAGGAAGAGTCAAAAAACCTGAATAGGTTAATAACTATGGATGAAAATGAAACAGTAATCAAAAAGCTTCCAGCAAACAAAATCCCTGGACCAGATGGCTTCACAGGGGAGTTTTACTGAACATTCAAGAACTAAAGAACTAAAACCAATCCTTCTCAGACTATTCCAAAAAATTCCAGAGGAAGGCACACTTCCAAGCTCATTCTACAAAGCCAGCATTATCCTAATACCCAAACCAGATAAAGAGACCACAAAGAAAGAGAATTATAGGCCAATATCCCTGAAGAACATGGATGCTAATATCCTCAACAAAATTCTAGTAAACTGGATCCAGCATTACATTAGAAAGATCATACACCATGACCAGGTGGGATTTAATCCAGGAATGCAAGCCTGGTACAATATCCACAAATCAACAAATGTGATACATCACATAAACAAGAGAGACAAAAATCACACAATCATATCAATTGATGCAGAAAAGGCATTTGACAAAGTCCAACAACTTTTTCTGATAAAAATGCTCAGCAAAGTGGGAATAGATGGATAATACCTCAACATAATAAAAGCCTTATGTGAAAAACCTACAGGCAACATTATACTCTATGGGCAAAAAAGAAAACCATTTCCTTTAAGAACAGGAAAAAGGCAGGGATGCCCACTTTCACCACTCCTGTTCGACATAGTACTGGAAGTGCTAGCCAACGCGGTAAGACAAGAAGAAGAAATAAAAAGCATCAAGATTGGAAAAGAAGTAAAATTGGCATTATTCGCAGATGACATGATACTGTACTTAGAACACCCTAAAGACTCCATCAAAAAATTATTAGACATAATAAATGAATTTGGCAATGTAGCAGGATACAAAATTAATGCCAAGAAATCTATGGCATTTTTATATGCCAACAGTGAACTTACAGAAATAGAAATTAAAAAAAAAATCCCATTTACCATCACACCAAAAAAATTAAGATACCTAGGAATAAACTTAACCAAAGTGCTAAAAGACCTCTACCCAGAAAACTACAGGACATTGAAAAAAGAGATAGAGGAAGACATAAACAGATGGAAGAACATACCGTATTCATGGATGGGTAGAATCAACATCATCAAAATGTTCATACTACCCAAAGCAATGTATAGATCCAATGCAGTCCCCATTAAAATATCAAGAGCATATTTCACAGATCAAGAAAGAACGCTCCAAAAATTCATCTGGGGAAAAAAACCACAACCCGAATACCTGCTGCGATCCTGAGGAAGAAGAACAAAGGAGGAGGAATCTCAATACCAGATATCAAGCTGTATTACCAAGCCACTGTTCTCAAAACTGCCTGGTACTGGCACAAGAACATATATATATATAGACCAATGGAACAGAATAGAGAACCCAGAAATTGACCGAAATCACTATGTTCAACTAATATTTGACAAAGGAAGCAAGAACATACAATGGAGTCAACACAGTATCTTTAACAAATGGTGCTGGGAAATGTGGTCAAACACATGCAAAAAAATGAAACTAGACCACTAACTTACACCATACACAAAAATAAACTCAAAATGGATAAAGTACTTAAACTTAAGACAAGAAACCATAAGGTTATTAGAGGAATCCACAGGTAGAAAAATCTCAGATATATGCCGAAGGAATTTCTTCACTGACACAGATCCTAGGGCAATGAATACTAAATGGAAAATAAACAAGTGGGACTATATTAAAATAAAAAGCTTCTGCACAGCAAAATAAACCATCAACAAAACTACAAGAAAACCCACTGCATGGGAGAACATATTTGCCAATGATATCTCTGATTAAGCTTTAATCTCCAACATTTATAGGGAACTCATACAACTTAACAAAAGGAATATAACCCAATCAAAAAATGGGCAATGGACCTAAATAGACACTTTTTGAAAGAGGACATACATAAGTGTAAGAGACATATGAGAACATGCTCAAAGTCACTAATCATCCAAGAGACACAAATCAAAACGACAATGAGGTACCATCTCACACCTGTCAGACTGGCTATCATCAACAAATCAACAAATGACAAGTTCTGGAGAGGATGTGGCGAAAGAGGAACCCTTGTTCACTGCTGGTTGGAATGCAAACTGGTGCAGCCACTGTGGAGAACAGTATGGAGTTTCCTCAAAAAACTAAAAATGGAACTTCCATTTGACCCAGTGATCCCACTTCTATGAATATATCCCAAGAAACCAGAAACACCAATCAGAAAGGATATATGCATCCCTATGTTCATAGCAGCACAATTTACAATAGCCAAGATTTGGAATCAGCCTAAGTGCCCATCAGCAGATGAATGGATTAAAAAACTTTGGTACATCTACACAATGGAATACTATGCTGCTGTAAAAAGGAAGGAACTCCTACCATTTGGAACTGCATGGATGGAAGTGGAGAGCATTATGCTAAGTGAAATAAGTCAGTCAGAGAAAGATAAATAGCACATGCTCTCACTCATTTGTGTATTATAATGAACAATGTAAACCAATGAACAAAAACAGATGTAGAGACAGAGAAGCATTGATCAGATGCTCAAAACTTGGAGGGAAAGCAGGGGAGGGTGGAGGTGAGGGGGAAAGATCAAGCAAAGGACTTGTATGCATGCATATGAGCATAAGTGATGGATGTGGACAACAAGGGATGAGGGTGAGGGCAGGATTGTGGGGACAAGGGGACATTGGGGGATAAGGACATATTTGTTTATCTTATTCAATAAAGGGAAAAAATAAAAAAAAAGAAATAGGGAATATGGAACATGAGGAATAAAAATGGCAACCAACAAGTATCTATACTAATAAAAGACAAACATGCAAATTGACTGTACCTTCACTACACCTTAAGCCACACCCACCAGCCAATCAGAATGACTATACGCAAATTAACTCCACACAGCTGGAGAAAGCAGGAAGCTTGGTTACTCCAGTGATGGAGGAAGCCAAGCTTCCTGCCTGCCACGGCCAGCTCTGAGCTCCACTCAAAGCGACAAAGTTTCAATTATAGAAGATAAATAAACCCCAGATAACTGCTTTCAGCCAGCTGTTGCCATGGAGCTGGAGCGAGCAGAAGGCTTCCCTCTTGCTTGTCCTGGCTGGCTCTTAGCTCCTCTCAAGGCTACAAAGTTTTAATTATAGAAGGTAAATATATCCCAGAATTTAAAAAAAGAAAAAAAGAAGAGGCCTGGAGCTTCCACTGCCGGGGGGCTTGGCCAGCCTGCAAACAGCCATCAACCGCTCACCCAGGCTGGCCAGGCATCTCAGTGGGAACTCCCACCCTGAAGGGGGTGTGACCAGCCTGCAAACGGCCATCAGCCCCTCACCCAGCGTGGCCAGGAACCCCAGCGGGACCCCCACCCTGATCAGGGACACCCTTCAGGGAAAACCAGCCTTCCCCCTCCCATGCACGAGGCCTCTAGCCTATATAATAAAAGGGTAATATGCAACCTGACCCTAACAACAGAATGACTGGGAATGACAGGTCACTATGACACACACTGAGCACCGGGGGGCAGACGCTCAAGGCAGGAGCTGCCCCCCTGGTGGTCAATGTGCTCCCATACGGGAAGATCTGCTCAGCCACAAACCAGACTGATGACTGCCAGTACAGCGGTGGTGGTGGGAGCCTCTCCCGCCTCCTCGGCAGTGCTAAGGATGTCCGACTGCAGCTTAGGCCTGCTCCCCGCTGGCAAGTGGACATCCCCCAAGGACTGCCAGGCTGCCAGAGGGATGTCTGACTGCCATCTTGGGCCTGATCCCCCAGGTAGTGGGCCTAAGACTGCAGGTGGACATCCTCCAAGGGGTCCCAGGCTGCAAAAGGGCATAGGCTAGGCTGAGAGACCCCCCTGAGTGCACAAATTTTTGTGCACTGGGCCTCTGGTCCTATATAATACAGCAGTAATATGGAAATTGATCATCACTTCAACACACAGGATGGCCACCCCCGTGTGGTCAAAGATAGCCACAACCATGTGGACACAAGATGGCCACCACAAGATGGCCAGCAGGGGAGGGCACTTGGGAGTGATCTGGACTGCAGGGGAGGGTAGCTGGGTGGTACCAGGCCTGCAGGGGAGGGAGTTGGGAGCAACCAGACCAGCAGGTTAGGGCAGTTAGGGGTGACCAGGCCTGCAGGGGTGGGCAGTTAGGGGCAATTGTGCTGGCAGGGGAGCAGTTAGATGTCAATCAGGCTGGCTGCGGAGTGGTTAGAGGGTGATCAGGCTGGCAGGCAGAAGTGGTTGGGTGCAATCGGGCAGGCAGGCGAGCGGTTGGGAGCCAGCAGTCCTGGATTGTGAGAGGGATGTTCAACATCCCTCAAGGGTTCTCAGATTGGAGAGGGTGCTGGCTGGGCTGAGGGACACACACCCCTGCATGAATTTCATGCACCGGGCCTCTAGGCTATCAATAATAACCTTAAAAATAAATGGATTAAATGCTCCAATCAAAAGACATAGGGTAGTAGAGTGAATAAGACAACATTATATATATAGTCTACAAGAGACCCACCTTAGAACAAAGTATTCACACAGACTGAAAGTGAAGGAATGGAAAAAAAAATATTTCAGGCAAATGGAAATTTAAAAAAAAAAAAAAAACCACAAATGAGTAGCGATACTTATATCTGACAAAATAGACCTCAAAGTGAAGGCCATAACAAGAGATAAGGAAGGCCACTTCATAGAACTAAAGGGATTGATTTAACAAGAGGATATAACTCTGGTAAACATATATGCACCCAACACAGGGGCACTGAAATACATAAAAGAACTTCTGGAAAATACCAATGGGGGGATAGAGAGCAATACTTTAATACCCTATTGACACCACTCAATAAATCCCACTTCTAGGAGTATATCCTTAGAATCCAGGAACACCAATCAGAAAGCATGCATGCACACCTATATTCACAGCAGTGCAATTTTACAATAGCTAAGCTCTGGAAACAGCCAAGTGCCTATCAGTAGATGAGTGGATAAAAAGGCCATGGTACATTAATACCATGGAATACTATGCAGCAGTAAAAAAGAAGAATCTCTTGCCCTATGAGACAGCATGGAGGGACCTGAAGAGTATCATACTAAGTGAAATAAGTCAGTCAGAGAAAGACAAGTATCCCATCATCTCACTCATATGTGGAATTTAACAAAATAAACTGATGAACAGAGTGGATGGAAGCATGGAACAGTGCGTGGAATCTGGTAAAGAACGTCAGGAAGGGTGGGTAGGTATGAGGTAATCAACCAATGATTTTGTATCCATACTAGTATATGCATAACCCATGGACCCAGGCAGTGGGCTGATGAGTGCCTAGGGTAGGGACCAATGGGGGGGGAATGAAGACATATGTAATACTTCCAACAATAAAGATTTTTTTAAAAATTAAACAAAAAGGGCCTGGGGGACAGAGGTGTACTTGGGGGACATCTTGGAGGCTGGTGGCCACACCTGGAATGTGGTTTTCTGCTGAAGGGAGGGAGAGAAAACAGACCTCTATCTGCTCATCTGGAATTGCTCAGCCTCCTAGGAGACTTCCACATCTGATTGTGGAAGCCACAAATTATTAAAAGAATATTATATATTCTCTCTGTGGGGACAGGAGGGCTGGACAGAGAAGGAAAACAAAACCAAAGACACACACCTTTCTTCCTTTAAAAAAAACCTGAAAAAAATGATAATGGATACGTATTGAAATCCACATAGTTTCTGTAGACACACTTCACAAGCCTGGTGCAGGAGGAGGGAACTGTCTTTATTCCAGGTCATGGGGTTTAGGTGACCCCTTTCATGAACCCACCTTGCAGGAAAAGGGTTTTATGCTCTGGTCTTCCTCAAGCAAGAGAAGGTATATGGCGGGTCCTCATTGTGTTTGCCTCCTCTCTGTATGGAAGTCTGTCCTGGGTTTAAAACACCTGGGCCTCTGGGAGCTCTCAGCATCCTCCCTTCCCCAGAGGGAGATGTGTACCTGTTATCCCTTGAGTCTTGCTGGAATCCCACGCATTGGGTCCACGAGGTTCCGTGCCCCTTGGCCATGGTGGACATTATCTGTGAAAGGGTGGACTGTGTATGTCTGCTCTGCTCATGGAAGGTCCCTTGGTCCATCAGACTTGACTAACAAAAGTGTAAAGATACAGTAAATAAGAATTTCCAGATGGGTCAGGGGAGGGTTAAACCCCGCGGACCCAGGTACAAGATCAGTGCACTGCAGGGGCTGCTGTGTGGTGGGCTTCCCAAACACCCTGTGCAGATGAGGTGCAGCCAGCAGTTCTCAGCAAGGGGTGGCGAGGGGTCTTGTTTCCCAAGTCAATCTCAGTGCCTCCTGCCTGTGCTGAGAGAGGCTCTGAGGCTTCCCAGGCTCAGTGGGAGGGTGGTGATCTGGGGGAGGTGCATCACTGACCTCATGCTTCTTTCTCAGGGGAGCTGAGTCCATGCAGAGAGAGCAGTGGCTCTGCTTCAGCTCTGAATTGGTTCCCAGTTCCATACCCTCTCTCTGCCTTCCCTTGGCCACCACTAAAGACCTGGAAGACATGGGCATTGAAAGCTATTCATCATGATTCGAGTTCTAAACCACTTTGTGCCAGAAGCTACCTGTGCTGACTCAACTTTGAATGACACACCAATGGCTGGAGTCACCCCCCCTCTCATTTTATAGATTGGAAACAGGCACAGAGAAGTTGAGAATCTTGCCTTAGATCATACAGTTGGTGAGGTCAGAGGTCAGATTCAAACCCTTGTGGACTTATCTGGAGTCCACATGCTGTGCACCATAAGATGTTGACCCTAAAGAAGCAGCAATGAGGGAGTGAGGGAGACAAAAGCAGGAACAAGTACATGCATGGGCAGGCAATGGCATTCTTGTGCAGGCCCACATAAAGACTCACTACTTTCTGGCTTTCACCTCTGAGGCTACAGTGATCTAAGGAAACCAGGGGAGGGTCCAGGAGAAGCCTCTGGCTGAAGAGAGATAGCCTACTTGGAGAAAAGTTCTCACTTCCTACGAGTTCAAGGGAATTCTCTTCCTTGCTGAATCTGTCTCAAATTCCTCGCCCTAGATAGGAA
Source organism: Myotis daubentonii (assembly GCF_963259705.1). NCBI lineage: Eukaryota > Metazoa > Chordata > Mammalia > Chiroptera > Vespertilionidae > Myotis > Myotis daubentonii. The sequence continues at coordinate 10,396,918 of NC_081862.1, read as the reverse complement.
ACTAAATTGACTTCAGATTTATACCTTTCCAGTGGCTAAGAGTACAAAATCTCTCTGTCCTTCCTAGAATTCTCTGCTTTCAGTAATAAGGGGGAATAAGGTATATAGGCTTCAGATTTGTATGGACACGAACTTTATTAAGATGAGGCCAAAGAAACCATGGAGGAGATTGGTTTTGACACCCATTAGCACTTAAAGAATTGTTTGTCTATTTCATCTCTTGTCAGGAAAGTGGAGGATTTGTTTAACGGGTTACTTTGTTACTAATTAGTACAATCTTTGGGGAGGGTAAGAGCTGAAGTATGAGGAATGTGGTGACTACATTGGTCCTATGGCTGTTGAGATACAATTTAGGGCTAATGACTCACTCACCCGCCTTGCAAGCAGAGTACTTCTCCCGTGAGTGTGTCCTCTGGTGTGTGATGAGATGTGACTTCTGTGTAAAGGCTCACCTACAGTCCCTGCACACATAGGGCTTCTCTCCTATGTGTGTCCTCTGGTGTCTGATAAGATTTGACTTCCATGTAAAGCCTTGCTCACACTCCCTGCAAACAAAGGGCTTCTCCCCTGAGTGTGTCCTTTGGTATATGTTGATATGTGACCCATCATCGAAGCTTTGCCCACACCCTCCACACTTGAATGTTACAATTTTTGACATTCCTACTCCCACAAATAATTTGCCTGTGTTCTTTGGATTCACATTCTGGCCTCTGCTGGGCTCTTCCTCCATCATTCTCTAACACTCATTAGAGCTCCCCA